>NC_072415.2:82853316-83161530 GCF_028858775.2 Pan troglodytes
TGGTGATCTATTTTTAATTACTCATGTTGGTATAACCCAGTATTCATGTGTTTAAAGAATGGAACTCAATCTCTGCTTCACACCACACAGTAAAAATCAAAATCTGAAAAGTAAGCAAATATAGTATTTAGAAGACAACAAAAAAGAATCGCTTTATGATTTCTATAAGGGAAGATTCATTAAGTCACAATATGAAAAATAAAAGTAATAAACAAATTAAAATTAGGAATTTTCAACCTCCACATGACACCAGAGTGAGAATAAAAAGGTAAGCCACACACTGCAAGACCTTATCAACACTTAGAGCCTTCAAATCACCAATATCTAGAATATATACAGACCTACTATAAATCAGCATACAAAAGAAAGACAACACAACATAAGACAGGCAAAAGTCCTGGTCAGGTATTTCATACAAGAGGAAATTTGAGCCTCTAAAACATTTAATACAAGTCATTTAATCTTATTAATAATAAACAAAATGCAATTAAAATAACAACATGTGATCTCATTAAGCAGCCAACAAAACAGAAAAGGATGTAAGACTGACGACATCGAGTTTCATGTGTATGTGGAACAATGAAAACTCCTGTCCGCTGCTGACACTAGTGGACATTACTGCAACCATATGCAGGACGAATTTTGGCATAGATTTTGGACTGAGTAGGGTTTGAAAGACTCCTGAGAAAACTATCAGTTGTGGCTGGGAGAACAGGTAAGAAAATCCTACTGGATATAACACAGCTGTGTTATTTAGTGGCAGAAAGTCTGGCAATACTCCTGGGTAGAAGACAGGAAATATCCACAATAGACTTGTACATTTTACTAATGAGAGTACTCAACAGAATGTTGAAAATGTCAAATGTCTTCTCTTAGGAGCAGACAGGTACAGATAGAGGTAAGGTATATATAGAGATCAACATAAGAAGAATTTTTAATCAGAATTAGGATCGATCTCTCTCTTGCTCTCTCTCCCCCCTCCCTCTCTCTCCCTCTGTCCCCTTCTCTCCCCCTCTCCTCCACCCCTCCCCCTGCAATTCTCTATCTCTCCAGCCTGGAATTGGGGACAAAGATGAATTTCAGAGTGCTAAGAGTGAGCTGAGTGTGGCCTTAAGAGGAAGATCAAATCAAACAATTCAAAGGTAAAGCTGTAAAATACTTTGTTACAGCTACACAAAGGTGTAAAAAAGAAGCACTCATGCAGCTTCTCAACCAGGTTTGAAAAATCTTAGATATCCCAAAGAACGCTGGAAAATGCCTGAGGAACTGGACTACTTATGTTGTTTGGTAAAACCACAAAATTTCAAAGGCTGTTACACCAGCGTTTATCTAAAGGGACAGAGACCATTCAAAATGAAAAGAAGTCCCTAGCATTCCACCTCCTACAGTCAGGAAGAAGGCTGGGAAAGCTCCTGACCTGCAACATGGGCCATTTGGGAGCGGGGAAAGGGAGGAAGGGTAAATCAGACAGCAGAGCCAAGTATTCAGGGCATAGCACCAATGGCAATGGAGAACCTCTCCAGGCAGCAGCAAGGAGAATTTCCTGCTGCCAGCGTCAAAGGAAAAGGCAACCGTGCCTGGATGGATTTTAGAATCATCACCGTGGGTCCCCACCCCACTGTGGGCCTATTTTAACTCTTCCTGGCAGGAGTGACTACTATGATCATCCCACCATCTTCCCATTGTGGGCTGGCTGGGGGTGGGGAGCTTGCCTTTTTAGTTCTCAAGTCTGCATTCAGAAAACCACTGAAGAGCTGCACCAATTGGCTGCTGCCAAGGAGTCCATCTACACTTGGACCCAGTAAGGATGATGGCTACAAGACTCTAAGCTGATGTCGTGATGAGAAGACACTTGTGAGAGTCTTCGAAGGGGATGAGTGCATGCAGCTTGTGGGAGGCATATGGGTTATTACAGCCAGTGGGCACCCTCCGGTAGGTCTATATTCAAAGATGCTCTCCAGCAATTCCTCCTCTCCCTTTACAGGGATGACAGTTTCCCATCAAGAGGTAGAGTTTATTTCCCTTCTCTTGGAACCTGAGTTTACCCTGTGACTTCTTTCACCAATAGAATGGAGCAACATGCTGAGCCTCTGACACTAGACATGGCAGTTCTTGCTGCTACCTTCTGAAACATTCACTGTTGATAGGCTCCCTCTTGTAGTCCATCAAACATACCATGAAGAAATTTCATCAATCACATGCAGAAGCCATATGGAAACGAATCAAGTCTCACAGCCCACAGCCTCAGCTTAATTCCCAGCTGTGGCCAAGAACACCAGCCCACCATGGGAGTGACAGCATCGGCCCCGCAGCCATTCCAGTGCTCAGGCTGTCACCAAATGGAGAAGAACCAACTAGTCAACCAACAAAGATGTGATAAATAATGCATTGTCACTGTGTAAGCCACTAAATGTTAGAGATTTTTTTTTAAACCAACAAAGTAAAGATTCGGTACAAATACCAAAAGATTGCTGATATTCAAAAACCTACATATGGAGACAGAAACCGCCCTATAGGAAGGAGCCTGTAAGGTAGCACCAAGTATTAATACCGAATGCCTAATCACCTCTTAGCGTGAGCTAGGCCTAGTGACTCATTTCTAACAAATAGTGCTTCACTTCCAGTGAAAGTAAGAAAAGTGATTAGATGTCACTTCCAAGATTTGGTTGGAAAAATTGTGACTTCTGTCTTGTTCTTTCTCTGTCTGTTTCTGTCTGTCTCTCAGACCTGTCTTTTTCCTTCCTACCCCAACATGCTCATGCTCTAAAAGACATCAGTTCATACACGGTAAACTGCCCAGTGAAGACACCCATATAGAATGGAAATATTGTTTCTGACCAACGGCCAGTGAGCACTGAAGCCTGCTATAGCCCTGTGAATGAGCTGGAAAGTGCATCCTCATGCAGGTGAGCCTTGAGATGATTGCAACTCGGGCTTATAAAAATCTTGCACATGAAATCATCCATCTTTTTTTTCTTTTGGTGTTAAATAAGATCAGCTTTCATTACCTTTGCACTGCTTGACTTTCAGTAGTTACCATTAATCAAAAATGCATACAATGAGTAAAAACAAAACTACTAAGATACTTACACATAGAGTGATAATTGTAAATTTGCAAGTGTACTAAATAAAATGAATCTGACCATGCTGTCTATTCACTGTTAGAAGAATCCTAAAGTAATAACATTTGCAAGTGGAAATGTTCCAAATTCTTTTGTGTGCTTTACTCTTGCAATTTCAAGATATTAAGAAAAATATTGACAGTATCACATAAAACAGATTCTGCCTATGGCAACAGGCTTTCCTATATTTAAGAAACGCTACAAAGGCACAATGAGCAGCTGAGGACATTTCACTGTGGAGGATTCTAACCTTGGGTCACACTAGCACAGTGGAAAAGGTGTAGAAGCCTGTCATATGCTTCTTCCTCGAAATTTACATATGTGATTTCATTTTTAGAAAAAAATATTCACTTTACCATTTTCAGGACTATTCTTTGGAAAATAAGATTTTATGCAACCTTATTTTTCCAGATTTTAAAGTCAAGCATGAGACATTTTCATCCCAGAAAATCCACTGCTTACTGAGATGTTATGATTGGCTTCATAATAAAAGTACTTGAAATATAATCTTTCTTGGGGAAAAATGCATATCATAAAATATCATGTTCATTATAACTTTATATAAACATTTTTCGTTTATCTATTAAATTATAGAAACAAGCAACATGTTCTTTTAAAACTCTCAAAATAGTCACTGCAATGATATGTATAATATTCCAATTTTAACAGCACAAAAAATTAAAAATTAGCTAACTATATCAAAATGGAAATATAGTTAGGCGTATATGTGTATTCTACACCTAAAACACACACGTTTAAAATGAATTATATTTTTCCACAAATTCCAGATGAAAATGTTTTTGCATAAGAAACTCTATAGAGCTGTCCTTTATTTTTTTAATCTAACATTAGTTTATAAAGCCATGAGTGAATCTAAGTCCATGTCTTCTTCCCTTTTATCCCTCCTCCCTTCCCACCTTCTGTCTGTCTTACTGTCTTACTGTTTATCCCTTTCTCTCTCCCTCTCTCAAACTTCCTTCCAAGGTGGAAGCCCACAGCCTCTGACTGTTTTGTGGCATCATGTTCAGGATAAGGGAGTGCTGCCACCTATGTAATTATTCAGGAAAACTGCACCACATTTCACTGGAATGGTGTATATATATTGATAACAAACCTTTACATATATCTGCCTTTCCTTGTGTTACAAAAAAGGATGGGCTTCTAAAGAGCTCTACAATTGCTGAAATTCTGAGAACTGATTCGTATTTTATAATTAGATAATTCTATGATTTCAAAAATATTTGACATTGATACTGGATTTATTTCAAAATGAGATAGCTTCATAACATTCCTAAGCTTTGCCCTAGTCATCAAGCATTTAATTAATTCTAATAATGCCAACACTAAAATATGTAAAGAAATCTGGATTTAAAAAACTTTGATTTGAAATATTTAATAGCATAAAAACTTTTAATATAATGCAATTTCATCTTTGAATTTGCATGTTTAAAATTCTTCTCCTGAAATTTGTTATTGGAAACTTTCTAAAATTTCCACCTAGTAAGAGAAAAATACCAAAAAGTAATATTAAACACAAAAAGAAACACTACATGTAGAGAAAGTTCTAAGTAAAACTTACCAAAAGTGAAAAAATATATACTTTTTAAATGCATAAAATAATGTTAATTTATATTTGGAATGGAAAAGAACCTCTAATTTCAGGATATTACATTCAGACATTATATTAAGACCTGATTTCTGTTAGCTCATTTTATTAAATAATTTGCAATTTGTTGCAAAATTTATTTTGTTGGTGAGAGATGCATGCAATGAAAAATCAAACATGCAGATGGCACTCATCTGGCACCAGAAAGATAAAATGGTTTCTATTTTTCTTTTGTACCAAAAAGAAATGAAGAATATGTTTTGTATGAAAGCTACACAACTAGAAATTTCAAATTCATAAGTTACTCTAAAAAATTTTAAAATGGTCTTTTGACACATGGAGAGTCCTTTAATGTTCATTTACTTTATATATAGACAATGAGAGGAGGATGAATAATTTTTACTTTGCTTGTTTTAGGAAAGACCAACAATAAATGTATGCAGATAAAATTTATAAGCACATGTTTCTAAAGTTTCAAATGATTACAATGTACACAGATGTAGAGCAATTAAACGAAGAGATTCACACGTTGGAAACCATTCAGACTGGAAAGCAAAATCAATGATGGAATATACAAGTGCGCATTCTCCTTTGTTATTTTTACATAACTATACTATAAAACTAACTCTTCCCTTCTCCACTCCACCCCATTCAATCTCCTGCTATTGGAGCTGTTTGTTCAACAGCCATCAGACTACTTTACTATAGCTTTGAAAACTTACAGGATGGTAAAAGGTATCACCTTGACTGGGCCACTTGGCCGGGGGGTTGTCTCTGGACCTGTACCCAAACATTACTCTGGATGCGTCTGGATGAGATTAACATTTGAATTAGTGGGTTCAGTGAAGCAAGTGGCCCTCTCTAATGAGGATGAGCGGCATCCATTCAACTGAAGACTTGGATAGAACAAAATGACTAACAGAGAACTCCTCCTCCCTCCTTGCTTGAGCAAGGATATGGGTCTTGACATGCCTTCGGACTCAAACTGAAAAACTGGCTCTTCTTGGGTCTTGAGTCAGGTGATTTTCAGAGTGGAACTACACTTTTGGGCCTCCAGCTTGTCAACTGCAACTCTTGGGTCTTCTCAATTTCTATAATTGTGTGAACCAATTCCTCATAATAAATCTCTAGGTAGACAGATAGATAGACTTTTAGGTGATAGACAGATAGACAGACAAATAGACAGACAGAAAATCTCCTAATTAGAACCCTGAATACACAAAAGGCACAAAGGCCTTCATGATCTACTCCTGCGTATCTCTTCTGCCCATCTCTTGCCTGGGAAACAGCTCTTTCAGCTTCCTAATCTTGGAACAGCCTCCCCTGGCTGACAAATTATATCCTGTCCTCTCCTTAGCCCCGTTTTCTGTCTCCTGAAGCAGTTTTTTCTTCTAAGCATTCTCTTCTTCATATTAACTCAAAAAAAAAAAAAAAAAAAATGGGTCCGGGCACAGTGGCTCATGCCTGTAATCTCAGCACATTGGGAGGACGAGGTGGGCGGATCACCTGAGGTCGGGAGTTCGAGATCAGCCTGACCAACACGGAGAAACCCCATCTCTACTAAAACAAACAAACAAAAAAGAAACAAGAAAAAAAAAATAGCCGGGTGTGGTGGCACATGCCTATAATCCAACTACTCAAGAGGTTGAGGCAGGAGAATCACTTGAACCCAGGAGGTGGAGGTTGCAGTGAGCCGAGATTGTGCCATTGCAGTCCATCCTGGGCAATAAGGGTGAAACTCAAAAAAAAAAAAAAAAAAAAAAAAAAAAGGAATCCTCTCCAGAAGAATCATGTACTACTTAGGAAGTCCACCATGCCCTCTGTCAGAAATGTAACACTGATGACCTCATTAATCTCAAAACAATACTCATTGCATAGGGTGGCTATCATCTCAATTTTTAGAGTTGAAGAACGTGAGATGTTGAGGTGACTGATAAAATTGGTAAAGGTCACACAGCAAGCAGGTGGCAAAGTTAGAGTATGAATACAGGTAATCTTATCCTAAGGGCCATAATCTGACCTATTAAAATGTCTTTCTAAAATTTAACATAAAAGAATCATAATGGGTAAAGCCTGGGGCCTTCATGGGATGTCTTCCTCACCACTCAACTGGGTTACAGACTTGGCTTTTTGTTAATTTTCAAAAACTGCCCTATGCAGGTGGGAGTGGGGCCACTGAGGAGCAGAGAAGCTGACATGTTATTCCCTCTGTGAGGTGTGATGCTCGAGGGGCATTTTTCCTAGACAGCTCTGTTGCCACAGTTGCCTGGGACTCGAGATAACCATGGAGGCTTCTTTGAAGAGTGATGAACGAAGGTCTTGGATCAGCCCTGACTTTTCCTTACAGCTGTAGTGGAATTTGTGTGTGACCCACGGATACAGAAAGGATGGCAGAAATTATCTGAGAGCTTAACTAGGGCTCAAGTCTCAGAGGCTGGAGGGGCTGGGAAAGGATGGGCTCAGTGGGACAGCTGCCAACAAGGTGGGCAGGTGGACTGCATGAGAAGCCTGACTCCATATGGGCTCCCAAAGCCAGGAAGCTGCCTGGGAGAGCGGGCACTGGGCGGCACCATGCCACAGGTCAGACAAGAACAGATAACAAGGAGGACAGCTCAGGAGCACTGCCACCGTCCCGTCCCCCCGCAGGACGTGGGGAGGCGGAGCAGGGAGCGGGAGCCATTTGCAGGGGCAGTTTCAAAGAATCTAACTCACCAAAGCTTAAATCTGAGTTTGAAAAACGAGAGAATTCGCTAGATAAGTTTAACTTTCCTACCGCCAAGCAAAATCGTGAGCTCAGACATAAAAGAGAATGACATTTTTCTATTCTGGGGTTTTGCACATCTTGTAATTGTAAAACATACATCAATTGTGCTGTTGTTTTCAAAACAAGTGGATTGTCATAGGAATAAAAGCTGAAGACTTCACTTGCTGTAGACACTGTTCTGTAATCTTGTTTATAAATTGTTAAGTTTGTACATATAATCATATTTCCCCCACAAGAACAGCAGAAGCAATAGCAATAAATTCTCTAAAATAATAAAAGGGAGAGTATGGGGAGAGGCATATACATGTGTGTGTATATTTATATTGTACTCATATCTATTGAGCACAAAGAACAGTGTGAATATTTTACCTACCAAATCGTTACAATGTCTCAAATGAGTGGGAGTACAAGGAGTTTGGGAGATTTAATATTTTCCTTCAAGCATCTCTGTATGTTTTGACTTCTTAAGAGCTTACATTACTTTTACAAGATACAGATACCCAAAAAGCCTCCCACGTATCTCACAGTCTTCTGACTTCTTTCATGTCCTTCCCATCCGTTTATTACTTAATAAATATTTATTGGCTGTTTTCCGTATTCCAGACATTATGCTAGATACTGAGGATGCAATATTTAAAAAAAATTTGCTAACCTCATGGCATTAATAGTCTGGTAGTGAGAGACAATATAAAGTGTCATGCAGTGATAAGCAATGAGTGCTTTGGGAACATTAGCTAGGATTAAGGAGTCAGTGGGTGGTAGGTAGGTAGTAGGTAGGTGAGGTGTGAAAGAGGTAACTCTTACATGAGCGGAGCAGGGGAAGGCAGAGAGGGCAGAAAAGGCCTCTGAGATCACGTGAAGGACTAAGGGAAGAGGAAGAACCAGCCTGAGCACAAGGGGAAGAGTTTGCCAGGTAGAGGGAAGAGGATGTTTCAAGACCTCAAGGCTTGTTCAACAAAGGGACATCAGTGAACCCTGAGTGGCCGCAGCCGTGTGAGAAGACGGGAGTTAAAAGGATGGAGGTGTGGGCAGGGCAGGTGGTGCAGAGCCAGGGTCAGAAAATTCCCCTGACTCCCTGATTCTCCATCACCTAAAGAGCTAAACATGTTCTTTATGTTTTTCAATAGATTTTTAAAAATAGTCAAAGAAGGATATTTGGTGACATGAGAAAAGAATATAAAATTCACATGCCTGTGTCCATCGAGCTTCACTGGAACATATCCATGGGCACTCATTTCTGCCTTCTTGCCACAAAGATGTGGAGCCCAGTAGCTGCCACAGAGACATGTGGCCACAAAGGCTCAAATATCTACTCTCTGCCCCTAAACAGAGGAGAAGCTTGCAGCTCCTGATACACAATGTCCTAGACAAACAGGACACAATGAAAAACCACTGGAGGGGCTTGTAAAGAAGTGACTTGGCCTGACTTGTGTTTTCAAACATCACTCTGGCTGCTATGTAGAAAATAGTGTTGGGAACAAGAGCTTGACTTCTTGTACAACTGCATGTCTGTGTTGCAGCATTTTGTCCTAAAGTAATAATGTTTACTCATCCACAACTTCTAATAGATTGGTTACACACTTTGAGAATAAGCAGGGTTTTTGTTTGTTTGTTTTGATCTCAGTAAACAGAGCTCCCAGAATTCCTAAATTTAGTGGGTACTTATTGAATAATTACTAAAGAGCTACTACATTCAAATCTTTTGCTGGAATTTGGCTGCAGGTAACTTCATTTCTAGTTTCCTTTCCATGGCATTCTATTATTGTGTGTCTCTTCTTGTAATACATTTGTAAGCCTCTATCTTAGAATTATGATCCCAAATTGAATGTATAATTATCTGGCTCTGTATACATAGTACAGTAGAATTAAAAGTCCCTTTTGAACAACAGAAAGTGTTCTGGGAAATACTCATTAACTGTTGAGACTATCATCACATGAGAAGAGTTCCCAAACATTTATTTCATTTCTTGAGACTAGAAGAGCAAGTTGAATTGCCATAAAAGAGATTTGGTGCCGGGCGTGGTGGCTCACGCCTGTAATTCCAACACTTTGGGAGGCCGAGGTGGGCAGATCACCTAAGGTCAGGAGTTCAGAAACAGCCTGGCCAACATGGCGAAACCCCGTCTCTACTTAAAATACAAAAAAAAAAAAAAAAAAAAAAAAAAAGCCAGTCATGGTGGTGCATGCCTGTAGTCCCAGCTACTCGGGAGGCTAAGGCACCAGAATCACTTGAACCTGGGAGGTGGAGGCTGCAGTGAGCCAAGATCACTGCACTGCACTCCAGCCTGTGTGACAGAGTGAGACTCGGTCTTAAACAACCAAAAAATAATAAAAATTTAAAAATAAAGAGATTTGGGATTAAATATAAAAGTTCCTCGATTTTAGAGTAACAGAACAAGAAAAGTTATTAACTATTCTTGTAGAAGGTAAAATAAAACAAGAAATCTACAGCCATGGACTCATAAATCAACCACAATAGACAAGAAAGACAAATCCTAAACAGAGGATATAAAATAAACTGTCACAATTTAGGATATGATGTTATAACATAGGACTAGCGAGAGTTAGTCCTGAGGAAGACAAGGAAGTGACTTCGTAAAGAAAAACAATCTGCGAAAACTCAAAGACTGGAATGTACATCTCAGAGCCCTAACCTGGGGCTTTCCACATCACCTGAAGTATTACTGATTTCTACTTCATCAAATAATAGCTGATGCTGGTTTTCTATTTCTTCTGAAGTGATTTTGATAATTGTTTTCCTAAACATTGGCCTATTTTAACTTTTCAAATATATTGGCAAAAAGTGTTGATAACCCTTCACCTTTTCTAATCTAACTGTACTCATATATTGTAATTTCATTAATATTATTTATTTTTACCTATATTTTTGGATCAATTTTTATTAATTCTTTTCAAAATACCATATTTTCCATTTATTATTATTTCTTAGTTTCTTTGTTTTATTTCATTAATTTCTTTTATCTTTATATTCTTTATAACTCTACTTCTAAAAACATTTATTCTACTATTATTTTTCTCATTTTTGGAGATAACGCCTAAATCTTCAATACTTTCCTTATTTATTGAGAATTATGTTTAGGTTCTAACAGCTACTTTGAGTGCAGGCCAAAAGATGTGTTACACAAATCTTTGTTAATACTTGAATTAGCACAAAACTCTATTTTGTCATGTTTATCTTGCTTTCTCCTGGTAACCATGTGATCTTTAAAAGTGAAATTTTGAGTTTTCAATCACTTAGAATTTTTAAAAATCTTTTCATTTATTCTGTTTAATAAAATAAAATGTGATTTAAAACACTAGATTTTTTCAGTAATGTTGAGATTTTCTTTGTGACATATATGGTGAAATTTTGCATATAATTTGTGTATTCTTAAAAATCATATATACTTCCTTTATTGAGTGCAGAGTTGTAAACACATTTATTAGATCAAATATATTCATTATCTTTTTGAAGTCTTTCATATAACTTACTTGTATTAGTGTAAAACAATAAGTACATTTAGAGAAATGACAAGTGTTCCACAATTATCGTGGTTTGCTAGTTTCCTGTTTTAAATACGTTTTTAATTAATATATTTTAAAGGTGCATTTTTGATATCTTACAGCTTGTTATTTTATTTGAACATTTTCTTATCACCATTATGCAGTTACTCCCTTCATTATTATTAATGATTTTTATCCTAAATTATAATTGGTCTGATATTAGCTTTTTAGTAGCTTTCTTTTACTTAACACTTATCTTTTCATATTTAAAAGTTTCAACCCTCCTACATGTGTGTCTGTAGGTTTTAATTTCAAATGTTTCTTATTAGCACTATCTTGCTGGGATTTTTTCCTCAGTGTAATTCTTTTCTCGTGTTTTTTTAAATTGGTAGATTTATTCTGTTTATATTTATTAGTTATTTTGACCCTCATATTTTGTCTTTTTCTTACACCACTTTTTTTTCACAATTCCTTTTTTCTCTTTCTTGCTTTCTATTTGATTGATAACGATTTCTGTATTTCCTTTTAATTCTCTGATGGTTTGGAAACTATGGACTGTATTTCTGTTTCCGTGAGACAGGTTCACTGTGTGCTGGTGACACTTTCAAAAACAAGTTACACAAAAAAGTTGATTAGGAACACACAGGCACGAATGGACAACAGAAGCCTAGGGTGAGTGTTCCCCCACAACTCACGAAACTGTCTGACAGGAATAGAATCTTATTTGCAATGGGCCCTATTGTGCCACAGCTGACGAGCCCTGGGGAAGCCTCCGATCCTAGGCTTTTACATCGTGGGTGAAGCATGACACACTGAGCTGAAGCACTGAAGATCAACCCATTTCTAGGGGGGCTGGAACAGTGCCCGCGCTGTTCTGGCTCGTCTCCCTTATCTCAGGATGCTGCACTCCCACCGCCTCCTACAGTTATTCTTGAAAACTACAGTGAGAAATCGGGGCAAACTGGGTCTGCCCAAGGATCCCCAGAGAACCGCCCAGCCATATTCAATGCTTTCTTTTTTTTTTTTTCAAATCTGTAAGTTACCTGGTTTAATACCAACCTTCTAATATTTTTAAAGGCTCAGTAGGGGGTTTGCCAAATTGTATGTTTATTCCCTTTTTTTCATTCTGTATGTTTAATATATCCATAGTAAAACAATTACTTAAAAACAACTGAGGACTTTATGCAACGTGAGTGACGATGACTCTGAGAAGCAAAACACACATGCTGCCCCTTCCGTAGTCTCTTTACAGTCCAGGCCTCCATGTACTCAGCAACTGCAGAATGACCCTCCAGCCCCAAACAACCATATGGCCATACGTGGAGCCCCTCCATAGGGTTGTAGCCTGGGTTGGAGGGACCTGCAGTACAGTATCTGGAACTCACAGCAAGGGGCCAGGCCCAAAGCAGGAGAAAATTTGAGAAACAAGATTGCAAGAAACTGTCCAGGGCAACATGGCAAAACCTCCTCTCTACTAAAAATACAAAAAATGAGCTGGGCATGGCGATGTCTGCCTGTAGTCCCAGCTACTTGGGAGGCTGAGTGGGGAGAATCAGCTGAGACTCAGAGGTTGAGACTGCAGTGAGCTGGGATCATGCCACTGCACTTCATCCTCGGCAACCAAAGTGAGACCCTGTCTCAAAAAAAAAAAAAAAAAGAAAAGAAAAAAGAAAGGGAAAAAAAAGATTACAGGAAATTGTCCTTGCTGTTTGGGCATGTTGAAAGGGACAGTTGCTCTGACTTACGACTCCTATAGCAATACTTCCGTGACTTACGACTCCTACAGCAATACTTCCGTGACTTACGACTCCTACAGCAATACTTCTGTGAGAATTTTGCACTTTGGAAAAGAACTCCAAAGGGAAGCTGGGCTTGGAGGTCTTTCCTGCGTCAAAACTTGTGAGCTATGTTGAAGTTGTTTTGGTCAGATGTTATCTTTTGCTACTTGCAGAAACAGAACAAGCCATATTTGGAGGAAATTTTCCAAAATTAGTCCACGTAAGAGCAATAAATTAAAAATGCAGCCAGGCGTGGTGGCTCACGCCTGTAATCCCAACACTTTGTGAGGCCAAGGCCAGCATCACCTGAGCTCAGGAGTTCGAGACCAGCCAGGCCAATATGGCGAAACCCCGTCTCTACTAAATACAAAAATTAGCCAGGTGTGGTGGCACATGCCTGTAATCTTAGCTACTCGGGAGGCTGATGGGGGATAATCGCTTGAACCCAGGAGGCGAAGGTTTCAGTGAGCCAAGATCGCACCATTGCACTCCATCCTGGGCAACAGAACAAGACTGCATCTCAAGAAAAAAAAAAAAAAAAATGTAAATCAAGAGCTCCCAAAACAGAAGCAACATCATCATACATGAGAGCTAGCAGAAGCAACATACAATAAATCTTGGAGTTTGCAATTATCAAACACAGAATACTTTCTGTAGATATACGCATACTGTTTTAAAAGGAAACATTTGCAAAAATGTAATACAGTAAGAAACTACAAAAACAAAGATATTCAAAGTGAAATTTTCAATAAAATTTTTCAAACTATAATTGAAAATTGGCAATATTTAAAGAAATAGTAGCTACATTTTTTGACAAGTGATTAAAAATTTGAAGTCACTGATCTAGAAGGTATAATATATTCTACAAAAGAAATAAACAAAAGGAAATCCATACCTAGACACATGGCAATAGAATTGCTAAACACAGAAGATGAAGATAAAATCTTGAAGCCACAGAAAGAAAAGCCATGTCAATTAAAGGAAATGACAGGATGACTGCAGATATTTCAACAGTGAAAACGAAAGACAACAGACAGTCAAATAATGTCTACTAAGATCTGGGAGAAAACACCTGTCAACCTAGAATTGTCAGTTGGCAAAATTATTTCTTACAGTTGAAGGGGAAATGGGAAGATATTTAGAGAATAAGCAAACACTGGAGAATTTAGTCTCCAAGAGAACTGTTCTAAAAAAAAAATCTTAAGAAAGAAAATTACCCCTTAACAGTCTCACATGCAAGAAAGACCATTCATTTGAGTTACCAAATGAAATGGGAAACAGGAACACTCTAATTACCTTATTACAGCACAACTTATATTAGAAATTATAAACAAAAATAATTTCACTTAGAAATTGAAAAACAAGATCATTATAAAAAAAGAATGGATTGAAGAAGACATTTTAAATGACTTAGGATTAAATGGTAGTGCAAGGCATTAGATAAGATCTAAATAAGCGAATAATCATACCATCTACCTTGTTCATGAAATTTAAGTCTCAAAATACTAAAAATGCAAACTTTCCTCAAGCTGATCTATAGACCAACCAAAATCTCAATCTTGATTTTCCTTAAAGAAACTTAAAAAGTTTATTAACTGTTTTCAGGATAAAGAGACAAAAATATCTAATATACTCCAATCAGTTATTCAATCTTATTATGATATTATGTATCATTATTATCATTACTGCTATGATAGCAGTTTTACAATCTTAACAACTTTACCTGGACACACCTGGCATTTTCTGAACACTATGAAATTTAAATGTATATTTAAATGTATATCACATTAGGTTCTACAGTAGCTGTTAAAATAGTTCTATGCTTGGTTTACCCCAAATATATGTTTAATTTTTAGAATACAAGCTAATTATTTGCTCCTTTGCCAAAAGATAAACTGAAAGAATATGGAATAATAAGAACAGAATAAAAACTCTAAGTAACAAAATAATATTTTGGGGGCACCTCTTAAATGGAGGGAGTACAGTGTTCACACTGGTGCTCTAAGCTGGGTGTGCCAGACAGAGCTGCTCTTGCTTTCCTGTTCTGTCATATCAGTGCATCTCTAAAGGCAACACACCATATATAAGTATGAAGTTCTGGCTTCAGACAAGACTGCATTACCCTAGGATTGACTCAGCAGGTTGGCACACTTCTGAATATATTCGCAGTGTATCCACAGAGGAAAATAATAAACTTCACTCACGAAAAGAGACACAGACTCTTGGTTGTCCAAATGAAGGTTCGAGATAAAGGGATTTGGGGTGGATCATAGTGTGTGTCTGTGAGATTGCCTCAATTCAGGCCCACATCTACCTATGTGGCTGAAATATGAAGGAAGTACTATAAAACCTATGGCTTTATCATCGTAGAGGATCATGCATGTAAGCCGTCCACAGCATAGAGGAAGCGGCGGCACAGGGAAGGAAGCAGCCCTCCCAAGAGACAGGAACAGCAGTGCTATCTTGGTGCTGGCTTGCGAGAGTGGGCATGGTGCTAACAAAATTGGCAAAGGCTGTTGAGGCTGCAGCCACACACTCAGCACCCTGGACAGCGTCCAAACCCCAGAAACGGGTTGGCAGGGAGGCCACAACTTCAGAGACATCAGTAGCGCCACATGTGTTTTCAGAAAAATTTTGTGAGATCACCTTTGCTGGGTGGTGAAAGGGACCAGGGCATCTAAACAAGGAGTCCAAAAAACAAACACAAATGGCAAAAATAACAATGATCATAAGGTCTGAGGGTTGGCTTATAATTCCTCAATGAACAGATGTATTACAGAAGACTGCCAGAATTTTTTAGGAGCAGCTTTTGGTGTGGAGGTAGGATGTGGTGGGGAGGGGATGGATTTCTCCAGGTTACAGGCAAAGCATATGAAAATCTGTCTTAATCCTGATTCCTAGTTGAACTGAGTCTTGCATAAAGCAACAAAAGATGAATTTTAACCACCTCCACTTTGACTGCATTTTCCCTCAAATTCACCATCTCCTCTTTCTTAATCCTTCCATCACAAGATTCCTTTCACAGAAAAGGTTTCCGAAAGATTATGCTACACTTATGGGTTCCAGTTGTTCAGTTTTTATCCCCTATTTTCTTCTCTGAACATTGAGTTTTCATTTACCACTGCAGGAAAAACTGTACTTGATAGGGTTGTCAATTATGCCTTCTGACTGCAAAATCTTCTTGATGAGGTATACTATTACCTCATCAAGGCAATAGAATATGTCTCTTCCTCTTGGTTTTCAAGACCCCCTTACCCCACTTCCTGATATTTCACTATGCTCTTCTGGCCAGCCATTTCAGTATTTATTTCTGGCTCCTCAAACAACAGCCCATCTATTCACTTGCCAGCAAACCTACTCAGATGGTCTGTCTTCGTCCTTCTCGATATTTCTTAGCTGAGCAATACCATCCACATCCATGATTTCTACCACCACCTCCATACCAGTGACTAACACATCTGATTCCACAGACCACATCTTCTTACAATGTAAAATCCTATTTAACAACTGAAGCCACAACAATGAATGAAAATGATCTATTTCTTCATAGAATTACAGTCTGGTGTGTCAGATAAAAGACACTGGGTTAACTCCACTTCCATATCTCAAAGGTACCTCAAATGAAAGATGTAGCAATATAACTCACTGTCTCTTCCTTCAGACAATCAGACAGCATATGTTATAAATTTTAACATCTCTGTAATTCTGAAGCTGTATCTCCCTGTGCATATTCAATGCTACCACTAGTACTTTAATTCACCTGGACATCTTTTACAGCTTCCCAACTCATCAACAATTCCACCCTCTCCCAATATACTTTCTATCTTGTGATCCAATGGTGATTCTATGTCTCAAATGTGATAATTTTCATATGTATAATATTTTGGCAGTTTCATTGTTTTAAGACTAAACTCAATTAGATTAGCATAAAAAACACTCACATACATCTTGTATAACTTTTCAAAACATATTCCTCATTACGTTTCCATGCAAAGCTTTTATTTCATGCAAACTAAATCACTTGCAATTTTTCTGGTGGAAAAGCAATGCCAGTATTTGTCTTTGGGTATTGTAGTCATATAGTTTAGAACTTCCCTTTCATGCCTTCTTCCTAGATAACTCTTCTAAGTGCTTCAATATAAGTGTTGGTGTTGTCTCTTGAAAGTGTTATTCTATATTGCAGCATAGTTTGAGTTAAAGGCCCTTACTTCCTTAAAGTGATGTACTTATCTTTATTATGACAAAATCACATGGTACTATCTCCCTAAGTAGGATATAAATAGTGTCTGATTTTCAATTATTTGTTAACTCTAGTGCTTAGCACATTAGTAAATGAATAATTGATAGATGAATTGGATGATATATTCAGAATTCTTGCTAATTCTCCAATTTCCTAATTCTTAAAATTTGAGGCCATACAAAATACTTTGTAATTCTTAAAAAGTAGAATAAAAATCACCCTAAAATTTATTTAAAAATTCCACAACAGCACTCTAAAAAATTTAATATGACTCAAAATATTTTGGGAAAAACATTATTGTTTGTAACAGTTAGAAGTCTCAGGTCTGAAATTAGAGAAATGTGCATTACACTCATAAAGATCAAGTTTTTTTCTTTTTCCCCCTCAGTGATATAAACCCTTCAGATTTTATTTACCTACATTTATCTCTCAGGAAAAACCACTTCTAAATAATACTTCAAAAGAATTAAAAAATAGCCAAGTAGTCCTCTTTAGATTTTATTAACCCATACATTGCAATAAGCAGATCTTACGACTCTGTCTCTTGAGCTTCTAGGTAACATCTGGTAGTTGATGTGTCTAAGTCCTGTTACACAACATTTTTTGGCTTCTTAGTGTCATCCAAGGGATTGATGTTTGACTAGACTAACCCAATTTATTCTGCCTGCTGCTCTCATTTGTATAGGCTGCTATTAATGGATAGGCTGAAGTATGGTTGATTACAATTCACTTTTTAGTACCAAACTTTATAGTGTTGAGGTTTATATGCATATTTTCACATGTATAGTAGAGCAGTGTAATAAACATACAGATTTATACACAAATTAATCATAATCATGTTTTCTGAACAGACAGATACACCTTATAAAAAATTGTCTCATAATTTATATAGTCTAGAATTCAGGCTTCTATTTCCAAAATGGATGACATGTTTAGAAGGCTATGTAAATGTCTCCTCTAATGCTCTTCATATTCTCAACACTCAGTTGAAAAATGGGTCATCAATTCAAGAGATGAACTGTAGTCTCCATAGTCTCCACACAGCTCTAACCTATTACTTTTGTGAATTCACCTTAAAGACTCCATATATATGTTATTTAAATTCTCTGTAATCATCGGTAGAACTGGAGGAAACTTTGACGCATCTGTATATTGATACATCCATACAAAACAGCTTTCCCAAAATATGAATCTACCGTTTTTCACTGCCAAGCTGTTTGAGTCATAGATATTTCTGACATTTAAGCACTTCACCTGGTTAAATCCTCCTACTTTAGATCTGTACTTGAATGCTAATATTTCAAGAAGACTTTCTCTGACCTCTAGACCGTTAAGTTCTTTTGCTGTATTCTCTGATATCATCCTATTTTCTCCACTATGACCCCAAATGCTTTATTCTACTTTAACGTCACATTTCCCACTAAACTACAAGCTCTATCTTCTTCATTCTAATCTGCCCTATTTTGAACCATGCTTGCACCATAATAATTCTGAAGTAAAATTGGTTTAGTAAATGAATTCTGACTCCATTACCGTCTCTCACTAACTCCCTGATGCTCAATGCTTTTCTGACTCTCACGACCTCCCCGAACCCAACCACAGGCCTGCCACATTGCTCATACTCTCCTGTCTTCCCAGGTTCTCAGTAGTGGGGTGAGAACCAGAAGAGGATATGACTCAGGGATGGCATGGAATTTTTGCCGTGCATATATCTGCTGACTTTCAAAAACTGAAAAATTAATGCCTTCTTTGGGGGCCTACTAAACTAGTCTTCATTTTAAAACAACTGTGTACAACTGAAGACTCTAAACGTCCCTGCACAAAATAGCTGTTGTAGCATCCCCATACAAAACATTATTATATATCTCATTAACTAGCTCAATTTCTTTCTTGAAAATATGTATTTTCACACTTATGACTTCCACCTCTTTAACATTCCTATGATAAATTAGCAAGTCCAAAGTGAATACAACATTTTAACACCCAACCTACAAGAGACAGATATATTTTCATTTAGATACTTGTTTTATTATTTAAAGAAAGGCTTAGTTATGTTACTTGTATTATTGTCTTGGCAGACTTTAAAATCAATACTCTGGTATTTAGAGCTTCCAACAATATTTTTGTTTAAAAAACATTTTAATATTTTAATAAAATACAACATATATGCATATTAGTGTACTGTAAAATATGTATTAATTGCAAAATAAGTTTTAACTATCCTTAAAATGATAATATTGACTATCCCTACAATAATAATAACATTATTAACAGACAAAATTTAATAAATGACAAAACTGTAGTTTAACCAGTTACTTTTTAGAAAGAAAGGAAAAGAGACATTAAATAGGAAAAGGTTTAGAAACCAGATAATAGATTTAATGAGGGGAGTATAAGAAAATCTCAATGAAATTTAAAAAGAACACAGAAAAACATATCTGGGGCCAAACACCAATTTCATTTTTAAATTATGTGACACTTAACAAAGTTAATCAACTATTCTGAATATTAATTACTATATATAATATAAAAGCAATGAAAATCATGTAGTAATCTATTTCACAACACTATTACTCAGATCAAAGTCATGTTGGAGCTACAGGAAATTTATGTTTATAATTAGTTAATTCATTTATGTATTTTTAGTTCTTCAGTCATCTTCAACTTTCTCTCGGAATGGGCGAATAATAATACGCTCTCTTCAGCTTTTACTGTTTGATTGTTTGAGCAAAATGTGTTAAATACATGTTAATTCCCAGTCCGTGGCGATAAGAAACTAAAGCAAAACTTCTCAGCTGAAGAATTCACAATATTTTGGGGAGAGTGGAGACTATTATAATAAAAAGATTGTAATACAAGAATAAATTATATAAAAAGATTATATAATTATAATCTTTTAATATCATATATAAAATAACATATAAAATAATATAATTTAACACAATATTACATAAAATATAATATTATATTAAAAGATTATAATACAAGAAGTCCCTCACATAGGAGAATGGTGAGGAAAGGAATCCTGGGGAAGATTGAACCTTCATCTGAGTTTCAAGGTAGGAGTTCGAATTTACTAAGTCCGAATATGTGGCAAACTTTCTCCAGAAAGATTGAGCAAACAGCATTTTCAAGGGCACAAATCATGGTGCACCTGGAGATCAGCATGTGTGCTTCAAGGTGGTGTTAGATCAACGTTCTGGGCACCACAGCATCCAGAGATGAGATGATGGAGAAGGAGAGATCACGAAACACTCTGTAGATCCTGCTAAGGAGTTTGCCTTTTATTCTGGAGGCAAAGAGGTAATTAAAGAAGTTTAATTAGACCAGTATATGATCAGGCATGAATTGTAGGAAGTCCACTTTAACAGCTGTTTGGGTAATACAGGAGGAGCAAATCCAAAGTAGGAATACAAGTTAAAACTCCTGTTTCTTCTATTCTAGTAACTCAGGTATGAAATTAGGAAAGCCTGAATTAGTGCTGAGGTAGAAAGCTAAGACATAGATTCAAGGAATAATGAGAAAGCCTTTCTGAAGGATGTAGAGGTGAAATGAGAAGGAAGAATGATGGGTATTTCTACGGTTTATTGTTTGGTGGGCCCGAAGTTGGCAGAACCATTACTCCAAATATAAATGCAGAACAAAAGCATTACCTTCTTGCAAAAATACTGATATTCTTAAATTTGAGGAAGAAATGGGACATTCACGTAAAAACTGCAGTAACTGGAGAAATAAATGGGTGAGAAGAAAATTATATTTCATGTATATTCTTCCACGTGTCGACACTATAACTAATGTTTGGAAAACACATATGACTTATGGTTACTTCCTTAGAAATCCCACAGGGTCGTGAGAGGAAAACAAATAAATACGTAAAGAGATAATTACAACACAATGTGAGAGGGCAACAAGAAACATGCATACTCTTACAGTGAGAACACTGAGACGGGGTAGCTTCTTGGCCTTGACGTAGGAAGAGGGAAGGGGTAAAAGGAACGGAATGACTCAAGGAGTAGTATTCAGGGAAAATTCATAAAAGACAGAATTTCTCAAGTAGGCCATCTTCCAGTACTTGGATTTGAGCACAGCCCATGCTGTAGACACACTGCCTTCTTTTAGAGCCCAGACGTGCCCTGCTGCTTCTCACCTCTGAGCAAAAATTTTGCACAGGCTGTTTCCACTGCCCAGGGTGCTCCCCCTTTCTCTGCCAGCCAGTGATCCACCATTCTTCTGCATGGTTGACTTCCATCAACCTATCAACCTCAACTTGAAGTCTCTTTTTCAGGGAAGTCTTATACTTATCTCGTAAGTTAGTTCAGGTACACTTGTCATACTCTCCTTATACATTTTCTTCTTCTCCTTTACCCCACTTATTGTAACTTTAATTAATGATTTAAATATGTGACTTAATATTTCTAACTGAGGTTCTTAAGACTGAAGTCCACATTGGTCTGTATATTCACCGTGTTCCCAGTACCTAGTACAGTAGAAGCTTACATAGAACAAGTACATAATATTTATCTGATTAATAAATGTATAAATAAATGAACGAGTTAAGAAAGACATCACAGGCAGGATAAACATAAACCAAAGCACAGAATATTTATATTGCAAATCGTTTTGCATGAATGGAGGACTTGTTTCAGAGGGAGGATACTGAAGGAAGGCTGGTTGTACAGACAGGGATGAGAGTGTTAAAGCCCTTGATTGTCATGGTAAGAAACGGTATACTAAGCTACTGAGCGATTTTAATCCGGGGATGGATACAATCAGATTTTTGTTTCGTATATCTCGGATCTAACTCTGCTACATCAATAGAAAAGATGTTTGAAAGAAAGGAGATAGCTATTAAATTTGACCAGGTGAGATACTGGGTACAAAAACAAATGTAATGCCTGTAGGAATGGAGAAAAGGAAAAGCACATGAGAAGTTTTAGAATGCAGATCCCCCAGGAATTCGTGATTGACTGAAGATAGAAGGAAAAGGATAAGTCAAATATGTCTCGTGTGATGTGGACTTGAATTTCTGTGTAAATCTTGTGCTAATCTTCAATAAATCAAGATGTATTATTGTTCAACAGAATAATAATATTCTATTGTTCACAAGAGAATATTGTGCTATTGTTCAATAAACAGGAAAAAACTTGTGCTTGGGGTATTTTTCAGAATGTGGCATTCATTTGGGGATCTGGGGCAAATGAGTTCAAGTTTGGACATCATAAATATGTGCAGGGTACATCTAGGGAATTCCTGGTACATAGCTCTGAATTCTGAATTGAATTTCCATAGAAAATGCAGTAAGATAAATAAGCGAATGCCAAGTGGTCTGGATATAAGAAAAAATAATCATTGCATTGGTCAGTAAAATAACAACTGAGTCAAAGTATTATTCTTCCTTACGGTGACAATATCTATGACTAAAGCTAATTAATCATTTTGATTTTCATAGGAAGAACTGCACAGAAGTTAACAGCAACGGTTTACAGTCAGACCACATAATATTGAAATTTTTAGGCTGCAATTTTTAAAGTGGCTGATTTTTGGTCAAAGTTTCTTAGCTTTCCCAAGCTTCTATTTTCTTAATTATAATATAGGAATATAGTTATATATGTAACTGATTTACTGAACTTATCTCTATGGTATTCAAAGAATAATAATATTACTTTATTTCCAATTATATGCTCTGGCTAATGTAGAATTTCCTTTTCCTTGTTCTTGAATGAGAGCTTGGGGGGATCCTATAGATTTTCAGTTCTTAAAAAACAAACACCACCATCAACAAAAACCTTTTAGGACTCACTTTCTGATAGTAAAGCTGCGTAAGAGCCAATAGCCACACAAAACATTCTCCCTCCCCATCACCATCCCCTATGACAGGTATCTCTACAATGCCACACAAAACATTCTCCGTCCCCATCACCATCCCCTATGACAGGTATCTCTACAATAGCCACACAAAACATTCTCTGTCCCCATCACCATCCCCTATGACAGGTATCTCTACAATAGCTACACAAAACATTCTCCGTCCCCATCACCATCCCCTATGACAGGTATCTCTACAATAGCTACACAAAACATTCTCCCTCCCCATCACCATCCCCTATGACAGGTATCTCTACAATAGCCACACAAAACATTCTCCGTCCCCATCACCATCCCCTATGACAGGTATCTCTACAATAGCCACACAAAACATTCTCCCTCCCCATCACCATCCCCTATGACAGGTATCTCTACAATAGCCACACAAAACATTCTCCGTCCCCATCACCATCCCCTATGACAGGTATCTCTATGAGAGACCTACAGAAAGAAAAAGGAAACAAGCCTGTCCTCCTTCTTCCTGGTTCCCTCACCCCTCTCATCTTCTGCAACTCCCTAGCTAAGAAAGAGGTTAAAGACAAAGGAGAAAAAGTTTGTGCCTTTAGCTGGTGATATTTGTGGTTAACTCTAGGCTTCAGATGAATACATTGTGAGTGGCAGGTATTTACATCACGGTTCTCACTCAGAGGACATAGTTATGTGAGCACTTTGGACTCCTTCCTGACCAATTCTCTTTGACTGACATTTTAAGATGAGTCTTGTGACATCTCTAGGTTTCATCTCCCAGATATGCCACCTGGATGGGCAGGTTCTTTCAAGATGGTTTCAGCAGTGACCACTTGGCTTGTAGGTAACTTATACATTATTGTTAAACCAAGAGGTGGTAGTACAGGCTTGACTTAGTGCTTCCTACACACTTCTACTGTCATCCCAGGCTCCTCTGCCCAGACTCCAGCCTGTGAAATTTTTCTAGTGAGAAGTGGGCACCATTCCCTTTGCTTGTATGCTTCTAAACCCTAAGGCATGAACTCTCTCGTTGCACTGTTCCAGTGCATCTTGGTGCTACTGGTTCTCTTAGAGAATCCCTAGCCAGGATAAAAATGCTTCTACTCTAAGACTTTGTAAATTTCAGTTTTCCATTTAATAAAGCCTATTGGAAAGTTGAAAGTTAAATATGAAGCACAAACTCATTCACTTAAATTTTATTCAGCAATTGTCTTTAGAATTTTAGGAAGTTTTTTTATTTACCTATTTCTCTCAACCGTAAAGTTTTCATTAAAATTTTGGAGCAACAGGGAAAATTAAATTCTGCTATACTCATGATAATTATTCATCCTTCAGGATTGTTTTAGAAGCTAAAAGAGATAAAGCATAAATGATCTAAAAAGATTTTGCCCGTTGTTATTATTATTTTCCTACTGTACCACTAAGCATTCACAACCACTTGACCTTTAACAAATTTAAACTGTTGCTTAATGTCAAAAGAAAGTTAATAAAATAAATGATCAATTTTTTTTTAATCCCAAGGCTGTTGTTAAGAACTGGGTATCAAGGAGAAACTCTACTGAGTATGAAATGAAGAATCTGAATCCCAGTATGAGTAAAAAGAAACAAGCAGAATTTAAAGTTATAAAGAGTGGGTTTGGATATTAGCTCTCCAGTTATTAGTTGTATCAATGTGCATAAGCCACTTAACTACTCCAAAATTTGAATGATTCATCTATACAACAGGAACACAGGAAAAACGATATAATTTTGTTTTGAAAAATAAAGGGATAAATGTTCCTAAAAGCAGTTTTAATGGAACAGTGAACAATTTTACAATTTTAAAACACTGAAGCTGCAACACTCTTGGATGACAGAAAGTTCTATGCATCTCTTTGAGAACTGGAGGCCTAAGTGGCTAAAGGACTCCTAAGGTCACATGGACAAGTTCTTGATCCAGGGCCTATCAGAACATGGGCTTTGAAGGTGAGATAACTTTCTCTTATTTCAATAAAACTCCTCATTTGCCTCTAAAATGCCTATTTCTTTTAACTCTTGTCACATGAAAGGTGCAGACACCCTCCCTAAGGTATAGATAGAGTGTAAATAGAGTAATATCTACATGAAAGGAACAGAAAAATGGGAAGAGGCAAACTTTTCCTGTGATCCAAATTTTCAAGCATGTTTAAGACATGTTATAAGTTTTTTGTCTTAAATTTAACCACAGCCCTTTGTATTTACCATAATTATATTTTCTGTTTGTCTGCTACTCCTGGAGAACAGGGACAGACTTTGTATCCATTGCTTCCAGTGCCTAATATACAGTAGGTACTCAATGAACATCCAGTTAATAAATGCATGAACCATAGGAGCTAAAGAACACTGCGATGCTGTTGGTCCGTTGTTTCTGCCTCCCTGTAGCTTGTCTTATAGTCTAGAAGTATATCCTCCACATTTAATTCCTTTGAAAACAGTATGGTTTTCAGTCTTTGTGAATCCTCATTTAAAATGCAGACTGCCCTAGCTGGAGTGAATAAAAGTCCTCATTATGTAAAATTCCTCATCAGTAAGGACTGGTTGACAGGGACATTCTCCAGTGAGGACACTAGCTCAGAATAATATCTGCATGATTGAGACACCAGATAAGATTCTGAGGTGAGAACTGAGGATAAGGAAAGCCTGGCAGACAAGTGAGGAAGTGCAGAAATGGAAGCTACCCACGGGCTCACCACAGTTCCTCCTTTCCATTTGCTACATGCGGGCAGTTAGGTGACCCAGCCCAGAAGCCATCATCCACATGATCAGAGCACTAATTAAAGGCAAACAAACACTGCAACAAACAAATCGCTGAGTGCCAGTCAAGTATCTCACATTTCAAGCATCATCCTTCCAACGATATGAGCAATAGGAGGGCAATTACTGAGGATGATTTATAAAGATCGTAAAAAGCCTGTTAGTAGCCTAGAGAAATTTTCCACAAATCATGCATTATATAACCCAACAGGAAATTTGAATTTGCTCCAACAGGAAATTCAGAGATTTTTTTAAAAAAGAAAGAACTTCTTGGAAATTATATTCTTAGACTTAACCAACCATTCAGATAAAAGATTGTGGCTGACTGAAGTTTAAAGTAAGGTGAAGTAGGGTAAATTTCCTAGTGAGACCAGTCAATGTTTGTTTTAGGGATTCAGGTAGAGTGACTGATACTAGAAATGATCACAATAGTACAGTAAAGAAAATCTTAGTACACACTAAGCAGAACAGGTGAACGTCAACTATCAGATAGTTAAATGTAAGGCTGTTAACTACCGTTTGCAGAGTCCCACTAACCCATGTAGTCTTGAGCACTCTTCTACTAATTTTCAAAAGAGGGAGTTCTTTCCTTGCCCCTATTAGCAGCACAAGCCTCAAGAACAACAGCTGTTTATTTAACTGCCAAGTTTCCGTTTTGGTGATAACTCTTCTTCTAGCTGCTGTTTTGGTCTTCAGGGGAATGGAGAGGAGGAAGCTGAAGCCAGGCTGATGGCCAGACTGTGTTTAAAAAATATATTTAGGAAATGTGTTTTTTGGTATTTGAAGTAATTACCTAACCCAGGTTCTTGAGAAGCTTGAACAAAATTTGCATTGTGGATCAATGACTTTGCTATTATATTTGTGTTTTCTGAGATGGCAGGATGAAATGGTTTCTGAGACCAGTCTATAAACAGGTCCACAGTGAGAGAAGAAGCCGCACAGGATCCTTTCGAACAGGTTACACTTACGGAATCTTATTTAATCCTTGAGAAATTGGATCAAGCAGTATAACGAGCAATTGGCAGATGAGAAATCAAGCTCAGAAAGGCCATTTTGGCCGGGTGCGGTGGCTCACGTCTGCAACCCCAACACTTTGGGAGGCTGAGGCGGGTGGATCACCTGAGGTCAGGAGTTTGAGACCAGTCTGGCCAACATGGTAAAACCCCCATCGCTACTGAAAATGAAATAATCAGCCGGGCATGGTAGTGTGCGCCTGTAGTCCCAGCTACTCAGGAGGCTGAAGCAAAAGGATTGCTTGAGCCCTGAAGGCAGAGGTTGCAGTGAGCTGAGATTGTGCCACTGCTCTCCAGCCTGGGAGACAGAGTGAGACTGTACCTCAAAAAAAAAAAAAAAGTCACTTTATTCTCACTGATGGAGCATGCCCAAAATGGAACAATCACAGGTCCATCTTGCTTTCCAAATCTGCTTTCCTTTATCTGCTGTGTTTGTTTTACTGTGTCACATGCTCTGCCACCTGCCAGCAACAACTACACCAAGGGCTTGTGCCACCTTGAAATTCATGGCCAAGGAAATGTGACTGAGAAAAAGGACATTTAGCTCTTTCTGAAATTTTATGAAAAGGTAAAGCTGAATGATGCTATTTTTCCACTTAGTAAAACAAATAAATAAAATGTATACAGAAGTTTCCTGAGAGGGAGGGAAGATATCTGCACTGTATTTGCAACTTTTCTGTAAGTTTAATATTATTTCAAAATTAATTGTTTTAAGGTATGCAAAAATGCAGAGTAGTGCCTGTGGGGGGAAATGTTCAAAATAAAGAAGGCTGAAGTCAATTATTACCTCAGTATTTGAAACTGTTATTCATTTTTTTCCACTAGTTGACAACACATCGATTGAGGGAATTATTTTCCTGTTGTAAATATTATATATTATATGTATACATATGTATGACAACAAAGAATATTATTGTTACGAGTTTCGAATACACTCACGGGATATAATTTATAAGCACTGTTATTGCTAATATTGATTATTATTTTCGATGGCTAATATGGCGATGGTGATGATGATGATGATGCCACCAATGATGAAGTCAATAATACCATAATTAAGGTTTTGTAAATCCAGGGAAAATTTTTGCTTAAATCATGACATACGGACTATTATTAATGTTGTATCAAAGATGTTAAGAGCATAAAGCAAAGATAAATTCTAGAATCACTGAGAACAACTGAAATCACCCCAATAGAATCACAAAGATAGAACAAATTGGTGTCTTTGAGAAGTTAAGCCTGAAGCCAACAGGCATTTACTTGTTGACAATGGGATAGCTCAACGTGTAAAAATCTCAGCTTTGCTAGAGAGATGAATCTGGGTTCTTCATTTAAACATTTTAAGTCTTTTAATCCCAAATAAGGATGGCAATAATACGTCATAGGTATAGCACACCTCATAGGTATAGCATACCTCATAGGTATGCTATAAACTAAAATGAAGCAATGTGTACAAAGTGCTTTGAACAATACTTGGCATATAATAAGAGCTCAATAATTCATTATTTTTATTAAGATGAATTTCTTATAACGGCATTTTTAGAAAGCAGAAATCACTGCCTCATTATACCATTATTTCACTTGAATTAATTTTGAGTACCTAATTTATCACATATTATTCTGCTGGAAAATTTTATGGGGAAATTTGGGAGGGGATGTTTTAATCTAATAAAGAAAACCAAACATGCTTGATAAGAAAGAAGTTATTTTTGTAAACATGTAGGAATATGTATCAAAAATGCTTTCCAAAATATTTTACCCGTTCTTATGCCAATCATTTAAATTGTAGTCAATGGTCATTAATATTGTTAACTTTACTGTGCTACGGCTTGCAATTGCAATTAGTGTAAATCCTAGCAGAGAGAATCAAACAACAGATAAAGGAGTGAAGCAAATATTGTCTAAATGACAAGGAAATAATGAATAGAAAAAAAGTTACTCTTTTCTCTACCACCCTCCTTTTTAAAAGCTGAACCAAATATATTTCCTCAAATCTTGCAGGATATCTGAAATCATCCGGATAATAGAGATACTATGATATTTTCAAAAGTAGGTAGAAATAAATGAGGCCATTCCTAAAAGGAAGCATGACAAAGTTATACAGGAAAAAAAATGAACTACTAAACCAAATATTAGTATATGATCTGGTCATTTCATATGCAGTGTAGCTCATGTGTACCCTTGTGCCCTTCAGAAATAGACCAAGAAAGCTCCTTTTTTGGTAACCAGCCTCAGGAAAGTAGCTACTGCCATAATTCAGAAAAAAACGTCCCTCTGTAGGAGAAAGCTGCAAGCATGGGACAAAAGAAAAACTCTTCCCTTACCTTAAAATATAAAGCGTATTTTTAGGGTCAGTCTACCTATCCCGCCAAAAAACTGATGCCAATTGGTAACTTGCTAAGATTGTTTGTAAGATAAGAGGCTAGGACTGAATAAAATGTAAAATTCCAAAATACACAACATTGTGTTCTAATTTGCTCAGATAAGAGTATTAGCTCAAACTCATATAATGTTCTATTTTAATATGTGGATGTCTTAGTAGTTGCAGTTTTGTACTTAGCTCTCCAACAAGCTCCTCTCTCCACCTTTTCTGGTCACTATTCTCTGTTTCAGTTCTAAATATCTGACATGCTCACAAAGGTATCTCATTGTTACGTCTCTTGAAACATCTTTAAAAGTAAACAGAACATTCTTTTATTTTTCCAGCAAAATATATGACATTAACCAACCACCAAATTACTAAGAACAGCAGCCACAGTCATTTCTACTTCTCTTTCTCAACACACAGACCTCATCTCACTAAATTTTATTGATACCAAGTTTCTTCTTTCACTACATTGTCACAGACACTACTGTAAGATTGCATCTAACACTTTCTTATTGCATCATTTTTAATTGTATTTTAATCGTCTTATTTTTCTGTTCCTTTATTCTCTCTCTACTCAATCATCCACATTCTGATACATCGCACTCTTCCAATGGAGGTCTCAAACATCACTATTCAATTTAAAACATTAATATACTTCCCACACTTTCTAAAATTGTCTGTGAATCACTGGCATGATTTCCAGAGTTGTTCGCAATCTGAATCAGACTTCAGTCTTACCTAACCTCCTCTCCTTTCAAAGTTACACACCTACTTTTCAAATGGTCTTGACTACCAGATACGCACGAACAGATTTTTTCGTACCTGGCGTCTCACTCATTCTACATGCTTTATTTCATTTTATTCATTTATTCATTCGTTGACTCATTTAGATAGTCATTCACGTAAATTTCATTAAGCATCAGTTGTGGCTAAACACTGATGAGGCACTGGAAATTTAAAGATGTAAACCGAGGTTGTTGGGTTTTGTTTGTTTTTTTTGTTTTCAGGAAGCTTGGTGTCCATATAGAGAAAGAATGTTTGATTGCAGTGCACTTCACAAGGGTGTGATGGAGCTGTGGCTACGTGAGCACGTCATACACCTCATCCATCCTGAGGACACAGTGAGGGCTCTGTGGGAAGCAGCACTGAAGCGCAGGTCTTACGTGACATCAAGTGTTACCCACTTCTCCTCCAGGTGCACCCCACATTACGCACATGCCATGGCGCTCACCAAACTGGGTATAAACACACTGTAAGCTCAAGAGCAGATGCTGCATCTCAACCATTCTAACATCTCAACATTTCGTGTACAGTAATAATTTAATGACCAAGTATGGGTTAATAACTTGTTGTTGAATGAATCTGTGAAATGATGAAGCAGAGGTTTCAATGTGATCTCCTCTGACCACCTGTGAAGTAATATAAGTAGCCTGACTGTATCATTAGGTAGAAAAATCCGTAATGCTATCTGTCAAGTGCTGATCCCATGAGAAATCTGGAGCTCTGAGAGATTAAGTCGATTGCTGCTTCTCAAAGTCATAGCCAGAAAGTGGCTGAGCCAGAATTCCACCTCAGACAACCTAGCACTGTAGTCCATGTTTAACTATGTTTCATGCAACTATTGTATATATAACATATACAGTATAGAAAAATAAATGATATACGATAGTAATATTTAATATTATATGAAACTAAAAATCTAAGTTTATACAAATATGCAAAACTGAAGACCTACACAAATAGACCACAACAATGATTTGGCATCTGGTCGGTATGTCTCAAAACAACCGAGCATCATGTAACATATTTTAATGGCAAAACTCAAACAAAATTATTTTTAGTGGAATGTGTATAGTGAAGTATGGCCTCAAATGATTAGTAATATTTTTCCCTTCTGGGGAAGTATAGGTTACAGTGAAAATAACTTCAAACCATTGAGAAACTTTTCTAGAACATGGTATAAAAGAATATTTCATCCAAACCATACACTAAATGTGAGATACTGCAAACAACAGAGCAAATCACATGTTTATAACCATATTGTCTTAAATTAAGAGTTGGCCCGTATGGCGTATTACTTTGCAGTCTAGAAGAGAATATATACATTGTTGTTAGAATAGAAAGCTATTTCCAATTCAAGCTAGAGACTGAAAAGTCTAGCACAATGAACATAAATGTCAGTGCCAGCAAGTTTAACAGGAAACTAAATGCCCTGTCTATTCGTATAATCACTACATATCTCCTACGCTGAAGGCTCATAAACAGTTCAGATAGAAACTGTATCTGGATTTTTTTTTCCAGAAAATGTGAGAGCAAACCAAAAAAATAAAGATTGGGGCTGATTGGGTCAAAAGATACAATGTTGATTCAGAGCCAAGAGGAGCAAGCAGGAGACCACGGAAGAGGCACAGCCTAGGAGTTGTCAATAAAAGAGATGCGGCCAGGCACTGTGGCTCACACCTGTAATCCCAGCACCTTGGGAGGGCAAGGTTGGTGGATCACGAGGTCAGGAGTTCAAGACCAGCCTGGCCAATATGGTGAAACCCCGTCTCTACTAAAAAAATAAAAAAATTAGCTGGGCATGGTGGCGTGCTCTTGTAGTCCCAGCTACTGGGGAGGCTGAGGCAGGAGAATTGCTTGAACCTGGGAGGCGGAGGTTGCAGTGAGCCAAGATCATGCCACTGCACTCCAGCCTGGGCAATGGAGTGAGACTTCATCTCAAAAAAAAAAAAAAAAGATGCATAGCCCCTGCTTATGTAAGTGAAAGAAAGAATAAAATGGACAAAATTGAAATAATGTCAAAGGTAAAACACTTATAAACAGAAAATAAGCATATTTGTATTTTTTATAATCTTTTTTTATTTAAAATTGAGACGCAAATATTACTTGAGGATAATTATTAGGAGAAAGTCGTGTGCACATGCAAAAAAGCTAGAAATAATTTTCCCACCAGTTAACCTATTATTTACAACAGCAGATCTCTGAAAGGCCAGTTCATTTTATGCCCATGGAAATTCTCCCTGTTTTAGATCTTACTTATCATTGCCATGGCAACCCTCATCTGTGCCTTCCTATTTCATCAGGACAGCCACTGACCATTCCACAAATTCTACTTTGTTTGCGCGCCAAATTTGCCAAAGGAAGTACGCATTCCTTTCAGACTGCATGGGCAAGCAAAATGGAGGTCAGAGAATGTTTTAAGGTTGCACTGATTTTTGTTATCACACCTGTAAAACTGCATTTCTCTCTGAATTACTTACAGAAAACTCTTGGGGCTTTGAAGTGCAAATTTCTGAAGAAAAGTTCCCAGGGAATAGAACAGTCTTCTGATTTGGGGTATGATGAATAGAAAACTGAAGAGAAGTGACATATTTGTGACTAATATATCCTCCTGCTTTAAAAAGTCAACTAAAGTTCTTTCGTGGGCACATGCCCTGCTGATTGTGAACAGTCATACTTTAGTGTAATCACTCTGTGATTCTTGGGGTAGTATAGTGGAAGTGAGGTGTCTGAAGGTAGCTGGAAAGGGAAAATGCCATGAGGACACATTGAAGCTGAATTTCAAGCAAGTCAGCAGAGCTGTGGAATGGTGGGAAGCGAGCCAGCTGAGCAAGTGAGAACAGACAGCATAGCTCTTTTGAAGCAAAGGCATCAGGCAAATATGCCATGAAGAGGCAGAGACTTAAAGAGTGCCAGGTTCTACAAATAGCTATTATTGCCATAAACAAAAATGCCACTGTCCCATGCACATCTTTGGGAAGGATTGCAAGTTATTCTGTTGGGGTTTTAGCCATATTTATGCATAAAAATGGCATTCATATAAAATCAGATGATATAAAAAGATATACACATACAGTTATCTAGATATAGATTTTTAATCTAAGTGTAGGAAAGTCCAGAACGGAGAACTGTGTATCCTGCATTTGGTGCATTTGGAACGAAGGTATTTTCAAAGTTTGGACTGGTAGACCCAAATTATTATGTTCTCCATCCATCCCGCCAGTAAAACCTTACATTGTTTATTTACATTCTGTATCACTCCTCAAAGTGATATGAAGGCTGAAATGTATCTCACTGAGGTAAAATCGCAGTTTTAGCAGAGCTGTGTTCCTTACTACAGGCCCTAGGGGAGAATGTTTCCATTGCCTTTTTCAGGATCAAGAGACTTCCCACATTCCAGGGCTAATGGGCCTTTCCATATTCAAAGCCAACGGAGATAATTTGAGTCTTTTTCACATTGTGCCTTCTGGCACTGACACTTCTACTTCCCTGTTCCATATTGAAGGCTGCCTATATTACACTAAGCCCTCCCAGAAAAGCCAGGATAATGTCCCTATCATCAAGTCAACTTGATGGCAACATTAATTTCCTTTTGCCATGTAACATAACATATTCACAGGCTCCAGACTTAAAATGCAGACACCATTATGTGTCATTTTTCTTCCTACCAATCCTAAATCTGGCCACCAAGATTCATATCAACCCCACAGATGAAATAAATTCACCCATCCCATGTTGCCCAAAAGTCTCAACAGCATCAACTCAAAGTCCAAATTTCATCAGCTCAAAAGTCCCACATCACACCATCTACATCATTAAAATCAGGTATGAGTGAGGCTCTGGGCATGATCCACTCTGAGACACAATTTCTCTCCATCGTTGAACCATAAAATTCAAGAAATACGTTACCGGCTCCAAAAACACAATGCTAGGGCAGGCAAACAATAACATCTATGGATATTCCTGCTCAAAATAAGAAAAAGTAGAAGAATTTAAAAAAGAAAGAAAGAAATTCACCAGTTCCAAGCAGTTGTGAAATACAGTTGACAAATTCCAGTTGGTTTCAAGGGCTGAGACTGTACTCTGTCATTTGAGCTCTACCTTCTGGACTTAACTCCCCATCCTGTGGACTTGAGGTTTCTGCCTCCTGAGTCAGCCTACTGACACAGTAGCACACCTGCAGCTGAATAGTTACATCAGAATGTTTCTTGCTTGTAGGCATTTGAAAGTTCTGACGCCCTTTTTCCATTTCAATCTTTATATCTGTCTCCTTTAGTTCAAGATGGCAACCTTTATGCTGATGTAACATTCTCAAGAACCATGTGTGTCTCCTGTGTATGTCCTCAGATTCACTCCATTAGCCAAAGATTTTCTTCATAGAATTTATTTTTCTAGATAATCTCATCCTATTTTTGGATTCTGCTGAGATGACTGACTGAAGAGCTTTATGAGTCACACTCCTAATCATTTCAAAGAGCCTTTTGTGAGACTGAATTCTCTGATCTTTTGATCTTTCTAGGGGATCAGCAAAAAGTTGTCCAGCTCAGTTTATTCTCTAAGGCATGCTTTTCCAATCTCATCCAAGGGGCTTACATTTTAATTGACAATAAATTCCTTAAAGTTAAATATCCAAGTTAATTGCATAATGTTCTGCTTTTTTATTTATCCATGTAACTCCAGGATATAATTCTACTAAGCTTTCTGATTCAACATAACAGATATACCCTTTCCGTCGGTTTCCAAACACATATTCCATTTTCTGTTGAGCTGTCGTCATCAGCACCTATAAACTTCATACTTCCACAAATAGTCTGTTGATGAAGATTTAGGTATTCTTTAAGACATGCATGTTTTCTCTACCATGCTTCTCACTTCCTTCTGTGTCCTTGTGCCAGAGTCAGTAAGATTCATATTTCTACTAACAGTAAGTTTAAGGCAATATAGACGTTTTTCTAACATGCTTCTCAAAATGCTTCCAGCTTTTGCCAACTGCCTAATTCCAAAACTATTTCCAAATTTTAAGGTTTTTATTTATTTATTTTACTGTAGCACTTCACTTTTAGGAAATAAAATCAAGTATTTGTTTCTTATTTGTTGCTTTAACAATTACCACAACTTAGAACCTTAATAAACAACAGGAATTTATCTCTGGTTCTGATGTCAGAAATCTGAATGGGTCTCACTGGCCTAAAAATCAAGGCATTTGCAGGGCTGTGTTCCTTTCCTTGGAGGCTGCAGGAGACAAGTCATGCCTGGTCTTTTCCGTTCTAGAAGCTGTCCACATTCTTTGGCTTGCTGCCACTTCATCCATCTTCAAAGCCCACAATAGCAGCTGGAGTCTTTCTTACATCCCATCACCCGATCCTGACCCTACTGCCTCCTTCGTTACACACTGAGAAAGCCTTGTAATTACACTGGGTCCTCCCAGATAATCCAAGATAATCTCCCTTTATTAAAGTCAGCTTATTAGCGTTATTAATACAACTTTCCACCTTCACATCTCTTTGCCATAGAACTTGACATATTCATAGATTGCAGAAATTAGGACATAGACATCTTGTGGGGAGGGTATATTATCTAGCTACTATACATGACTTCTAGTTTTTAACAGACTATGAACTCATTGTATGAAAGCTAGGGTCTTGCAGATACTATATTTCTACAGTGTTAGCATAGTGGATCAATAAACAGTTGTTAAATAAGTGTAGGTGGCTAATATCACCTAGTAGAAATCAAGGTCTTCTGTGCATTCACTTTAAGAATATTAACATGAGTTATACTCAAGTAGTTGTAATGGCATGCAAATTATAAAATATAGTAGGAAAAATGTTTTGGTCTAGACAAAGAACACTATGGGTTGTTTATAATTCCTTGATTTAGTTTTCAAATAATTAAATAAAAATAAGCCTCAAATTGTCTGCAAATTGTTATGAAAGGAAATGTTTAGGAGAATAAATAGACTTGTCAATATTTTCTTAGGAAAAATATACAGGGCTTTAGTAATTTGAAAAGCATGTTTCTTGAATACAATAATGAGTTAAATGTTAGTCAGAGATTTCAGGAGATTTTACCAAGAAGCCCAGTAACTAAAGACATTGAGATGCATGAAAGTTCAAAATGGAGATTGAGTGTAAGAATTATTCATATGTTTTGTTTTTGTCATGTTTCTTGAGTTTTTCTCTTGTCAAGTGATACAATTTAGGGAAATTTAGTGAGGGGTGTGGGTGCTGGTCATTTGGTGATGGGATTCGACATAGAGGTAACCTTAGGACTGACCCAAGCAAGGCCTCTACCATTCCATAAAACAGCATTTTGTAGATTAGCCAACAGTCCCACTTCTGGATGGAGCCCTGCTCTGGGGAATCTGAATGTGCATGGAACGAGCTCATTTCTGTGCCGCAACTGAGTGTCTTTCCTGTGTACTGCTGGGATCAGCAGCCCTGAATAGAGGGATGGAGTGGGAGGTGAGCAAAAGGAACCGGCATCACAGGAAAAACCCAAAGAAACCTGGGTGTTAGGGAGCAGGAAAATTCGTGGGAGATCGGCCGGGCATGGTGGCTCACGCCTGTAATCCCACCACTTTGGGAAGCCCAGGCTGGCGGATCACCTGAGGTCGGGAGTTCGAGACCAGCCTGATCAACGTGGAGAAACCCTGTCTCTACTAAAAATACAAAATTAGCCTGGCGTGGTGGCGCATGCTTGTAATCCCAGCTACTAGGGAGGCTGAGGCAGGAGAATTATGTGAACCCGGGAGAAGGAGGTTGTGGTGAGCTGAGATTGCACCACTGCACTCCAGCCTGGGCAACAAGAGCGAAACTCCCTCAAAAAAAAAAAAAAAAAAGAAAGAAAGAAAACAAAATTCGTGGGAGATCTAGGAGAAATAAACTAAAGTTTTCCCCTTGAGTATTTAACATGTGAGCCACAAGTTTCAACTAATGAGAGCACAGTACACACAGAAGACTATGTCAGTAATAATAGGTATTTGAGAAGAACAGGAAATGAATCATGCACTTTAGGCTCAGATGGGTTGAGAAGGCACAATTTTACAATTGAGGTAGAAGGAGAGACGAAAAACCATCCTTTCTTTGGACATTGCGAGTGGAAAAACATTTCAAACAACATGGAGAAGATGAATTTTAAAATCATGTATCAATTAATGGTGAAACGTGGGTGATATATATAGTATTATCCCTTAATTAAATTTCTTAATATAACCGTACTAAAATTACTTGCAATATGTGATGTAATTAAAGTTATAATCTCAACACTTTGTAGAAGGTGTATCAGCACCGTGCTTATATAACTGATACACAAGTAGTAATTTAATATTTACAGAGTACATGAACCCAGGCCACACATTTTCTCTAGCACTCTGCTCTCTTGATTTTTAAGTAGAAAGGTTGAAGGAAAGAAATTCCAAGGTCTTTTCTAATCTAAGGAAAACATATATCAATAATGGAAATATATCTAGGACACCATGTGTTCCAATCTCAGATGTACTCTATTTAAAACATAGTCCCGCGATTAGCCGATAAATAAATATAAACACACTTAAGTACTCTTCTTTTCTCCACCTCTCCAGGAAACAAGATGAGGAAGACACCTTTCTTCCTTTTCATGTTTGTTTGTTTGTTTCTTTCTTTCTTTTTGAGATGGAGTCTCGCTCTGTGGCCCAGGCTGGAGTGCGATGGCATGATCTCGGCTCACTGTAACCTCCGCCTCCCGGGTTCAAGTGATTCTCCTGCCTCAGCCTCCCGAGTAGCTGGGACTACAGGCACATGCCACCACGACCGGCTAATTTTTCTGTATTTTTAGTAGAGACAGGGTTTCACCGTGTTAGCCACGATGGTCTCCATCTCCTGACCTCGTGATCCGCCGGCTTCAACTTCCCAAAGTGCCGGGATTACAGGCGTGAGCCACCGTGCCCGGCCGGAAGACACTCTTTCTTTATGGGAAACTTCTTAAAAATCTTCCTTTTCCTTTGCCACTGCTTTCAGTATTCTCTGCACAGATGGGAGCTAATCCTGGAAATTTTCTCTCCCACTCTCAGCTTTTCTCCTGAACACCCACCTAGACCAAACAAGACTTCTGTCTCTCTTCATTCCTCATCCCTCCTCCTGAGCCCACTATTATACAGATAAGATCAGCCAAGTCATGGACTGGCCAGAAAAGTGAGAGATGGAAGAAATCACCTTCACATGAATATCTTGATTATTCAAAAATATCAATACATTGATAATTTTCTTTTTCTTTTTTTTTTTTTTTTTTGAGACAGGGTCTTGCTCTATTGCCCAGGCTGGAGTGCAGTGGCATGATCTCAGCTCACTGCAACCTCTACCTCCCGGATTCAAGCAATTCTCTTGCCTCGGTCTCCCGAGTAGCTGGGATTACAGGCGCCTGCCACCACGCCCGACTAATTTTTTTGTATTTTTAGTAGAGACAGAGTTTCACCATGTTGGCCAGGTTGGTCTCAAACTCCTGACCTAAGGTGATCCACCCGCCTCAGCCTCCCAAAGTGCTGGGATTACAAGCATGAGTCACCGCACCTTGTCACACATTGGTGATTTTCTCAGTGCTGTGATTCTCTGTGATTTTCAAGTTTTTAAATTCATTTCTTGAAAAATATGCCTCAAGAATAAATGTGATTATGCTCCTTACCTTTTCCATTTAAGAGCCTCTGCTAGGGCTGAAATGAGAATATTTTGAGTCAGTAGTATAAACAGAACATTCAGGTTGGTGCAAAAGTAACTGCCGTTTTGCCATTAAAGGTAAAGGTGATGGCAAATCCACAAGTACTTTTGCACCAAGTCATAGTTAAAAAGACAACACATACTGACCTAAATTTTTTCAATCTTTTATTTTTATGTGGAAAAAAAAATCGAAGTTCTTTTAGCTGGATGTGGTGGCTCACGCCTGTGATCCTAGCATTTGGGGGGCTGAGGTGGGCGGATCACTTGAGGCCAGGAGTTCAAGACTGGTCTGGCCAACATGGTGAAATCCCATCTCTACCAAAAATATAAAAATCAGCCACGTGTGGAGTTGCATGCCTGGAATCCCAGCTACTCGGGAGACTGAGGCACGAGAATCACTGAAACCCAGAGGCACAGGTTGCAGTGAGCCAAGATCGCACCACTGCACGCCAGCCTGAGCAACAGAGTGAGATGTCAAAAAAAAAAAAAAGAAAAATGTCTTCTTTTAATCTCAGCCTTTAAAACTTTCTAATTTTTCATATTTTTGTGCAAAATTTAAATGAAACTTTAGTTGTGGAATAAATAATACGAAGATTTTTTTCTTTCTTACCAGAGCACCTATCAGAACTCTGATTATCTAGCTAAGGAAATTTAGAAACTTTCGAAATGGTTAATACACATATATTCACATTTCTGATCCAAACAGGAAAAATATTGCACCGAATATTTGAAATAACATTAAATCCATGACAATACTTTATTTTAATAATATATTTCATTTAATATGCATAGAAATCCGTTTAAAACACTCCATTTAAATCACTGCAGTGCAGTGTGTTTCTCCCTTTGCCTTTGAAGTCCATCAAGCACGCAGCTTGAGAGGTGGCTAGGAGTTGGGCAGAAAGTCCCTAAAACACTTTGAGCTCCCCAGATGAAAGGTGCTATTTAAGTACAAAATATCGTAATAATTTCAATATATTTAACAACTCCACTCACTTCAATGTCAATGCCTAACTCAGTCCTCACCTATTTGGTACTTTGAGGTCTATTCCTTAATTTCAATTTCTCCAGTGGGATGTGTGTAACTTTGTTCCTTAAAACTAGTACAGGAAAACTATCATCGAAAAAGGAAAAGTCCATAAACATCCCATTCTATGTCTGTAAATGACAGAAAATCTCCCCACGAGGAAGTAAATTATGAGACCAACAAAAGATACCTGTCATTAAAGAGACTGGAAGGGCCACCTTCTCCAGGAGCAGAGCATCTGAATGGCCTGGGTCATGCCAGTGGAATGAGGAGTACAGTAGATACTGTTACATTTTCTTCCTTACATTTTCAAGTGCAAAGAAAATTTAGGCAAGGCAGTTGGCTGCAGGGAAGTGTTATATTCTGCTCAAAAGGCATTCTTAGTTTGAGTAAAAAAGTCTGTGAAATATGGAAAGTGGTATTCCCTCTTCTAAAAATTCATTAAATATTATCAAGTATAGTCTTTTCTATTTTTTTGTTTTTTGATGTTAAATAATTTATACAAGTAATACCAAAATATCTTATTCTTTTCAAAAATTAAAGCATTATCAATAAAGTTGAGTCAATTTTTACTCCATCTTGGCCTCTCAAATCTTCCTCATTCACCTCTTCCTGCTATCCCTTATCTGAGGTAACCGTTATTGTTTTAAATTGCTTTTATCACAACATATTTTCTAGTCATTTGATTTTATATACCAAACTTGATTTAAAACTTGTTTAAAGACTCTTTTTAAATGAGAAAACAATATAATTCTATTACAATAAACACTTTTGATATGTCTTCTATTTTTTATTAAATTGTTTGAGTTATCAAATATTCCGTGGTGTAACTTTTAACATTCTCGGCGATTCTGCACTTATTTCTTTTTCTGAACTGGGATAGCATATTGCAGAGGAGAGGCTCAGTACACAGAAAGAAGAGAACTCTTCAGGGCATCATCCATGGGGTGCGCACAAGGCTCTGCGCCCCCTGGCCCTTCTACAAGCCTCACTCTTATCCTTTGCAGACCCAGGGTTTGAACCAGCTGATTTCTCCTTGATTACTGCTCAATCTCACAATCCTTCTTATGCATGCTAGACTATAATCCTAGGTGATTCACCGCTGCACTGTGGACCTGGGTAATGACACAGTCTGTAGAAATAACCGTCAGCAAACCAGAAAGTGAGGATTCATCAAAATGTGCCAGGAGAAAAAGAAGGGCCTCCTTTAAGCCCATTTCTATTCTCCCTCGCTCTGCCTCCGTATCCTCCACATCCGTGCGGGACCTCCAGTTGGGCTGTTCCCACGTACAAATGGGAATTCAGAAGCACAGCTACTATCAACAGCAAGAGCTTGGGACTGAAAGGCTATTATTTTAAGTTCAGTAGGAAAGAAAGTCATAGACTCAGATACAAGGAAAGAGAAAAAAAATTTTGGCGATAAAAGCCTACACAAATTAGTTTGCCAGTCAGGCAAGATGGAACCAGGAGACTGGACACCGGGACCCATGGCTGTGTGGAGGCTAAACCACCATTGGAAGAAACAACCTGTGTTAGGAAGATGAATTATCAAACCTTTGGTTCAATATTTATGAAATATGCATGCTGTACATCTCAACTTCAATACCTGGATTCCATACTACTCTGAAGTGTTTTGATTATAATCTGTCCACCCAGGTATGTTTGCTTGCAGGAAGAAATGGACTTTGTAATACTCAGAATTCTTAATGAAAATGTATATGTGTATTTAGTATGTATACATATGTATAAATATTGTGTATATATGTATATTCATTCCTGTTAGCTTGGCAAATGTGATTCATTTCTAAGAGATGGGTACACTCTCAATGTGTTTACATAAAGTTTCTGAGACTGCGAGATTACATCTAGATTCCAGATTGTGATAAATTCATTAAAATAATAGGGACCACCAGGCCTTTCTGCTGCTATTACTGCCTTGACATTTTCTATGACTGACATTAGAAATAACTACAACTCCTACTTGGAAATCTGGGCTCATCTAAAGTAACTAAATTTCATAGACTAAAAAAAGTGACATAGTATAGGTAGGAATTTTGTGCACCCACCTAAAAATTTCAGGAATTGTTTTTAAGTCTGAGACACTTGTTTTCCCAATAACCTGTACCAAGCATGCTTTGTTTTTAAAAAGCACATGATAAAACTAACAAAAACAACAGCTATCGATAGTTGAGATCTTACAGGCACTCAAGAAATTCATAAATATGCATTTGTTAATTGTCTCAAACTATTCTGTGAGTTGCTCAATATTATTTTTATTTTATAATTAAAAATATTGAGAGAGAGAATATAAAGGACTATGTTCAAAATTTACGTGATGCAAAGAAAAGAAAAGCCAGAACTGGAAGTCAGATCTGGTTTCAAATTCAGAGCTCCTCGCAGCTGTCCTGGAGACCATCATCTCTCTAAGATGAATTGGTAGGCGGAATTTTATCTCCAACGTGAGTCCACTGCAGAGCCCTGGCAATTCTCTCAACGCTTTATAACATAAATCATTAAGCTGACTTGAGAAATTCTTCCTCCTTTAATTTCCCCAGGTCACCAGTTGAATGACACTACTAAAAATTAAGCCAAAATGACAACCATAGCTTGCCTGGCTTCAGATTCCCTAAATGCTATCTAAATTATTACTAATCCCTTCCCACTTCCTATTTCAATAAGTAATTGGCTTCCTTAATACTGCCTCTTTCTAGAAGAGGTGTAGATGGTTACGTCACTCAGGCAATGGCCTTGGGCCACACAATGTCAACTTTTGCTGTCATGTAAGTTTTCCAAGTCTCCTTTTTATGGTCCTAGCTTTCCCTCATATGCCAAATGTAGGTTTCCCCAGAAGTTTTGCTCTAGTTGATCTGAGTAAAAACAGAAGCCTCAGCCCATCCTTAACCTGTCCTACTTCATGGAAAAATCTCCAAGAGTTCCGTTCTGATTCAGTTGTTCGCAGCAGTGAAATCTCATTCTATAAACTCAGCATGGTGGCTCTAAAGAAACAAAAAGCAAAGAACAAAACCCAGGGAACAAAAAGGCTTTTTAAAACCTGGAAGAACAGATTGAGTGCCACCATTTATGTCATCTCAAATAGAGCCAGAAACATGGATAGCATTGCTTATGTTGATAAAGCATGACAGCTGACACTACATTCTTTGTGAAACCACAATTTTAAATCCAAGACATTATTTTCATGATCACCAAACCCAGAATGAAAATATAACTTATGAAACCTAGACCATGCTGTATGTCACTGTCTCTAGGTACAGGTTATATTCAAAATTATCAGTTAAGAAAAAAATACCTACCTTTCCATTTACAACTCTAGCACTAATAATCTGAACAAACAAATTAAGCTAACATTTGTACCTTTTGGGAATACTTCAAATTAGTTCGATTGTAGCACATGAAATACCCATGATTTCTGTGAGTAATCCATTATCAGCAAAGCATAATTAAAACCACAATCCTTTAGTGATATTATTAAAAACATTTCTAATGCTTAAAGCTAATATATACGCTACAGTAAATACTTGATTTAACATACCCCATAATGTCATAATGAAAGTCATCATTAAATTTATATTAATAATTTTTAAAATGTTAGTTTTTTAACTGAGTATCAAAGCTGTATTTAGATGTTACTTCTTTAACATGGAATACAAACTTCAACCAACTTTACATATATTTCAAATTATGCTATTGCCTAACTTAAATAAAACAATACATACAAACTGAAAACAAACTATATAAAAAATGGGCTTTACATAATTTGAATCATTTTTCCATTTAAATTAATGCATGTAGTGTTCTTGCAGTGAAAAAATGTGATAACCTATTTTTATTGTAATGAATGGTAACTCTTAATCAAGTGGGCCAGGCAACAACACAGGATCTTTTTAATTCTAGCGAGTTAAATGGAAAATTGATACAGATTGCATAATTTGATAATTGCACACAATTTCTGCAAGACCTTGTAAATGAGTATTTGGCTGTTACAGGTCTCAGTTTTCCTTTCATCAAAACTCTTAAGAATTTGCTTTCCCGAAAAGAGAGCAGACTACTTGCTAAAGTAGGATCTATTTGATTGAAACACGGTAATTTTCAGAACAAATAAACTTTTGATTCAAGTTCCCCAAAGATCATTTTGGTGGATATATGTTATAATACTACAATTGTCTTTTCAAGTTTATTCAGCTCCTATGTATAGTTTCCTTATCACAGACTGTCTCTCCAATTACACATTCCATCATAACAAAAGTCCACTTGATGATGTGGCTGATGCCCATTTAGAGCCTTGAGTCACTACTCTTTACCTCTAGTATAGGCTGTTTTAAGGAAAACATCTTTTCCTTTCAGAATTTGTGTAGGGAAAAGAAAAAGCACTGTAGATTTGGTTTTAAATAGAACTGGAACATTCTCTGAGAAAGTATAATGTTGTCTTACACAAGATTTTGTACTATGAAGATAGAAAAATGAGGAAGAAAAAGAAAGTTTTTTTTTTAAGTACTTACTTACCAGGTGTGAAATTGTATCGAGCTGAAAATCCCATAGATTCCAGCTCTCCATCAGCAAAAAATTTAATCCATAGAAATCTTCCACTGGATTTTATGACAGGTGGATTTTGTTGTCCACAGAAACGTCCAATTATTGGAGAAAAGCCAAAAGGTCCATCTCGAACTTCAATATGATCAAATTTGCACTCCCAAGACGGTTCAATAGAGTACTTTTCATCAAAGTAAAGTTCAATGCACTGTCTTGGAGCGGCTGTAAAGAAGAAAGATTGTGTCTAGGAGGTCATTTCTTACATCTTCAGGTTGATGTTTTCTGATTCTATTTCAGATGTTATTTGTACATCTTCTCTCAAACTTTATGGATGATATGCATAGAAATACAAAGAAAGCATATGATACTATTCTACGGGACACAATTTTCATAAAAATGTCTAAGGAGTGAAACTTAAAACTGATGATGTTGCATAAAATATTATTCTGATACAAGATGACCATTTTGACGTTTTGCGCAGGACTAACAAAGCACAGTATTTTTATGAAAAGCTGTTAACTTGGAGTTAGAAGGTCAAGGAATATTTTTCTGTCTCTTTTCTCATATTTCCGGGAATACTCAGGTTTAAGGTCACAAATCACTTGAGAATTGTTTGGCATAGAGTTATATTAAATATAATCTTTCAAATAATCCAAGCCATGTGTCTAGATCAGATCCAAATGCATATATAAGGACATTAAGAGTAATTTTTCTACAACACAAACCTGATCACATCCCTCTCAGGTTTAAACCTCAGCAGCTGGACCGTGATCAATGCATTAAACACACGTTATCCGTTAAGAATATCCTGCATCCAGGACCCTATCCCCTCACAGAGAGCCTGAGCTCAGATCACTTCAGACATCTCTTATCTTCTAAGAAAGTAAGCTCCTTCACACTTTCATGGATTTTCTTACATTTTTGAATATCTACATACCCAACGTTATCTCCTCTTTACACAGGAAAGACTTGCTTTAAAGAAGCCTCCTCTCTAAATCTGAGCTTGAAAGACAAGAACCATATCTCACTCACCTTCTTTCTCAGCGCTTAGCATAGTACTTGTCATCGAAAATTTCCAAAAAAAAAAAGTCTTTGAGTAAATTATAAATGAGTGTATATTCATAAATGTTTTTACAGCTCTCTAAAGAATCAGGGAAAGCTTTATAGGGCTGGCAACTCTATACAGCACCACATGAATGCTTTTGCTAATGGTCTTTCATTCTTCCCCTGGTATGTCCAAAACAGTCCAAAATTCTGGCATCTCAGACTTACATTCAGCCAGGATACTCCAGAATGGCCATAAAATTTGCTGAAATGTCAACATATATGCATCCCGGTTAGTAAACAGCTGTTGCCTGAAGCCCTCTGAGTGCTTCCCTGCTACTTGGCCCTTTTCAGGGACTAAGCCCCTGTAGACACTTGAAAGTTAAGACTTAGCACAGTCGGGCCTGCTCCCTCTACGGTCAGCAACTATGCAGAATGGCGGCTGTCCACACCCCATTGCTTCTTAAATATACACGGAACATCATCCATGATGACCTAAAATGTAAACTCTGGTATGCGTGGTTTTCAAAAATGTATGTAAGATTGAGACACACAGTATAACTTGGAAATTGGAGACCTACAGAATAAAATGTAACTCTGATGCTCCCCAGGTATAAAATTAAATATCAACAGTTTAAAGGCAATTCATTTTTAAAATGAATTATTTTATGAATAATCTTTAATTTCTAAAAAAGTTTCAGACTCATACATTGAAAAGAGACATTTATAACTCATGCAAGAAAAATATTTTATCTATCACTAAATTGTATGAAAAAGGTGAACAAATGAGTAACCACAATAATGACAGATTTGAGGGAGTTTCAATGACGTGGTTTTTTTTTTTTCTTTTCTTTTTTTTGGAAATTTGAAAGTACCCAAAGAAATGACTAACCATGTTTTATGCTTAAAGTGTCAGCCTTAAAACAAAAAGGCAAATCTGAAGGAGTTAGACCCATTTACGTATCAGTACTAAGTATAGCACTTGCATACATGATCATCCTATAGTACGTATGTACCAGTTTATTTCACAATAAATCAGTATAACAAGTTTTATGATGACACAAATTATTTCGGATTGTAGGTTAATTTAAATAATGTAAGGCTAGGGAAAGATAGAGCAATGAAGACAGTCCTCAGCTAATTTACTTAGAACTCTATCTGTCATCTGTCAACACGCACTCACCAATTTCCCCTACTAAGAAATAATGGCCATCTAACATGAATTCACTTCTCCATACCTTCGCTCTTATTATTTCATAAGTTCTGTGGCTGAGTCAACCTCTCGATGTTCCCCAGGAAACATTCCGCCATTATGGCTTTTGGTAGGCAACATTGTATGTGGACGATATATTTTCTTTTGGTCCAGCATGTTGAAGTTAATGACACACAACCAGAAATGAAACCTACATAGCTGAATTTTAGAAGGTGGTGAAATAACTTTTTAAAACTAAGTTTGCCACATACTTATTGTGGTAGATTAAAAATGAGTGATTATGGCACATAGAAACTATTTGAAGCTATCTAACTCTCTCAACTTCAATTTGCTTCACCTTCAAGAATTTTCTTCACAGCTGCCCTTCCTTTTAACATTTCTGTAAGTTATATTTGATCTAACACTGAGGTTAGTTCATGAGAGGTCTCAACCACTTTGAGAATCTTCAGACGCACTGAGAACTATGAGCACTTTCACCTGGATAGTGCACATATATACAGAATATTTCCTCCATTTTGAGGGAATGTTTAGGCCACCTGACATTCAAAAAGGGATCCTCTTTTTTGTGACTGGGACCTCACTTGTATTCTTCATCACAATGGGTCATACCTCTAGAAATCTGACCACTTATGTATCCCTCTTTCTCTTCTATTTTAAATTTACCTTTCTCTACAGAATATTCATTTTAGAATTAAATATGTGCAATCTGCCCCTTTAAAAGAGAAAAAAACACCCATCTCCACTATGCCAATGGGAGTGCTCATCGTTGTTACTAACAAACTCTTAATTGCTTCATGTAACAGATGCATTTCTGTTTTTCACTTATTTTTCTTTGCCTTAACAACTGGCACTTTGACTACTCCCTGCTTCTCAAGACCCCATCCACTCTGGCTGCTGTGGCATCGTGCGCACCTGACCCTCCTGCCTAACTCTCTGGCTTCTCCTACTCATTCCATTACTTTTTTCCCCATACTCTGTCCCTCTCTTACGTGTTGTTTTCCGGAAAATTTATTCTACATCTTATGTTCTCTCATTTTAGATGAAGACACCGGGTTGCCACGGGCATTCCAATGGAACGTTACTACAATATAATGGTGCCTGGGGCTCTACCTAAGGTCAATTAAATCAGAATTCCTGGGGAAAGGCCCAGGCACCTGCATTTTTAGAAGCAGTTGAAAAATAGTGCTCCAAATATTCTCTTGGATAATTTTATTCATACTAACAATCTCAACAACAATCTCTATATTTATGACATACATATATACATTTTCAGCACACATCTATCTCTCCACTGAGCTAGAGCTACATGTATCCAATCTTTTTGTGGAGCATCTCCATAAACACAAACTAAACACATTATTTTTCCTTTAAACCAATTTTTTCCGTCTATATTTCTTTTCTGGGATGGCAATTCCATCTATCTAACAAGTTATCGAGCAACAAATATTAGAACAGTCCCAGGATACCCTATTCTCTGATCCCCTGATCCAGCCACTCATGATCCTTTTTTCTTTTTTTTTTTTTTTTTTTTTTTTTTGAGACGGAGTCTCGCTCTGTCGCCCAGGCTGGAGCGCAGTGGTGCGATCTCGGCTCACTGCAAGCTCTGCCTCCCTGGTTCACGCCATTCTCCAGCCTCAGCCTCCTGAGTTGCTGGGAATACAGGTGCCCGCCACCACGCCTGGCTAATTTTTTGTGTTTTTAGTAGAAACGGGGTTTCAACATATTGGCCAGAATGGTCTCGATCTCCTAACCTCGTGATCCGCCCGCGTCGGCCTCCTAAAGTGCTGGGATTACAGGCGTGAGCCACCGCGTCTGGCGATCCAGTTTCTTAAATACCTCTCAGTTCTTTCATGTACTCCATCACTGATGCCGCTTCTTTAGTATAAGTATTTATTATGATTTACTTGGACTTTTGGAACTGTTTCTTAGTTTATGTTCTTTTCCTTCAGTTACTTCATCATCAAAATCTCACATTATTCCTCAAGTTAAATTACTTCAATGGCACCTCATTGTCTCCAACATAATGTTCAAGATTTTATCCAGCGGGCACAGAAGGAATACCAGGTACCTCTTTGAGACTGCTTCCCTCTTCAGCCTCCCGCTGTATTTTCCTCAGATTCTGCAGAAGCCCTAGGATACGCCACGAAGGTCCCCAACCATATCATAGCTCTGAACTTCCGCATACGCTGCTCTATGTAGAGAATAATGCCTTCCCTAGACATTCTTCAGAAATGAAGGTGAGCATCTCTTCTTCCCTGTATTCTCTTTGGCTTCCCCGTCGCAAACTACTTTGTACTAATCCTAGGGCCCCTTTAGATTGTTTACGGAAAGGGACATAGTCCCCAGAGAATATTGTTAAGTCCTATGAGGCAAGTAGCGAGTACCTTTTCTATCAGTTGTAAAAGGAATTTGCACTGCCAGACCTTAGGTTTTCAGTGTTATCCTTTTAATAGCATAGCTAATTGTTTTGCCTTCTTACAGTGTGGTTTATCTTTGCTGAAAATTCAACTTCAAGTAGTAAGGGTGGGGGAAGTTCTTTGGCCCAATAATTACCAAAAAAAAAATCATTTCTAAATAGAGTCTTAAAATTGGGTAAACAGAAAGCCTGCTTCTTTGAAAAATCTATCAAATAAATGTGTCCCCATTTATAAGTAGTAGAAAGTGCATATATCTTTATCATTAAGACAGTCTTGCCTGTGTGTGGGGGGGTGGGGAAGGTGGGTGCTTCCAGGTTTTAGGCTATTTAGGTACTAACAGTTGGAATACTGAAAACTTCCATCACCAGATGAAATGCTTCTACATTTTAAACGTTGTACTTAAGAGAGAGGTGTTGGCCGGGAGCCATGGTTCACGCCTGTAATCCCAGCACTCTGGGAGGCCAAAGTCGGTGGATCACTTGAGGTCATGAGTTTGAGACCAGCTGGCCAACATCGTGAAGTGCCGTCTCTACCAAAAATACAAAAATTAGCCAGGCATGGTGGCGTATGCCTGTGATCCCAGCTACTCGGGAGGCTGAGGCAGGAGAATCGCTGGAACTCAGGGGACTCTCACTTTGTCTCAAAAAAAAAAAAGTGTTTACAAGGTTAGTGTAAATGGGAAACGTCCAAAGAGAAGTCTCTTTCCAACACCATTTATCTTTCATGTTGGAAAAAAGTCATGAAATAAAGGGTCATAATTTACAATCCTGACCTTGACTTCAAAATGAGATGTCACTTGTTAACACAAATAAGGTAACTATCTTTCAGATTGGTGTTTAGAAAATGTGATTATAGATTCATCTTTGACATTAATACGATTTTTGTAATTTATAATACTAAAGAAATGTAACATGCAAGTTATTCTACTAATTGTTGAGCTAAAAAAATGCTAGTTTCTCACACTTACACATTAGTCAATATTGTGCCAACTATGCGTCCATTCTACTGCATGAGAACTCTAAATCAATTAAGCCAACTGCAAAATAAACTCCTAAGTTGTTCATTTGTTTTTATTGCACAGAATTTGCTTATTCATAACCCATTACTAGTTAATCTCAATAATTAGCCTGATTCCAGGTTTTACAGTTATTGATTCACTCAAGAGATATTTTTGCGCATGATCTCCAGATCAATTTTGTAATGCCTATACGCATATTCTTCATCCAAAGCACAGAGATGGCCAGGTTTTGGCTTAGTGCTTTCTTAACTCTGGCACTGTCTCCCCTTACCTTCTATGATGTAGATGCATTCCCGGTCAGGGGGATACTTGCTGGGATAGTTGGGAGAGGTAAAGATACCTCCCTCTGCATGTTTTGTCCAAGTTCCACACTGCACTGACTTCTGTGTTTCTGAGGTGGTTTGCTTTTCTGTTAAAAAAAAAAAAAGTTTTAAAAAGAGCCATCATCCAATTTTCTATTGTACTAAAAATAGAGAGGACATTCTTATAATATCCATTAGTAAATTAATTTTTAAATGTTGTCTTAGCCAAACCAATCAATTATACATATTATAACAGGCTCAGATATTCTGGAATATTAACAGTAGGAGGAAAATAGGAAAATACAAAATAATTCGAGGTCTTCCACTAGCATTTTTCTAAGTAAACACACCTGTTCCTTTCTTGGTTGCCCCAGACAAATGGAGGATGATTAAACTTGCTACAACTGAAACAGAAAAGAAAAATCAGAGATAAAATACACTGAAATGATCAAATCCCATAAAAACATAACATAATTTCAAGATAAAATAATATCAAAGCAGATTAATTTTTTCATTGTTAACTGTTAGAGGTCGATTCAGAACTTGCAAAAACCAATTTGAAATGTACAAATCAGGAAACCTTGGGACTCCCTGAAGGAACTAATGCAAGTTAAGAATGGATGAGACCCAAACTCCTAAGGCAAATACATCATTCACTCTAAAGGCAACATGACAATTTACTCATGTCACACACAGTACTGTGGGACTACAGGAGTCACACTGTATCTAAACTACCCTTAGGGAATGGCTCTGCCAGCATCTCTGAAGAAAGAGAGGGTCCAGAAGGTAAAAAGGAGGAAAAGGAGAGGCAAACGATGAGAACAGCTCCATGACTGTTCCTGACACACTGCAGTGTGGCTGTATTTTAGAAAATAAATACTTAGACAAATCCTACAGACTGTGGGGGAGGAGAATAAGCAAGAAACAGATTAATGTGGATTGTGGGCATTAAGCAGCATTATTGGAATGTTGCCTACAAAAATGTTCTGAACCTCCAAGTAACCCCGTCCCTCAGCACTTTCTAAGCTGTGAAATTAATCTCTTCTAACCTTAACTTGATTTAATACCAAATCGATATATAGAAATTGATTATTAATTTGAGAAACGTGATTTCCAAAAGCATTATATTGAGTCAGGTTTCCAGTGTCAAAGAGACTGTGATCTGTAACTTAACAGTAAATCTGCAATGCCATTATAATCTAAACTTGTTTTACTTCCATATTCTTGATCTAATCAACATTTTTACAAGACAAAACGCTAGCAAAATAGTAAGTAAGCTAGTCTTCATAATTTGATTTTTCTTCTATTTTATTTTTCTTATTCATTTTGTCATCCAACGACATAAAAGGTCCATGTTTTCACATTTTCACTTAAAATGAATTCGGGGGAGAGCACAATTCACAAATATTTCCTGAATTAAAGCTCACCACAGGCTTATACATTTATACTTAAACATTATTCTAAGAAACGTATCTAGGTCTTGATATTAATATTTAAAATATTGTCAATTGTGTGTTACTTTATGCTCTAGCCAGTTCATTTGCATTTTAAATTAAGGCACTGGCTGCTCTCATTACTGTGTGTTTCCACAGGAAAAAAAAAAATCAATTTAATTTGTCATGATTCTGCTCACACCCAGAACACACAGGTATACACATCCTTCAGCATCAGGATGTGTATTTGTTTACTCCGCTCTTCCTGTTTTGATGAAATCACATTATAGACCACGTACTGTGTTTAACTCCTCAGCAAAGCCCTCTCAACTGCGTGGCCCGCGATCAACACTCTCATCTTTGCTTAGTAATGATAAATTTCCACCACATATTTTCTTATACTGCCTTTTACTCGATGACTCGTGATACTATTTTCCTCTCATTCCTTCCCACCTCTACACTGCCCGCGTTACCACACACCCATAAAGCGACATCAGCGGTCTCCAGAGCGGAAAGGGGTGGAAGCTGACCCTCGCCCTTCCCTCCAGCGCTGGCTTCAGGTGTGCCTTCTGCTACCTCCCGTACTGCGAACAGGGGCCCGCCGAGCTCCGGGAGCCCCTAGAAGAGGAAGACTCCTCTGGCCCCACTAGGTATCATCCGCGCTCTCCCGCTTTCCACCTGCGCCCTCGCTTGGGCCAATCTCTGCCGCACGTGTCCATCCCTGAACTGCACGCTATTCTCCACCCCCGGGGGGTTCCTGCGCACTGAAAGACCGTTCTCCGGCAGCTTTTGCGATCGGGCGACGGCTGACCGCGCGCCGCCCCCAACGCCCGGTTCCACGATGCTGCAATACAGAAAGTTTACGTCGGCCCCGACCCGCGCGGGACTGCAGGGTCCGCCGGAGCGCGGCGCAGAGGCTTTTCCTGCGCGTTCGGCCCCGGGAAAGGGGCGGGAGGGCTGGCTCCGGGAGCGCACGGGCGCGGCGGGGAGGGTACTCACTGTGAAGCACGCTGCGCCCATGGATCATGTCTGTGCGTTACACCAGAGGCTCCGGGCTCCACTAATTCCATTTAGAGACGGGAAGACTTCCAGTGGCGGGGGGAGGACAGGGTCGAGAGGTGTTAAAGACGCAAAGCAAGAACGAAATAAAGGGGGGCCGAGAGGGAGACCGAGAGGAAGGGGGAGCTCCGAGCCCACGCTGCAGCCAGATCCGGATGAGTCCGTCCTCCGCCCCGGGCGGGCTCTCGCTCTCGCTGGCCCTCAGCGCCGCGCAGCCAGCAGCATCCCCACCGTGACGCTCGCATCACACCCGGGCGCCGGCCGCCACCATCCGCGCCGCCGCCGTCAGGACCCTCCTCCCGGGCATCGTCGCCGCCGCGGGGTCGGGAGGACGCGGCGCGCGGGAGGCGGCGGTCGCAGGGCGAGCCCCGGGACGCCCCGAGCCGGGGCCGGGGCCGGGGAGAGGGCGCAGCGAGGTGGGGGCCAGTCCAGACCGACGGCAGCGACGGAGCGGGCGGCGGCGGCGGCGCCGGCGGCGGCGGGGTGGCTCAGTCCCCAGTCTCAGACGCGCCGCGCAGCAGGTCGGAGCAGCCTCCCCGGGAGGATGTCCAGCGGCAGCGCTCCTCGCTCCAGCCCTTGGGGATCTTCCGCTGAGGCATTGAAGGCAGGAAGAAGGGGTCCGTCATCGGCTCGCCGGGCTGCGCGCCACCTCTGCTATCTTGCGGAAAGAGGAGCGGGTGGGTGGGCGTCTGGGAGGCGGGCTGGAGGGCGGTGCAGGGGAGCGGGGCGGCCGGGGGGGGGGCGGGGGGCGGGGGGCGGGGAAGGGAGGGAGGAGAAAGGAGCCGGAAGAGGGCAGAGTTACCAAATGGGCTCCTTAGTCATGGCTTGGGGCTCCGCGACCCTCCTGGAAGCCCGGAGCCTGGGTGGGATAGCGAGGCTGCGCGCGGCCGGCGCCCCGGGGCTGGTGCGCGGCAGAATGGGGCCGCGGCGGCGGCAGCAAGGACATCCCAGCCGCGCGGTTCTGGGGGAGGGGCGGGGAGGGGGTGAGGACCCGGCTGGGATCCGCGGCTCGGCCCGCCAGGGCGCAGAGAGAGGATGCAGCCGCAAATCCCGAGCCGGATCCTCGTGCCGGACGGAAGCCGTGGAAGCGGGAGGGGCCTTCGTGTGAAAATCCCTTGTGGGGTTTGGTGTTTCACTTTTTAAAGGTTAGACCTTGCGGGCTCTCTGCCTCCCACCCCTTGTTTTCCATCCGCGTAAAGGAACTGGGCGCCCCCTCTCCCTCCCTCCCTGGGGCGCAGGTTTCGCCGTGGACTCCGCGCTCAGCTTGGGAGACACGGCAGGGGCGCGCCCCAGGGAAAGGCAGCGGTAAAAGTTTCGCGGTTGAGCACTGGGCCTGATGCCCAGTCCCCCCACCAAATTACTCCTGCAAAGACGCGGGCTTCTTGCAATTGAGCCCCCCACCTCGAGGTATTTAAAACCACCCCAAGGCACACACGGACCCCCATTCCCCCGCGCCACTTCCTCCTACAGGCTCGCGCGGCGCGTTAAAGTCTGGGAGACACGAGTTGCGGGGAAACAGCACCGGAAGAGCCCGGGCTTGTAAAATGCGAATCAATGAATACGAAATAAGGGCAACCGCGAGGCAGCGCCGGGAAGGGCTGGAGCGCGCGGGGGTGCAGGGAGTCCCTCCCTGGGCGCCGCAACGGCACCTCCTCCCTTTCCCGGCTCCGTCCCGCCCTCCCTCGGCCTCTGCGGACGCGACCCACGCAGACCACAGCCGAGCCCGCCGGACCCCGGGACTACGGAAGCCATCCCGTCCGGCCACCCACACCCGCGCCGCGGCTGGGGCTTGGGTTGGGGACTGTGGCGGCGAAGAAGCCGGGGTAGGAAGAGCTAATGGCAATGGCGGGGTCGCCGAGGGGCGGGGGGTCAGCAGCAGACGCTGAGCTGTGAAGACTAGGGTGGCCCCGAAAGGCCGAGGAAAGGAGAAAGGGCCGTGAGAAGAGTCTGGCGAGCGCTCGAGGCCGGGGGGCTGCCTCCCGGCTCTGGCCCGGCCTCCGCTTCCCGGCACCTGCTGCTGGGGCGCCCACGTGTGCGCGGGGCTGCGCGGGGCGTTGGGTGCTCGTCGCAGTCCTGCCCACGCCTAGCGCAGCGGCTGTGAGTGGGTGGAGGTCTCCTGCCAGTAAGTTGGGATGAGGGACGATGAGGTGACCCCCAAGTCTGGAAGGAATTCAGAGTCTCACACGCGCCCCCAAGCCTCCTACCACCACACCAAAGTGCTGGTTCCTCGATTTCCAGGGTGGGGTAAAGTGACCGAGCAAAGGGGATGGTGTGTTTGTGTGTGCGAGCGCATATACGCGCGCGCGTGTTGTGCATCCGTGTAATGAAAGGTGGGTCATGGGTCAACCCGGGAGTAGAGCGAGATGGAGACCTAAAGAGAGAAAGCTGAGAGAAGGGGGAAGACATGGACAGGGTAAGAGAGAGAGAAAGGAGAGAGAGAAGAAAGGGAAAAGAGGAGCGGGGAGAGAAAAGAGAGGCAGGAGAGAGAATGAGGGGACAGAAGAGAGTAGGGAGACGAGAAGGCGGAGGACAGAAGAAATGGGGGAGAGGGAAGAGGACAGAGAGGCTGCGCGCCTCCGAATACCCCAAGTCCAGCAGAGCTGGAGGCCTGTGAGAGGAGCTGCGAGCTTGAGCAAAGGGAGAGAGGTGAGCGGATGGAGGGAGATTGGTGAGTATCCGCCCACGCACCTACTTGTAAAAAGATCAAAGGGAAACACGCAGAAGGTCCCGCGGGAGTCCTGTGACCCACGTGAGGTGCTCGTGCCAGCGCGGGGTGGGAGGTGGTGGGCAATGTTGGTCGTGGAGCTGAGGAAGAAATTCTCCAGCCTTAAGGAAGCAAAAGAGTTCAAAGATCAGTGAGGCTGCTCAACAGAGGGATATGCAGATGACAGAATGCCTGGAAGACGCTTTTGGGGATCCGGGTCATCTATAGAGGAGAGGGTGGGGATCTTGCAAAAGGACCAGTCGCAAGAGTTGACAGTTGAATGTTGGAATCTTTCTTATGGTTGGATGGCACTTTCTTTACATCCAAAATATGCGTTATTCGTGAAAATGACATAGTTCTACAAAGAAAGTGGCAACATTTAAAATTATTTGTAGAAAGTTACTGCATTTCTCAATCACAGTTTGAAGGCAGAGAAAACTTGGTTTTACGATAAATGCTCTCATTCACCTGCCCTCTTCTGTCCTCTTTGCCCAGAACAGTTTCCCAGGACACTGGGATTTTGTAACCTGCCAAGGAAGTGGCTACGTTGCTAAACAGGTAGTCCTTTTATGGGAGACAGGAAATTAGGAAGGAACTCATAGGGAATGTGAAAGGGTCCTAACCTTTTGTCTACGCCTGTATTTGAAATCAAATATCTTGCATTAACAGTGGTCTCTATTTTTTTCTTTTCTTTTTTTTTTTTTTAAATGAATTAAAGGCTGGAGCGCAGTGACTGGATCACAGCTTGCTGCAGCCCCAACTTCCTGGGCTCAGCTGAGCTTCCCACCTCAGCCTCTGGAGTAACTGGGACTACAGGCACAGGCCATCATGCCTGGCTAATTCTTTTATTTTTTATATTTTTTAGAGAGGGGGTCTAGCCTCTCTAACAGCATGTTACCCATGCTGTTTTCAGACTCCTGGCCAAAAGGGATCCTGTGGCCTCCCGCTGATCTTTAATGCCCAGTGCTTTCTTGGGCAATGCGTGGGGCTGAGGCATTAAATTTTGCTGAAACCTCAGTGCTGAGGGAGTGAGTGTGCACGTTCTGGACCTAGGACAGGACAGAGGCCTGGCTAGCTCAGGTGCTCTGATAATCAACCAAGAGACTGGGCCAGCACAGATGCTGAGGCCCTCGCTGCACTCTCCTACTCTTTCCAGGCTGCAGGTGTAGCATTGTTATTGACAATTCCATTCATTTTTCTTCATACACACCCATACACGCTTTTCACCATCCACTACATCCTGTTTACTTAGCAAGCTGCCTTCTCATTTTTGAGTTCCAGAATCCACACTTGCTGAGTAATGCTACCTCCCTAATAGCGACCCACAAGATTTTTGTTTCTGAGAAAAACCAACATATGGGAAAAGTTCAGTTTCTCCCAGAAAAGGTTGCGCAAACATATGGTCAAATTACAAGATGTCGTTATTTTGAAAGGAAGAGCATATAAACTGATAGCTTTTGTGAGTTGAGTGTGCCATCCTGGAAGATGGTGCTTTGTCGCAGTTCCCCAAGGTTAGCATTGAAATAGTGACTACTATAGAAGATGGTGCAGAATTAAAGCCACTTGAACCCAATGAAGGTGTCATTAGTAAGTTGGTTTTATTTCTCAGCTTGCAGCTTCCTAACAGTGAAAGATCAGAAGGACTTCCAAAATCCTAAAAAGAATTGGCGTAGGGTACAAGCCCTTCTAATTCAAATGCACATAGTATTTGTCTACATACATGTACTTCTCTATAGGAAAAATAAAGCTACAGTTCTACCAGGGCTCTTTTGTTAATTAATCTCCAGTACTGGCATCATCTTAAAAGCTGTCTATCAGTAAAAAAGGTGATGCTACAAAAAATAACTCAAATGTAATAGTGCTAATGACACATCCATAATACAGTAATATTTTCTGATTTTTACATAATTGATTTACATGGTTGTGAAGTGTAAAGGTTTTTGCATTTAACAATATATGTCATAATACTAGTTTCTCAAAAACAAGTAATTTGCTGGTAAATATAGGAATGTTTTTTGAAAATACTCTGAAATACTCTAACATGAAGCTGGTTTTAAGCAATATTGAAGAAGCTCTCTTCAAAAAATCTATAGGAGTATCCTAACGCAGTAGAAAGTCTCCACGAAATAGAAGACCTGTCAAAATCTCTGAAATCTTACATTTAAACCAAACAGGATATTTTATGATCACCACTAGGGAAAAATAAAATATGGTTTTGTTAGAAGTACAAATATATTGTATTCTTAGACAGCACAAGAATGTTTGACTCTTGTGGGAAAGAACTTTCATAGCACTTCCTTAGCCAGTTATTTAATAGCACTTTCAGATACAAGATCCTTCAATCCATATCAAAACTCAGAGAAAAAATTTTCATTTTGATTGATATTTACTTCGCAGTGGCTTATAAAAATAATACCAATTATTTTTATAATCACTCGACTAATTATAAGCTCATCCTCTATAAATCAACATAAACTTCAGGAACATTTACGAAGATACAACCCAAGATTAAAAGTGTAAAGGCTCTGACAGAAGCCACCTTTATAGTATAAGTATTGTACCACAAAGTCCACGCACTGCTATTTCAGGGAAAAAACAAGTTTCCACTCCTAGAAGACGGCATATTTGGAAAATATAAGCTAAACTAAAGGGTAAATCTACATATTCCATGTCAAAATAACCATTAATAAATACAAACAAAATGTTACTTCAGTGTGCTAAATCAGACATGTGAAAGTTTCTCATGGGTTAGACATACTTTGTGTGTGCGTTTGTGTGTGTGTGTGTGTTGAACTCTCGCCCTGTTGAACAGGCTGGAATGAGGTGGCGCGATCTCGGCTCACTACAACCTCTGCTCCCTGGGTTCAAGCCTGCCACAACCTCCAGAGTAGCTGGGATTACAGGTGTGTGCCACCACGCCCGCACAATTTTTTTTTAATATTTTTAGTAGAAACAGGGTTTTGCCATGTTGGCCATGCTGGTCTCAAACTCCTACCATCAGGTGATCAGCCCGCCTTGGCCTCCCAAAGTGCTGGGATTACAGGTATGAGCCACAGCGCCCTGCCTTTTTTCATAATTATATAAGATAATAGCGTCACATAAACTTAATAACTCTGGCTATTTAGCACATACTTTAATCTTATTATGATATATTATTATGTGGATTTGGAAACTAACAAAAGCCATGATTTGCTTGGTGAAAGTAACCCTGGATGTTAAGGTAGGACTTAACATCCAGGACTTATCTGACTTAAATACATTTTGAGGAGAGTACCAAGCTTTTGTGCATGAAGGGAAATATTAAATGAAAATCTTCCTTTTTTAAATACTAACTACCTGATTTACCTATTCTTTCTTTGAGTGTCCATTCTCTATTATAATTAATATGTGTAAGGAAATGTCCTACCATGTTTCCATTTACATTTGCAAGACAAGAAATGCAACATAAAATAACTTTGTTTTCAGTTTTAGGTTAGATAAATTTACAAATAATATATTTTCAGAAGGTAGCAATGTATATAGCAGCAGAATTTTTGCCAAATAGTTATAGTTACAATAATTTTCAAAAATTATGGCAAAATATATTTTACTTTTTAGTAAATTATTATTTAAATATTCTCCAATATAGTTTTATAATTGATAGGTACAGTTATTTTTTGGTATATATTATATTTTTTTCTTTTCTTTTCTTTTCTTTTTTTTTTTTGAGACTGAGTCTTGCTCTGTCACCCAGACTGGAGTGCAGTGGCGCGATCTCGGCTCCCTGCAACCTCCACCTCCCGGGTTCCAGTGATTCTCCTGCCTCAGCCTCCCAAGTAGCTGGCGCACACCACCACACCTGGCTACTTTTTGTGTTTTTATTAGAGACGGGGTTTCACCATATTGGCCAGGCTGGTCTTGAACTCCTGTTCTCAGGTGACCCACCTGCCTCGGCCTCCCAAAGTGCTGGGATTACAGGCGTGAGCCACAAGCAATCAATAATTCACCACAATTTCCAACACCCTCAACAACTCCCTGACACTATGTAGGAAATAGCCAGCCAGGTGCAGTGGCTCATGTCTGTAATCCCAGCACTTTGGGAGGCCAAGGTGGGTGGATCACTTGAGATCAGGAGTTCGAGACCAGCCTGGCTAACATGGTAAAACCCTGTCGCTACTAAAAATACAAAAATTAGCTGGGTGTGGTGGTGCATGCCTGTAGTCCCAGCTACTTGGAAGGCTGTGGCAGGCGAATTGCTTAAACCTGGGAGGTAGAGGTTGCAGTGAGCTGAGATCACGCCACTGCACTCCAGCGTGGGCAACAGAGCGAGACTCCGCCTCAGGGAAAAAAAAAAAAAATGGTGGTGGGGGGGACTATCCACACTACTTTCCATTTCATTTGCACTAATATGGAGTTTTACATCTCTATCAAAACTCTTAAGACACCAGTTTTTACTAATTAGCACACAGGATATAGTTGTGATTTGTTAGGTCTTACTTGCCCTGCCTATGTATGTATTTCGGTTGGCAATCCTTGATCTTATCGTATCTTATCATTTTTTAAATGAAAAAAATGAGGCCAAAAGAAGTGCAGTGATTTCTATAATGCCACTTTTTTTGGTAAGTCCATAACTGATAGAATCCAAGACCTTCTACCATACTTGGGGGGTGGGTGGTGGCGGGGAACTACGTAGATTGTTTCACCTGAGTTCAAGGGAAAGCCCTCATTCTTTCTGCATGTTGCCAGTCACTCACTTCTAGCCAGAGTGTGAGTGCCTCGAGGCCACTGCCAAATGTAATAACCTTTATGACAGTTGATCCCAAAAAGAAAAGAAAAAAATATATTAACAGAGGACAATTATCGGGGAAAAATAAAGCAAATTCATTGTAGGGAACTGCACAGGGATCAGAAATCCCATGGAAGATGGTAAAAATGAGAGAGAGCAGAGAATATCAAGTTATTGAAAGTCTTACTGGAATCACACACATTTATAGACACACATGCAGTATAAGGAGAGAGCAGATGAGTAGAAAGGGAATATAATATCCTAGCTGAATAATAACTTGACCTCCTAGAAAAGCGACAGTTCCTTAATACGATTTTTACAATGTTAAAACATGATGTGTAGAAGTTGAGAGCATTGAAGTCAAGAACATTTTGTTTGAATACCAGGTCTATCAGTTACTAGGTATATAATAATTACTTAAACTTTCTTAGCCTATGCGCTCTCCTCTGTAAGACAGTCCTAATGACACATAGGACTATTTAAGAGTTTAAATGGGAAGACATCAAAAGCACTGAGCACAGTGGTAGCATATATAAATAAATATTTATGTTTTGTTAACACGGTCAGTACTGCCCATGATTGTGAACAGCAGCATATGGAAGCTGTTCCATGCAAGCCTAGAGATGGCTAATATCCACATCTATAAGTGTACCTAGAACTATGCAGGTACCTATACCTACTTCAATATCTATGTCTACACCTATATTTGTATTTATGTCTCTATCTGCATCATCAAGCATATGTCTTTTATAGTTTAATATAACAATGCTGATAGAGACCTAAGTCAAGAAAGGTTCATATGCCTCAAAGCCAAGCTCAATAACCAATACGAAAAATGTGAAAATCTCTGTAGGAAACGAAGAATCGTGTCGTTGGTGGAGGAAACTGGAGAAGGCTGAGGGCTGTAAGTGGGGACGTTCTGAGAGATAGTTCTGTAATAATGCCATCTCAGAGTGATAAGGGTAAAGTAATAACGAAAAAGGAGAAGGAATAGTTCAACTTAATGATATCTCATAATATAATTATACAATATCATAAGACCTCAAAACAAAAACAGGCATAGAGGACTAAATAGAATATTTTGTACAAAAAATACATGACTAGAATCATGATAATAACATTTAATAAAATTGAAGACAGAAAAATTCTTAAAGATTATGGAAAGAAAAGAAGACGGTAATAACAACAAACAGATTATTTCAGAAAAGAGCAAGAATTAGACTGACAGCCATCTTTGGAAAAATGACATTGGGCACAAAAGAATCAATGGAACTGTACTGTCAGGATGTGAAAGAAAAACTTTTTGAACCTAATATTTATTTATATGCCTGTAAACTATTGCTTAAATTTTAAAAGAAAGATATTTTAATATACTCAATTTAAAAAAAATACTTAGATGATGTATTATAGCAAGAAGAATGATGACTTCAGGAGGATATTGCAATATGGAAGTAAAGATGAGTAAAGTCTTATGAAAATTCATTGTCTAAATAATTGATATATATTGTGAGGGGTAAGATGGGAAGAAAAGGGAGAGATGTGTTGTAAATTTCTTGTCTTGCTTGGATAAAAAAGGTAGATATTCAATATCACTAGATATTGGAAAAGAGTGTTAGCATAGCTGTACATTAGTAAGTTAGGTGACTGATTTAAGAATAAAACAGAATATTACATGTTCGTGTTGGCTAAGGAAAACTTAACCTGCCCAATGGAATATGCCAGTAAAAGTAATAATAATAATAAATGAAGCACAAAAGCAAAATAAAATTTTAAAAAATAAAAGTATGCTGGCAGAAAACATGAAAAAATGATAGAAATAATCATAAACCTATATGGGTTAAATGTTTCAGTGAGAAGAGAAAATATTTCTGATTAGCTATCAACTAAAATAAAATTCATGAACATGTGTGTAAAGTATATATTTAACACAACGTATAGACATATTGAGAATATATGACTGGGAAAAGACATCCACATCAAATAAGTATACTGGGATGACAATTATATACTAGGCAAATAGCATCAAAGCAAGACAATTATAAGAAAAAAATTTCCTTATATACTGTCAGGAAAAAAGTCAAGTTGATATAATTGTCCCAAATACATATGCAGCTAAAGTTTAGCCTCGAATTGTTTTTTAGAGTGAAAAATAACAGACATTGTGTTAAATAATAATTGTAGTTGGAAATTTTTAACACAGTCCTCTCAGAAACTGACTAAAACAGGTTTTAAAATTAGCAAATATTAAGAACATACGAGTAAAAGTCAGTTTATTTTAGATAAGTAGGGATTTAAATTCAACAAAAATAAACACATTTTAAACTCCTATAATACATTTATTTAAAATAAATATATTTTTGCCAAAAAAAGTGTAAGTTCAAAGAGTTAACATACAGATTATATCCTATGAGATATAATAATATTAGAAACTGATATCCAAAGTAAAGCTTAATGTCACAGGTCTGAAAATTAAACAGTGCTTACAACAATAATACAGTTATTTAATACAGGGTTCTTAGATCAAATATGAAATTGTGAAAGTTTACTATGTATAGTTTAATGACAAGTATATAATAACAAATATCTAAATCTTTCATCAACAGATGTCTGAATCTGTGGCCTGTTATAAAGTAAGGTTTAGACGAAAACTTTCAGTTTTTAATACAACAGCACTAAATACTTGGTATAGAACACATAGTAAACTCAAGAAAAAGGAAAAATACATAAAGAAATTACTAGAACTCAATTAAGCAGACCAATAGAATAAGAATATTTATTAAAAGTAAATTCTAGTTATTTGAAAAAAAAATTAGCCAGATAAACTTGTAGCAAGATGATCAAGAGCAATAAAAAGAATAGAAGTCCTACCAACAACATAAAGAATGAAATGCTGAGAAAATAGAGATAAAAACAGCGTAGAGAATATGAGCAACTGCATGTAAACAAATGTGAAAACCAGGAAGAAATGGATGAAGTTATTTTTTAAAAAAACTATAAAGTGCAAACATTCCTGAAGAAAAAAAAATAATTTATTGATATATCCATAACCATAAATAAATGGAATTGCTGATTCTGCTCACTACCTCTCACTCCACCAAAATAAATACCTAAACGAGTGCCTGCAGGCTGATTGAATGGACGAATACACGAATGAATGAGTCCCTGGACAAAAATATATTACATCTAAAGTTTATGACACGTTGTACTTCTAAGGATGTGATAATCCCCTTTGCCTACAAGGTGTTCCAGAAAATTTTGTAAAAAGAGGAAAAACTGTAACACTAATTTCAAGAAGCTGGTGTAGCCTTGGCATCAAAATGAGATGCACCGAACTCTGGTGTTGTGTCCAGCATTATCCTCCTGGGCCTATGTCAAGGTCCATTGACCTGATCTCCAATGGCCTGCAACTGCAGACATTTTCTAAGGGCTTCTTCTAGCTGCTGGAGCCCACTTTACTCAGCCTCACAGCAGGGAGAAGTGCCAACAACCTTCAAACAATGACTGCTGGGGTTTTGTCTCCCTCACCTGTCACATAGTGCCGGCCTCCAGAGTTCCCAGCAGGGTGACTGACTAGTTTTGCACAGTACTGATGTGCTTGATAACAAACAGTTACATGGCTGTCTTCCTGTCCTGGTCTCAGTTCCCAATAGTCTTTGCTAGTATATTCTGGAAGAACCTCCGAAATAACTATACTTAATTCTTATCCCAGGGTTTTTGTCCTTGTTTTTCTTGGGAAAGGCAATTGGTACCCAAAGTGTTCCCAGGATGGAGATTGCCTGGCTGGATTCTGGATGTGGACCACTCTCTGCCTGTATACAGCAGGCATTCCATTGACGGGATTATTGGAACAGCAGTGCCCCTGGCATGTTATCCCATCACAATTGCTAAGGCTTTTGCCTGTGGAAAACTGGGATAGAAAATAGAACAGTGTGCCCTGGTTTATGTCTTATCTCTAGTGTTTCTATATTAAAGTCAGACTCTGATAGGGAATAAGTAGGACGTTAAGACCTGGGGTGGAGACTCCAGGGTGGCTGTGCTTGAGAATGTTGAACGCTCAGATTCCCCTAAGTCCTTTGCATCAGCACAAGTGTCTCATCTACACCTGCTAGAGAATAGCAGCCTCCCCTCCTCTCAAACCCAGTAATTCCCCATCCTAAGGCAAAAGCCATACAGGATAATCTATACTTGCTGTCCTCAAGATCTGACCTCACCTCCCTTGATTGATTCTAAACCAATTATGAGGTTCAAGTCTCAGCATGTCCTCACTGGGGAAATTCTGTTTCTGTCTGGGGAAAAAATAAAGATTATTAGCAGAACCTGAGAATGGATCTTGTGGGTGCTATATGCCTTCAAAACCAGCATCTCCAGCAGATTCACTGAGAGCCATTCTTTTCTTGAAGTTTCAAGGAAACCTCCCAGTAGTTTAATAGTAGTTTATTATTAGTGCTTATGTACTTCAGGTGTCCTTGCTTAATTCAATCCTGAGTCACAAGCAAGTTCCCCAACATCAAAAATATCTTACTGATGCCTATATTTTGTCCCCACCACCCCTGTATCCCAGCCTGGTAACTGCCTTTATATCTAGGTTTTGCTATTAATAGTAATTCTGTTACTATCAAGTTGAGTTCAGAAATAGGAAAATAGAACTAGTCATACTTTCTCACACCGAACACGTAGTTTATTATATTCACACACAGTTTTCTCCTTTTGCCCCACAAAACAATGTTATGTTCAAAGTTCAATGAGGCATTCCTCATAAAATTTAGATAGCTGGCATGACAATTCCTCATGAAACCTTATATACAATCTGAAAAATTGTCTCAACTTTAAAAATGGGAAAATATTTGTAGCATTACAGCTATAGAAGTTTATAGCACATGTTAGAGAAGATTCTCAAGAATTCTGGGTGATGGTCAAATTAATGCCCAATACATTATTTGTGGGAATCTGTGGTCATAACACTCGCCTTAATGAGTAGATATTTATCTTTTGTTGTTATTTTGGTTTCTCCTGAATTATTTTTCAAGTGACAAAGTCATCCAGGGAAGAACAAAGCTCATATATAAAATATTTTTTTTAGTTTTATCTTTTCTTTTCAATAATATTCTGTATTGAATAAACAGAATAAATTTGCAAGGAAATGAGAGAATGTTGGTGATATGGTTTGGCTCTGTGTCCCCACTCAAATCTCAGCTCAAATTGTCAACCCCATGCACATGTCGAGGGAAGATCCTGGTGGGAGGTGATTGGCTCATGGAATCCATTTCCCCGATTATGTTCCCGATGCTGTTCTCATGATAGGGAGGGAGTTCTCACAAGATCTGATGGTTTAAGCGTGGCAGTTTCCCCCGAGGTCTCCTTCCTGCTGGTATGTAAGGTGTGCTTTGCTTCCCCTTCACCTTCCGCCATGATTGTACATTTCCTGAGGCCTCCCCAGCCATGCAGAACTGTGAGTCAATTAAACCTCTTCTCTTTATAAATTAACCAGTCTCTGGTATTCTTTATAGCAGTGTGAAAATGGACTTATACAGTTGGGTTAATTCATGTAGAGTCAGTGTGCTGTACAAAAATACACTTCTTTTTTTTTTATTATACTTTAAGTTTTAGGGTACATGTGCACATTGTGCAGGTTAGTTACATATGTATACATGTGCCATGCTGGTGTGCTGCACCCACTAACTCGTCATCTAGCATTAGGTATATCTCCCAATGCTATCCCTCCCCCTCCCCCCACCCCACAACAGTCCCCAGTGTGTGATATTCCCCTTCCTGTGTCCATGTGATCTCATTGTTCAATTCCCACCTATGAGTGAGAATATGCGGTGTTTGGTTCTTTGTTCTTACGATAGTTTACTGAGAATGATGATTTCCAATTTCTTATACAGCCACAGAATATGTTTTGCACAACCAAGGCCAACTTAAATAGGAGTACTCATAGTACAGATTACTTTTTTAAAATATTGTTTTCTGATAATTTAGGTCTGTAAAATAGGGAAAAGAATGAAATGAAAATATAGGTGTAAAGATAGATAATTGATAGATAGATGATAGATGTGGATAGATAAAGAGCTAGTAAATAATCTTATGTTGGAATTTAATACCTTATTTGTCTAGCATTTACTAAGTACCGTCCTATCCATGTTTTTGAAATAAAGGTTTTATCTTTACTTAGGAAACTTATGTATTACTTAAAAAGAAGAAAAGAAACGTGTTCTTACTCTTTCGCCTAGGCTGGAGTGCAGTGGTGTGATCATAGCTCACTGCCTCTGCCTTCCTAATAGCTGAGATTACAAGTGTGCACCACTATGCCCAGCTTACATTACTTTAAAGATAAAATGCATTGCTCTTGTTACCCTCTGCAATAAGTATTTTTTATTATGTATTCTTAATGTATACCTTTAACTCATATTCTTTTATTTTAGGCATACAACTCAGGATTCATAACTACATATATACGGATAGAAGTGCATGAACAGAAAATCTGCCCTTCTGGAATACCAAATGCAAAATTAAAGTGACTACAAGCAGAATTTGGAGAAAAAAAATAAAAGATGCAATATAGTTTTTAAAATCATTGTTAAAATATAATGAGTCTGTACTTTGCTTAAACAATAAAAAAGTCTTTGATTTATACTGAATTCTGTTTTATTTTGGATAAGCTAATAATCTTGAAAATGTCTTCTGTGTCATTTTGGTTTTATTCTAGTGAAACTCCCATTTATGTAGTGCAAATTATATACAAAACTGTGTTCCCTAAGGGGATCCCTTTAATAGAAACACGCAAACTCATTCAACTCTTGTCCTTTGTAGTAGTTATTTAATAAGTCTATGCTATACGTTCTAGGGATATCTGAAATTATGAAATTTGTCAATTCTTCTTACAATTATGATCCTCAATATAACTCAGCATAAGTCTGACTGTGCTTCTGAAGTCAGTTAGTTTATTTATTGTTATCCATGCTTAGGTGGAGAGAGAATTTCCAGGTGCTTGATTACTCTGTGAGATAAGAATTTGTTAGCAACTCTATCAGGTCATCTTTTTAAATAAGTTTTAAGAGTACATCAGAGAAAAATAGGTAGCATGAAATCAGATTTGGCTGTTCTTTGTTGTAGGAAACTCCATTTGATAAAGAAAGCTAAGACATAACACATCGACACACAAAGAAGCTTACTAAATTTATCAATGGAATAAAACATGAAATCAATAAAAGTCAAACTCATCAAATTATTTTTCTCATTTAGATTCGTCTTGACATAAAACAAATGGATCATGATACATCCCAAGAGAAACTTAGGGTAGGGAGCACTTAAGGTAAACTCACTTTTAGAAGAGAGTTTATGAGGATGCCAGTTTTCAAGGATCATGATATCTTATTACATGTTTCTGTAACTTTCAAAAATTTATAAATTCCATAACAGGTTGATGTACCTACCCCACTTTAAACATATAGGTACAATTAGTTAAAGATAATAAAGTAAAACAGGAAGATGTTTTAAGTGATCAGAATAGCTTAATAATCTATCCTAAGTGGGTGAATACAATTCTTGATAAATTGTCCTAAAAGGTGCTGGTCTATGCCCTTTAAAAAAAACCTTTGTTTTCATTAAATTATAGAAAAACTAATATGTTGATTTTATTCTAAATTGCAGAATTAAGTGTCTAACAGATTTCTGATTAAACGTGCAAAGGATGGATATATTTTCGATAACTTTTATTTTTTAAAATATTGCATCTACTCTCAACTTTCAAGTAATATTTGGACTAAATATATAATTCTACACTATAATTGTGTAGAAATTTGATTTTTCATTGTAGTCCAGATCTCAGTTATTACTAACATTTCGTGCTGATTCCTAAAGCTTAGTAACGTTTCTTTTCCCTGTGGTGACCTTAAGGCGTTTCTCAATTTTATTCAGAATGCAGTTCCCCAACATCTTTCAATCGGAAACTCCTGACTTTTGGGAAGATGTATCCTCAGATTGGTTTATGTTATGAATCTTGTTTTTGCCTATGTGCACTTTTAAAATGGTCTACAATTAGCATATTAATTGCGATGATAGAAAGTGAAATGTATCTGTTCATGTATGTCTTTAGCAGTTGCAGACAGCATTCCAACCCCAAAAAAGTGTCAGAAGTTTCTTTATTTTATTTTATTATTATTATACTTTAAGTTTTAGGATACATGTGCACAATGTGCAGGTTACTTACATATGTATACATGTGCCAGTGTCAGAAGTTTCTATTTCTCCCCATCGTCTGTTTTGAGTCAGTGAGGAAAAGTATTGGCATAAGCTTCTCAGCACGGAGGTGAGCTCCTCCTCACCTTTCCTTGGCAATCACTGAGTCACATGCTCCTGCCTAAATTAGTCCCTGGTCAGGGAAGAAGAATCAAGATGAGTGGCAGAAAAATCAGATCCATTTCCTCTCTGTCCAGGGGGTTTTCGCTCTTCGTTTAGGACAGGAGCTGATGTAGGTGAGGGTCCAGTAATTACTGTGTGTGTTGCACATTTCCTACTTAATGAATGTTAGTTTCTACTTAGTTACCCTATTCTTTCCCTGCCATTGCATCCTGGGTATGTTGAGAGTGGATAATTTGTCTTGTTTCCCCTAAGGAAAGCAAAGTATAACGAATAATTTGGAATTTGATGGAGCAAACTATACACAGCCATGAGATCCCGAACTTGAAGCTGAAGCAGTAAAAGGGTGAAAACATGGGGATTTTGTGTGGGATGAGTGCATTTATTGTAAACATGTATTTTAATGTATGTATAGGATGAAGGGTATGAGTGGATGCTGTATATCTCTATTATTCTGTTTTCACACTGCTGATAAAGACATACCCAAGACTGGGCAATTTACAAAAGAAACAGGTTTAAAGGACTTACAGTTCCACATGGCTGGGGAAGCCTCACAATTATAGTGGAAGGCAAGGAGGAGCAAGTCATGTCTTGCATGGATGGCAGCAGGCAAAAAGAAGAGAGCTTGTACAGGGAAACTCCCATCAGATCTCATGAGACTCATTCACTATCATGAGAACAGCATGGGAAAGACCTGCCCCCGTGATTCAATTACCTCCCACAGGGTCCCTCCCACAATACATGGGAATTCGAGATGAGTTATGGGTGGTGACACACCCAAACCATATCAATATCTAAAGGGAAGTCGAAATAGGCATTGATAGTTACTATATAGTCATTAATTGCTCACTTTGTAGGTGCTAATTCAACCCCAATTTTTGAAGGTATTTATTTCTTTGCTTAGAATTTCAGCACAAACAATATTAAAATTCATGATGATAATGCTTTAACTGCTGCCAATGTTTGTGCTGGACACGATTGTAATTTTTCTAGGAAAAGTCTACCTTGATCTTAGAGAAACTAGAAAGAGATTTACTTTCTCTTTCATAACTGTTATTATATGAATCTTATGCTATTTCAACTGTGTTCCAACAATAATGTTATGGTTCTCTTGCAATCCTGAGTCTGAAGATCCAACCCACATATGGAGGAAAGAGGGAAAAGCCAAGAGAAGAACATCCATGACGACCCAGAGCCCAGGAATGGGGGACCTGGAGGCTGCCGGATCCCTGAATTTCCTGTTATTAAAAAAAGATAAAATTTCTCTATTGTTTAAGTCATGATTAGCTGGATCTTCTTTTACATTTAACTAAAGTTTCAAAACTGTAATCCTCCAAATAAAAGTTATTTTCTCTGCATTCTATTGGCTCTGTGTTTTGGCTTCCACCATTACTCTGAACAATATTCAAAATCTGCCTTTTGGCTTAGAAGTTTCTTTTGTCAGTGTATATATATGTCCACTAGAATGAGGCTATATTAAATTTATGTATCAACAGAATTAATCACTTAAAACATGAAAACATTATTTTTAGACAACACGTATTTAAAATGACATTTTTATTGACATCTAGTCAATACATAAGTATTACACAAAGATTTATAAATATGGAGATAGTAGCATTTAAAGGCCATTATTTTATTGTTGCCAAAATAAGAGAAATTAGGAGAAACATAAAGTGCAGTCAATTTATAATATCTATTCCAAATGAGAATCTATAATCTTTATATAGAACTAATCTGTTTATTTAAATGGACTATGGAAATTAGTTTTGTCAAAGGAGAGGAGGATAAAAATAACTTCTAAATAGCACACATGGAAAATGTGTGACCATATATATGAAGAAATTATTTATCTAGTTTAACTAAAATATTGAAGAAGAAAATGAATGCAAAAAAGCATTTGTATAAATACAAAAATATTTTGCTAATATTACCACCATAAGGGAACACCTATAGACCTCATTTAAAATCTGTTAAGTAGACCAACAAAGGATATTTTCAATTACTTAAATGAAACAAGTACCTGGTTTGCTTTAATTTATACTTTGAATGCTCAAGTCAGTAAAAATAAAGCAACAGACACTTGTATCAGAAACAGCAATGCAGGGTTGGTTTAATCTTTGAACAAATCAGTGCAATTTCTCACATTAACAAAAAAAGGGAAAATTATTATTATTTTAATAGAAGCATAAAAATTACTAAGAAAATTTCAAAGGCTATCCCCAGTAAAAGCAAACTGGGAGCAAATTGGGAGTAAACTGTGTCTTCCTTAATGCAATAAATATATTAATGATAAAACTGTAGTGGTTGGCATTCCTAATGAAAAACTATTGAAATAATTTCTTTCTAATAGTTCAATATTGTGCTGGAAGTCTAACCAAAGGCAAGCAGAATAAAATGTAAGATTTAGACAAAGTTAAATAAAACTACCAATATTTGATGACAATATAATTGTGTGTATAGAAATTCCAAAAGAATTTACCAGTAAAGTATGACAATTAAGAAGAGTCAGTAGGCTGGGGGTGGTGACTCATGCCTGTAATCCCAGCACTTTGGGAGGCTGAGTCAGGTGGATCAAGAGGTCAGGAGTTCAAGACCAGCCTGGGAAACATAGTGAAACCCCATCTCTACTAAAAATACAAAAAAAATTAGCCAGGCCTGGTGACAGGCACCTGTAGTCCCAGCTAATTGCGGGGGCTCAGGCAGGAGAATCACTTGCAACTGGGAGGCAGAGGTTGCAGTAAGCCCATTGTACTCCAGCCTGGGCAACACAGTGAGACTCAGTCTTTAAAAAAAAAAAAAGTAAAACAAGGTCACTGGCTATAAAAATCAACATTAGAATTATATATGTGTATGTATGTCTGCAAGTAACATAATGCTTGCACATACACACATATACACACACATAATAAAGATACAGTTTTAATAGCATCACAAATGTAAAATATCTAGGAATTAACCTGACAAAAAATATGCAAGGCTTTTACACAGAAAATGATAGAATATTATTGAGAGAACATGAAGAAGATTTTTTAAGTGAAAATATTTAACATTTTCATGGACTAGAAGACAATTTGTGAAGACATTAATTGGAGCCGATAACTTTATATATAGATCCAATGTAATCCTTATGAAAATCTCAACTATTTTGAGACAATGGCAAACCGATTTTAAAATTTAAATAGAAGTGTTACAAGCCAGGAATGTTCCTCCTGAAGAACAAGAAAGTGGGAGAGTATAAGTATCAAGATTATTATAAATCTGTATAATTGATACAGTGTGTTTTTAGTTCATGAAGAGAGAAATGTACCAATGAAACAAATAATAAGGTCTGGGAATAGATCCATGAACACAAGGTATAGTTGATTTGTAACAAACATAACAACAAAAACGGAGAAAATTAAGAGTCTTTCAAAAAATGGTGCTAATTATACAGGCTGAAAATAAAAAGAAAGTTGATCTCTCCCCAATACATATGAATAAAAAAATTTTAAAAAATAAAATTGTTAAGAGGGTAGGTCTCAATACAAAAAAAGTACCTTAAAAATTAAAAAAGAAAATATTGGAATGAGTAAACAGTTTTAGGTCTATTCTTCAAATGGTATAATACACAGCAATAAAATGGAACGTCAATTGTGAGTAAAAACATGGACAAATCTCATTAGCAATGTTGAGCCAAAGAAACCAGACACCAAAGAATGTTCACTTTAGGATTCCAGTTGTGTAAAATTCAGAAAGAATAAAAATTTCCCATAGAGTCACAAGGCCAGAGAATGGTTTCCAAATAGCAGGATGAAGGCAATCAAAGAAATATAATGGAGGTTTTTGGGGTGCTGGCAATATTTTTTTTTATATCAAGGGTTAAATAAATACTGTTTTGCTTTGTGATAATTTATTGATCTGGATATTTATTTTCATTCTGTCTATATTATGTTTAATGCGTTAATAAAAATATATTCACATCACAAAAAGTGGGAAAAAGCGTGAAGTATTACCACAGATAAAGCAGAACTAAAGTAATTTGACAAAAGTATAGTAAAAGTGATCAGCAAAACTGATTTTTTAAATTTAAAATAGCCAGAAATTCAGTCAAAACTGACCATTCTGACAAACCAGAAGATACATAATAAAATATGCAAATTATGAGATAAAATGGGTAAAAACAAAAGCTAGAGATAAAAAAAAGAAAAATAAAAGCATCCTTAGGACTGGAAATCTGAAATCTAGACTGCATAGTAAAATATAAATGACCATATATGGTCCGAAAACACATTACAAAGCTGAATAGGCCAATAAAGTGAGAAAAAATAGAAAAGTTTGTTAAAAATTATCCTCTTTCAATCTGTCTCTTCCTTTCCAAAATAATTTATTAGGTTCAGCTACTTTTATGAGGAGATTTATATAATATTCAAGAAATAGTTGACTTTTAGTTTAAAATTTTCTTCATGTGAAGAAAAAAATTTTTAAAATCACAAACTTCCACAAAAAGAAGCAGACTCTTCAAAAAATGCACTTTATCTTTTGGAATGGATTCAGATTTAAAGAAACATTGCCAAGACAATATAAAGAGTTCCTGCATTGTCCTCACCCAATTTTTCTTAATTTAACATTATATATTACCATGATACATTTCCAAATTAAGAAGGCAGTATTGGTACATTAATATTAAGCAATCTCTATACTTCATTTGATCTTAATAGTTCTTCAAGAATGCCATTTTTCTCTTCTGCAATCCAGTTCATGATACCAGGTTGCATTTAATTATCACGTCTCTGTTCTCTGTGCTAGTTTCTCAGACTGTTATTCAGGACCTTGACAGTTTTGGTGGGCACTTGTCAGAGATTTCATAGAATGCACCTGAATTTAGGTTTGTCTGATGTTTTCTGCCATGATCTCACTGAAGTTATGGCTCTGGGGAAATTCCAGAGGTGAGGTGCCATTTTTACCACATCATATTAAGGGATGCATGACACACAACATGTCTTATGTGTAATGTTTAATTTGTTATGGTAACATTTAATTTTATTAAACTGCTTAGCGTTTTCAGTTTTCTTCACTATAAAGCTATTATTTTCCCTCTTTCCATACTCTGTTCTTTGTGAGCCTCTAAGTTCTGCCCACCTTCAAAGAGTGCAGGTGGGAATATTTAGCTCCTTCTGGAAGCGGAATAGCTACTTATACTATTTGGAATTTTTCTGTAAGGGAGATTTGTCTCTTTATCTACGTTTAACTGTTTTTTCAATTTTTTATTTTGTGTTTTGCATATATTTAATTTATACTTCAAGTTATAACTTAATACTGTGTTATTCATTGTGTTTCTTATGTCACTTCACCTTTCACTGCTGGGACCTCTCTCAAGTTGAATTCTTTGTCTTTTTGACATGCACTTAACTTTCCTTTCCTAGTTTCGAATACTTCTACTCTTTCTGGAAGAAGATGCTTCAAGCTCCATCGTGGATTCTCCCTGACCTAGTCCTATAATCAGTTGTTTGTTTAAAGAGAGCTGGTTCGGCCGGGCGCGGTGGCTCACGCCTGTAATCCCAGCACTTTGGGAGGCCGAGGCGGGCGGATCACGAGGTCAGGAGATCGAGACCATCCTGGCTAACACGGTGAAACCCCATCTCTACTAAAAAAAAATACAAAAAATGAGCCGGGCGTGGTGGCGGGCGCCTGTAGTCCCAGCTACTCGGGAGGCTGAGGCAGGAGAATGGCGTGAACCCAGGAGGTGGAGCTTGCAGTGAGCCGAGATCGCGCCACTGCACTCCAGCCTGGGTGGCAGAGCAAGACTCCGTCTCCAAAAAGAAGGGGGGAAAAAAAAAGAGAGCTGGTTCATTTCATTGGAGAAGGATATTAGAACCCCAAATATGAAAGTAAATATGCTCTTTGCTATTGGGATGCCGATTCTTCTAGGTCTTGTCACTGGACAAGACTCGAAAATCCGTGTGTATATGGTATCCCTTGTATACACAGCCCTACGACCTCCGCATCTAATCATCTGTATGTAAATTGAGCTAAACAAGAGTCCATACTGATGTCTCCAACTCTAATCCAGTGTCACAGGGTTCATATTAGCCTTCTGCTCTTTATCTCGAATCCTTCCCCACCCCCACGTTAGTGAGCAACTCAGTTCCTTTTCCCTCCATCCCCTGCAGGAAGATTATATTATAATTATAATGTAGTTAGAGTCATTTGACACAGTCTGTATTCCACAGTCTGACGTCCTGGATGTGATGGCTAATTTTATGTATCAACTTGACTAGGCCATGGGCTTCCTAGATATTTGGCAAACACTATTCTGGGAGTGTGATACAGTTTGGATATTTATTCCCACCCAAATCTCATGCTGAACTGTAATCCCCAAAGCTGGAGATGGGGCCTGGTGAGAGATGTTTGGGTTATGCGGGCAGAGCCTTTGTGGCTCTGTCGTGCTGTCTTCACAATAGTACATGAGTTCTCATGAGCTCTGGCTGTTTAAGTGTGTGGCACCTCCCCTGCATATACTTGTTCTCTCTCTCCTGGTTTTGCCATGTGAAGTGCCTGCTCCCACTTCACCTTCCACCATGGTTGAAACCTCCTGAGGCTTTACCTGAAGCCAAGCAGATGCTAGCATCATGCTTACTGTCCAGACTGCAGAATTGTGAGCCAATTACACCTCTTTTCTTTATAAATTGTCCAATCTCAGGTATTTCTTTATAGCGATGCAAGATGACCTAATACTTTGTGTCTTTGAGAGTGTTTCTGGAAGAGATTAATATTTGAATCAGTAGATATTTGAAACAACAGATTACCCTCCCTAACGTGAGGTGGTTTCATCTGATCAGTTGAAGACCTAAATAGAACAAAAGACTGTTTCTCCCCTGAGAAAGAGAAAATTCTTCCTGCCTGACTTCCTTCAGACTGGGACACCTTGTTACAGTTCAAGGTGAGATTTGGATGGGGACTCAGAGTCAAATCATATCAAGGAGTGATACTAGAATTTATTTCTTCAACAAATATTTACTGAATATCTTCCATGCACAAGGTACAGTTTTAGATGCAGTGTTTGCTGCGGTTGAAAAGACAGAAGGATCATTCTAGAAAGAGATGTAACAAAAAATAATCACATAAATGAGCAAGATAACTTCAGTTGGTATTAGTGCTATACAGGAAATGAAATAAGGGGCAGAGTTGAAAACCGGCATATGTTTTATAGTCTGTTACTGTAGTTTTCTAGCATATGAAATAGATAGTAGGTTAATATACAATTATCATTGCAAATAGTCCTTTGGGTTCAATAATACTCAATGCAGCATTTAGCTATATTCATAAAGCCCTAAGGTGAACCTCCATTTCGCTCCTATTTTATGCAGATACTTAGATCAATGGCCTTTATCTGAATTAGATTTCACTTATTAGGGCTAAGAGGGCAAAAGAGTGAAGTAAGTTGCTACTGCAGTTGTCCTCTGTGGATTTTTCCACTCAATATCCTTTCATCTTTTTCCTGGTAACAGCACCCTGATGTTTTTCTGAGGAATCATGTTCCCCATTGTTATTCCATAAGCATTGTAGAAATTAGGTTTCACTCCTGATTCCATGGTTACATGGATTTGTGGTCATGCAACTAATGCATTAAATTTGATGGTTAAAGTAACTGATCACAACATGCCACCAAATCAGGCAAATGAGATATAATGACACTATTTACACTATTTCTATCAAATATTCAGATCGACGCCATTGGTCCAGGTATCTGCATAAAATAGCAGCCAAACTGATGTTTATCTTAGGGCTTTACTACATATCTAAATGGTCTGTTGAGCGTTATTGGACCTATTGAACTATTTCATTATGAAAAGATATTATATCACTAGATTATAAAGCTATATCATATGAGATATTAATAATATAGGTTGGCTTGAAAAGAAGCAGGCAGCTTTTGAGGCTGCAAGCTGTCACAGAGGAAGGAACAAGCCTGGGATGGCAAGGAGTGGCAGAGTAAAACCAGTGTAGTGAAAATCAGAATGCAAGAAAATCATTCCAAATTATTTCAGCATCTGAATTAAATTGTGCCTAAAGTCTACTTCTGCGTTTTTAGTTTTAAAATAGGTTCAATTTCAGTTTTTAATAGGTCCAATTTTTAAAAAGTTAGTTTGCACAGATTTATCCTTACTTGCACAGGAAAGAAATCCTAACTTATTTAACACTATTTAAAGCATTTTTGTCTAATAAAATCTAGTCGCAGTCATGTTGTGCAGATGTTGTAGTATAGAGTCTAAACTCTAGTTTCTGTCCTACCAGGAGGTGGACTTGAAAATGAAAAATACAGATAACCCATTGGTTGTTGGGTTATATGGTATCTTTTTTTCACCAGTTTTTCTGGGTTTGAAATGTTTGAACTTAATTTTTTTTAACTGTGGAAAGGAACATGAAGCTCCAAATCTACTTTCTTAACAAACTTTGAAGTGTACAGTACAGTATTTTTGCAATAAACACAACGTTGTACAGCAAATCTCTAGAAGATTTTTTACCTCTCATAACTGAAACTCTATGCCCACTGACCAGCAACTCCCATTTTCCCCTCCTTCCACAGCCTCTGGTAGCCACCGTTCTATTTTCTACTTCTATGAGTTTGATTACTTAAGATAACTCAAGTAAGTGGAATCATGCAGAATTTGTCTTACATGACAGGCTTCTTTCCATTAGCATAATGTCCTCAAGTTTCACTCATGTTGTTGCATATGACAAGATTTCCTTATTTTATAAGGCCTAATGATATTCCATTGCATGTATACTGCATCCTTTTTTAGCCTTTTATATGTCCATGGACATTTAGGTTGTTTCCACTTTTTGGCTATTGTGAATATTGTTGGAATGAACATGGGAGTGCAAATATCTCTTTAAGATCCTGTGTTCAATTATTTAGAACAAATATCCAGCATTGGGATTGCCACATCCCACTGTAGTTCTATTTTTAATTTCCTGAGGAGACTCCATACTGGTTGGCTTAGATACCATTTTACATCCCCACCAACAGTGTACCGGGGTTCCAATTTCATCACATCCTCACCAACAATATTATTTTCTGCCTTTTTAAAAAAAGTTATTTTATATAATGGCCAGCCTAACAGGTGTGAAGTAATGTTTTATTCTATTTTGTATTTGAATTTCTTTGGTGATTAATGATATTGAACATCTTTTCGTATACCTGTTGGTCATTTGTATGTCTTCTTTTAAGAAATGTCTATTTAAATTCTTAGCCCATTTTTAATTGGGTTATTTGTAGGGTATTTTTTTACTGTTGCATTGTACAAATTTAATATCTAAATTATATATTTTAGATATTAGCCCCTTATCAGATATGTGGTTTGCAAATATTTTCTCCCAATCCGCAGGTTGCGTTTTCACTCTGTCGATTGTTTCCTTTGTTGCACAGAAGCTTCTCAGTTTGTGCAGTCACGCTTTTCTATTTTCTTTTATTTCCTGTGCTTTTGATTTATACAGGGATAACTACATATAGCATTTATGAAAGCAGTATCTTTCTTTTGAATAGCATATATTTATTTGTTTGTATTGAAATCATTTAGTAATTATTAGAAACCATGAACTCTTCTAAGCAACTCACGTATCTTAACATATAAAAATGATAACCCTGTGAGGTATGTGTATTTTATTCAAATTTTCCAGGTGAAAACACTTGGGCACAGTGAGATTGAGTGATATACCAAGAAGCAGATTCAAACAAAAGCAGTTTTGCTGCAGAATTAATATATTTAAAGATTAGATCACATTGTCTTTCCACAATATTATCACTTGTTTAATTAAATAAATAAATGACTGTATTAATGTATGCATGAACTAATGGTTAAATGAGTGAAAAGAGTAGTGAGATTATAATAAAATACGACTTAGAAGTGACATTTATCTCTTCAAATATTCAATTAATAGAATTTCCATTTAGAAATATTTTGGGAATAAGAACCAATTTTGGAAAATTGAATTAACAAAAATATCCTTTATGTAAGTCAGAAGGAAATTCCATTATATGCTTATTTCCAGAGATAAAGTATCTCTAAGTCTTGGTGATTGATGAATAATTGCCTTTTTAAAAATAGGAACACTCAATTTTGAGGCATGAGATGATAGTCTGTTATATTTTTGTTATTATAATATCTGCCTAGAGGCAAACCCACAGCAAATATAAGCATTCTCATATCCATATTTATAAAGACATGTATAAAAAGATGGCTTCATGGCCACTTTGAACATGAGAGGAAAATTTTAAGGATAAAAATATGCTGAGAATGGCAGTATGGAAAGGTTGAAAGATTCTGATTGTTGATGAAACAGTTGGGCTGTTGAAATTAACTCTAGAATTTTTAGTAAGTGAATAAAATATGCTACTGTTGCTTAAGTCAAATGTTATTTTTCCATAAAATGCATAATTGTTCTCCAATGCACACTAAAATATTAAATCTGATTGTACAGTTCAAAAGGTTGTGTTTAGATTCATCTGTATGGAAATTCAACTTTTGGTAATAAAAAAAACACTTCAGACACATAGGTGCCTTAAGGAACTAACCCATGAAACCCATAAAAAAGTGAGTTATGCATTAGAGAAATAAAACATCAAATACATTCATTGCAGCTGGTAATACCAGAAGTCACATCGGCCTTCTTCCCTTCCCTTTTTAAAAAACATCAATTTCAGGAATTTTCAATGGTAAAAATATTGTTATAAATAGAGTCACTTCTGAAGGATGCATGTTGCAAAGACTTGCTGGAAGAGGGACCAGGTGTCTGGAGAAGCGAAACAGGTGGAGGAGAAGGAGGTGGAACCCGCCAGTCAGGACTAAAACAGGCTGAGGCCTTCACATATGTGTGTTCAGGAGAAACATGGGTAGGATGGGAGCGAGCTGCAAAACTCCTTCCTCTCTCTTTCATATTCACTCTCAAGAAATATGCTCATGTTTATGACACAATGCCTTCCTATTTTCACATTTAAAATTACTGGGTTTGTTCATTTCAGATATATTGAAGTGTAAAAATGAAAAAAAGCAGATAAGCTAATTTTGATCTCTTTTATTTTCTTTCCCTGTCACTATTGCCTAAGGACAATTTCTCATATCTGGTGAGAAGATGAATGATAGAACTGAATATTTATTTAATTTCACAGACTACAGAAGTCATGCATGGACTGCAACAATGTAGCAGCTCAAAACTGCATTTATCCATTCCATGTTCTATGTTCAGTTATTAATCTGTTATATCAAAATCTAATTATATTAAAATTTGGACCGAACAAACTTTGGACCACTGATAAGACTAGTCCATTGTGAGAACTTGGAATGAATAAAATGTAAGAAAGAAAATGGCATTCTGTTTCCAATTTTTTTTTTGGCTAGAAAACAAAGTAAAGACAAATATCTATTCCAGTTATTGGAAACTTCATATAACTTTATATAACATTTGATAATTCTTAACTTGAAAGACTGTGATTCTGCAGTTGATCTGGGACTCCTTTAAGAGAGAGTCTCCATGTCCCTACAAAGGACAACATTGCACACCCGGGCCTGTTGTGGGGTGGGGAGAGGGGGGAGGGATAGCATTAGGAGATATACCTAATGCAAATGATGAGTTAATGGGTGCAGCACACCAACATGGCACATGTATACATATGTAACAAAACTGCACGTTGTGCACATGTACCCTAAAACTTAAAGTATAATTTTTTTTTAAAAAAGAGAGAGTTTCCTTGAACTTATCTTTAAAAATATATTTAATTTTATCCATAAAATACATGATCATAGATAAAAATAGGCCAGGTGCTGCGGTGGCTTACACCTGTAATCCCAGCACTATGGGAGGCCCAGGCAGAAGGATCACTTGAGCCCAGGAGTTTGAGATAAACCTGGGAAACATGGTGAAACCCCAGTCTCTACAAAAAATAAAATAAAATAAAATAAAAAATAGCCTGGTGTTGTGGCATGTGCCTGTAGTCCCAACTACTTGGGAGACTGAAGTGGGAGATCACCTGAGCCCAGGAGGTCAGGACCTCAGTGAGCCATGACTGTGTGTCTCACTGCACTGCAGCCTAGTGGATAGAGCAAGACTGTGTCTCAAAAATAAAATGAAATAAATAAAATAAAAATTAAATTAATCTTGAAAGCCTTTTAAAATATCCCCATCTTCTTTTCCCCTATGTTTCTTTCCCTTTGAGTCAATATGTTTGTCATCCTTTAGATTTTCTTTTGGTAGTTACGTATCTTTAAAGCTAAACAGATTACTATATATTGATATCTCAAGTTTTGACACTACCTATTTGCTTCTTGCTATGAGGGACAAGAATTTAGCTACTGTTCACCACACACCGCCTCCCCTGCTTCATCCTTCAGTGAGATACAGAGTATATTCAATTAAACAAGCAATGAATATTTAGTATTTAAAACAATATGATTGTGTAAATAGTGTTCACTGAAAAGTCAAATACTACATCATGATTACATTTCTTTCACTTAAAAATTTTGCTTTTCACTAGGGTTTCTGACTGGTATGGTTTGGCTGTGTCCCCACCCAAATGTCATCTCGAATTGTAGCTCCCATAATTCCCACAGGTCCTGGGTGGCACCCGGTGGGAGGTAATTGAATCATGGGAGAGGGACTTTCCCCAGCTGTTCTGGTGTTAGTGAGTAAGTCTCATGAGATCTGATGATTTTATAAAGGGGAGTTCCCCTGCACACATTATTTTGCCCATTCACCCATTTGTTTTTTAAAAGGACCCTCTGTTTCCTGTTTCTTGTGTGTACTGCACATTTGGCATTTGCTGCTCTCCCAGCTTCCTTCTCCTCCCTAGCTCTATCCATGCTGTTTTCTTTTTCCAAGAAATTCTTTTATCTCACTTTACCATAATGTAATTTCTATGGAACTGCCCCAAACTTCATAACAAGAAGGGGAATCTGGATAGTTAAAATTATTTATTCTAGCTAATTCACCTTCTCTCTCTCTCTCTTTTTTTTTTTTTTTTTTTTTTTTTTTGCCTAAGTTACTAGCTTTGGCCAGGAAAAGAAAAAGTCAGACTTTAGACTACTGTTTTTAGACAACTGTTTTGATTTATATATATTTATATATGAAAAAATATATATATTTGTGGGAAAGAAGCTCTTGCCTTTCATGAACACGAGGCTAAGAAGATGTTGTGTTGTGTCTGTTGCATTCACTTGCAGTCGAAAGATTAAAAGAGACAGAACTGAGTCAAGAAGTGAATGAGAAGAGAGTTAGCCAAAAGATGGAAAGAATCAATTGTAGGTGGAATTGCTTCAAATTCAAACGAAACTTGCCCCTAAACATCAACACTATACAAATAGGCCGGGCGCATTGGCTCACATCTATAATCTCAGCACTTTGGGAGGCCGAGGCAGGCAGATCATTTGATGTCAGGAGTTTGAGACCAGCCTGACCAGCATAATGAAACCCCATCTCTACTAAAAATACAAAAATTAGCTGGGCGTGGTGGCAGACACCTGTAATGCCAGTTACTTGGGAGCCTGAGGCAGGAGAGTCACTTGAACCTGGGAAGTGGAGGTTGCAGTGAGTCGAGATTAAGCCACTTCACTCCAGCCTGGGCAACAGAGCGAAACTCCATCTCAAAAAACAAAAACAAAAACAAACACTACACAAATCGATAAAGAATTTTCATGCCATTTTGAAGACGATATTGATGATTATAATGAACTGCATATGCTAGTTTGTATTTGGTTTTCAGTAATTTAGAGTTAAAAGTGACCTAATTGATACACGTGATTTAATATTTTTTGGTTTAATTGGCTGTTTATCTGGAACAAATATCATGTAATTTCCTGGGAAAAGGTTGCAAGGCGAGAAATTTTCTGAGTTCTTCCATGTCTGGAAAATCCTTTAGTGGATATTCATTTCATTGATAGTCTGGTGAGGTATAAAATTTTAAATTAAAAATAATTTTCTCACAACATTTTGAAAGAATTTAGAGTTAAGGTACTTTAGAGTTAAGGTTAAAATATTATTAGACTTTATTCTGTGTAATTGCATTTGTTAAATTTCTAGAAGTGTTCAAAATGCTCTCAGTATTCCAGATTACATGAAATTTGATGAGAATGCTCTTTGTTACATTTTAGTTTTTCTTCATCTAGCTAAAGTATCTCAGTGTGTACTTCCAGTTGAAAACTTCCTCATATATTTGTTTGCCCATAGTTTGTTTTATATTTCTAACAATAAGGTGAGAAAAAGATAGTAGGACATCTGGGTACATTTGTAAGATGTGTCTATTGTCAGATTTGTTCTAGAATTATTGGAAGCAAGATAAATGTAAATATTCTGAGAAATAACCAAATTTCAGACTGTGGATTGCTTTTGTAGAAGACAGTTTAAGTTCCCCAGGGATGAAACCTTAAATTTCATGTCTGGACAATGGGAAGGAGATAGACATGAGGCAGGCAAACCTCTGTGCATGAAGATGGAGAATGACAGCATACAGTCGTATGTGTAGACTTAATTAATTCTCCTCTTTTCAGTTCTGATGAAGTTCCACCCCTCTTAGTACCTTGCATCTGTGACACTAAGTAAAGTTGAAGGGTCAGATATTGGAAGAAGGGATGGAAAAGCTAAAATGCTAGGGCGGACACTGTGTAAGAATGGAAGAGCTGCAGATGGTTATGATCCACCAGAAAGCCTGCAGGATAACTATATTATATGGAATGAACTGCTGCAAGAGCACCAGCATCTCTGAATGTTTGGTTGTGGCTCTCTTCTTCACACCAAGGCAGATGGTAAGAAATGTCATTACAGAATTAGGCAAACTGATAGTAGTGGGAACAAGAGGACCCTAGAACAATAGAGACCAGGTGATTAGAAGGTCACAATGACCATAATGGTTTAGGAGGGCAGTAGCCAAAAAATCTGATCCACTGAAAGTTGTGGAGATAATAGAGCACAGCAACCCTGAAAACAGCATGGGTAGAAAGCCAGCAGGGTGCTGCTGAGCTTGTACTGTCAGGAGAAATCGAGGAGATATGACCAAAATTCTGAAGGCAGTTGCCCAAAAGTGTTAACATCCTTTTCTTGATTTCTGGATCTGAGTCAGTTTTATGAACTGGAACTCACTGACTGCAGGGGAAGCCATGTTCCCAGAGGGAAGGACCCACACCATCACAATCAGTGTGCTTGGTAAGGAGTCCGCAGGCCTTGCCCAGGGGCCATAGCCATTTCCTTGGGTGAATGCCTACTCAGCATGTTAGTTTGCGAAGGCTGCTGTAACAAGCAACCACCAACTGGAATGTTTAAACCACAGAAATGTAAGTAACCCCAATCCATGGGTGAGAAAAAAAAATAAGCCACAGAAATGTATTGTCTCACAGTTCTGGTGGACAGAAGTCCCAAAATCAAGGTGTCTGGATCAGTTCCTCCTGAGAACTGCAAAGGAGAATCTGTTGTAGGGCTCTTTCCTGCTTCTGGTGGCCACTGCAATCTTTAGTGCTCCTTCGTTTGTATCATGGAAGCATCATCCTCTTCTCTGCCTTCATCTTCACATTGGGTTATCTTGGTGTGTGTAACTGTGTCCAAGTTTCCACTTTTTATAAATACACAGTCATATTGGCTTAAGGGCCCACCCTACACCAGCATGAGCTCATCTAAACTTTTTACATCTGCAATGACCCTGTTTCTAAATAAGGTCAAAATCTATGGTGCTGGGGTTAGGACTTTAACATATTAATTCTGTGGAGGACCAAAATTCAACCCCTAATACTGGAAAAAAACTGATAACAAGTATTATGAGGCATGCTGGATACAGGGCCCTTGTCAACATTGCAATCTGAAGACCCCAAGCTTAATCATGGCCCCAGTTAGAATGGAGGCACAGGGGAGCCAGATAATAAATGGGTTTTATTGACGGTGGTCCAAGCAGAAGTCTGAGAAACTCCCCTCCACTGTCAGCCGAGAGAGCAAATAAAATAATATTGCACTGTGGTCATAGGGATGCTGAGTCAGCACTGATTTTCAGGATCTAAATCCTGGGAAAACTAACTATGGCCGTGAGTCTGTCGTCTTTTATTGTGTGGCTAATAAGTGAAGAATGATTTTTACACTTTTAAAGAATTGTAAAAACCAGCAAACAAAGAATATATTGCGGAGACCACACGTGGTTCCCAGAGCCTAAAATATGTACTTTTTTATTTATCTTTACAGAAAAATGACTCTGCCACCCTGATTTAAATGATTCAAGACCCCAACACATTTCTGTTTAATTGACCATCTGGTCAATGTAGACAAATGGTGGATCCTGGAGGGTGACAGTGCACTGCTGTGGACCCTGCTAAATATTAACCCCAATGGCTAGAGCGGATAAACACGGCACAGTTACACACCATTCTACCATTGACAGGTCAAATATATTAGTTCCTGTTCCATCAGAAAAGAGGATGATGTCAGCAGACAATATCCAGCTATTACCTCATTCAGGATTTTGCCTCAGCAGCAGTGAGTTGCCTCTCCTGGTGTAGCCCACATCCAATAAATAATCTAAAGCCAGGTTATAAAGGCTTGGCCATTTCAAGCCTGCACAGGACAACTCTGTCTAGCTGGCTATGCTCCAGCTGGCCCCAAGGCTTGTTGAACTCGCATCACACTTCGCCTTTTGTCTCTGAGCAATCTGCTTTACCATCTTCTCTCTGGCACTGCTGGCTGTTGATCCCTAATAAATATCTCCCACATCACACTGGATCTCAGCTTCTGCTTCCAAAAAAGTCATCTTATAATGGTCACCAGTTGGACTGCAGTAATTCATAAACTTCTGCTCTGATTTTATAATATAGCAGTTAGTATTACTTTAATAGAAAAAATTAAAATATATTTAATTCAATTGAAGAAATAATATAAAGAAATCAAAAACAGGCAAATAGATAAATATTTAAATTAAGTCAAGATAGTGGATCAAAACTATACTGCATTGCAGCAGTAGGGATGACAGAAGTTAGCACCAACTTTAAGGATCTAAATTGGGGTAAGCTGGCTACAGCCATGGGTCCCTGGCTTGTTATTGGATGACTGATGAGCAAAGAATGGTTTTCATATTCAAAAGTCAAAGTAATGACTTGTATTAAGTCACAGGAGTGAACACTTTTATACTGTAGGAGTTTGCACTTCTTGTCCTCCCTTTGACCTAGGTCCAGCCATGAACTTTCTTCCTTTTCCTGTCAAATTCCCCAATTAACCTGATTGTCCATGGTGAGATCAAACACAACCTTGAAGCCTTCATATCTACTTTATATAATCCTATTCTTCCCATTATCTTTAGTTTGAACAACAAGTAGTAATGCTCCCACTCTAAAGAAAAATCAAGATTTTTATGAACATAAAAAGTTTTCAAATATATAAATACTAGTTCATGGTTATAAATGTGAAATGTCTTGGCCATTCCATTTCCATGTTTTCTCATACATGTTATTTGCACAGAAAGTAGTGTGCTTTCACCTGGGGACAATGTTCCCGCCTCAGAATTGCCAACGTACATGAAAACGATTACCCTGACATCCAAGAGAAGGGCGATGACAGACCTTGATCACATAATTTTCCAAATAGCATAAGCTGTTTATTTCTTTTTAAACATTGAGAGAGTGTCTTGTTACATTGTTATTGAATTGCTAGTAGAGTCTTTTTTTGTCTCTTTGAACTGAAGGAAAGACAATTCATAAACGATGTGACTTACATGGAAGATATTTTGTCTTCGTTTGGTTTTAACTTTTCCTTTTTCAGGTAGGTGCCACAGGAATGAGCTAGTAATAGGTTTGAAAAGGATGCAGAAACCAAGCAGCCCTGTGATCTGAGCCATAACCATGTGGCTGCAGGCATGCAGGCATTCAGCCGCAGCAGGCTGGAGTCATGAGAATGCATCCAGGACATACAGATTCAACGAGTGTGCGAGTTTTTTTATCTTGTTGTGTCAGCCAGATGAGGAATTAGTTTGGAAGAAGAACATTTTATCCTACTGATATCCATTATGTTTTAAATGTTCTCTTCATTTTGACCAAAGTACAACCTCTTTGATGAGGATAAGCTACACAAGCAGATCTCCTCCGTATTATAAAATTCTAATTAAATGCAGTTAATTGAAAAATTAACCAAGTTTTTATTTGGCAGATTGTATGACTAGAGCATTTTAATTAAGTGGAATTTCCAGGGGATATTGATGATAGCATTTTGTTTTAAATTGAGAACAAAATCTTTTTACCCCAAGAGAATGAAAGCAGCATATAGAGACCATATTTCTTTTTCATTAAAGAACAATCACGTTGAATCTGTTTATAGGGCTTTGCAGTACAACAGATGACTGCTGTATATTAGTCGTTAGCCTCTAAAGCAGTGAGAAGATTTCTGGCAGGCATAGGTAGAAGATGGTTTGTGAAGAGTTGGCTGATTCACAGTTATTCAACAAAGTCTGTAATTGCAGCAAATATATTCATCTTATTCTGAACCTGCACCTGCAAAATGGGAATGAAAAAGTTCAACATAAAAATTCTTAGCAATTGGTTTTTAGACCAAGATGTTTCTTTACCTTTGTTTGCTATTTTTGTACATGCCTCTCAAATTGAAGAATTAGTTAAAATAAACTGATATATGCTATGATCATTATTTTGAAAAGCATAAAACATTCTTTGTAGCTGCATTTTCATTCATTCTCACCACATCTTATTTTTTTCGTCTTCATGTCTTTGCTAGGGAGAGGTCAAGCACTTTTCTCTGTCTTCCCTGCATTTTCAATGAGGAAAGTTAAGACTGGAAAAGTGAAGTGACTTAATCACGACAAACGTAGAATTAAATGATGAAGGTAGAGTGGAGGACATTTCAACTCTACCCAGAGATTTGAGCTGTGGGAGAGGAGGGAAAGAAAGGACCACCATTCAAAGAACTTCTGTCAAATGTTCACTGTTTTAAAGATGCAATAGGTCTCAGTTGATGTAAGAGACTACAAATTGTACGCTAATATTCAAGCATTGATTTGGATAAATAAACGGGTGGCCTTCTAGTAACATAAATAAAAATGAAATTACATAATTGTAATAAGATAAAATCAACTAAGCTAAATTATTTTATTTCTTTTTCTTTCCTTTAGTTTGCTTTAATAAGAACCCCTATGAACACGAAGAATTATTATTCATATTTAGTGCCAAAACATGAAGCATTATTATGGAGACCAGCCTGACCAACATGGTGAAACCCCATCTCTGCTAAAAATACAAGGATATTAGCCAGGCGTGGTGGCATATGCCTGTAGTCCCAGCTACCTGGGAGGCTGAGGCAGGAGAATGGCTTGAACCCAGGAGACTGAGGTTGCAGTGAGCTGAGATCATGCCACTGTGCTTTAGTCTGGGCGACAGAGCAAGACTCCATCTTAAAAAAAAAAAAAAAATTGTGCTTAAACGAGAGTTTATTCATTAAAAGTTATACGTTGTCAGAAATATTATAGTTATCCTTTAGCATATTATAGCTAAAGAGGTGATTGCGAGCTTCATGCTGTATCTATGGAAACGGTATAGGCTTATAAAAATAACAATAAATCTTATCAGAATATGCATCAAATCTATTTTATGTTATTTATCTTTAAACATGCTAGCCACTTTTCAACTCTGAGCTTTTGTCAAAATGCTACTTTATAAATATTGATAATTAATTTCAGTAATCTCCTTAGGTTTACAGTAATATACTATGTGGTACATGGGACATTGACATTAATTATTAAGATTATAATGCAAATTTTGACTGAAACTAAGAATTAGTGAAATTAATGTATTTTAAATATTTAAAAATGTATCAAGCATATCTTATAGCTACTTCCCTTAAGAGAAGGACTTTCAGTAGCCTACAGGGCAATCTTCTGATTAAATTACTTGAGTTTACATTGTTTTGAATGAATTGAACATTTAAATGGATATCAATGAAAAGTTTCAGAATATTTACATACCATAGACTATATTTCCCCCAAGTAAATAACATGAAACACCAAGTATTTTTCTTATTTGTATAAATTTAATGGATACAATTACAGTTTTGTTACAGGGATATATTGTGTAGTGGTGAAGTCAGGGCTTTTAGCATAACCATTACCATCACCATGATAATACATTGTATCTATTACATCATTTATCACCCCTTACCTTCCTCCACCCTCCCTTCTTCTGATTCTCCAATGTTGATTATTCCACATTCTAGTCCAACTGTACACATTATTTAGCTCCCACTTAGAAGTGAGATGATGTGACGTTTGACTTTCTGTTTCTGAGTTGTTTCAATTAAGATAATTGCCTCCAGTTCCACCCATGTTGCTTTTACAAAAGACATGATTTCATTCGTCTTTATAGCTGAACACTATTCTGGGGTATGTAGGTAATACATTTTCTTTATCCAATCCTCCATTTATGAACACTTAGGTTGATTCCATATCTTTGCTATTGTGAATTGTGCTGAGATAAGTCTATGAGTATTTAACAGCTTTCATGACATTGAATCTGAAAAAGGAATTGATATTTTTCTTAACATAGAAAACATTCATTTGGTTCTGATGTGAACTCATGAAACTGTAAATTCTGTAAATTTTTCCCAACGTGGAAGATGCTTTTAGTAAGATGGAATATTCCTAATTCCAGAGAAGCAAACTTGTAATAAATGATGTTTTAAGTCCTGGTCAGAGTGGAATTTAGCATCATTTTACTGTTAATGTTAAAATGAGGTTAGATTTTGATGTTAAGTGATTTTCATTCTAGACTCAAGTGCACAACTTTTCCATTTCAGACTTTTATGTTTAAGTGTACAATGTGCTCTTGGACATACTGATCACAATTCTATTTACTCAGTGCATTCTGCATACATTACTCAAAATAAACAGCACATTGTTTTACCTATTCTTTTACTACAAACCAAATACTATGCTAATAAAATTGAGAAGTAGTACAATAAATAATTGCTTCTGAAATTCATAATAAAATGCTGTGTTAATTAAAACAATTATACATACTAATGGATTGCTGTTCACTACCTATACACTTGCTAAGAGTTCTCCTGGTCAAAAAAAAGTCACAAAGGCATATTACTGTTTTAAATCCATCTACCTAATAAGCCCCAAGTATAAATAACACTAGTCAAGGAGGATTAGGAAAGAAGTGTAGGCAATTATTAAAGGAGCAAAAGAAGCTACCAAAATTTACCACAAGCTAAGAAATGTATATCGGTGGGAGCTGTAGTGGGTCGAACAGTGTCCCCTGCAAAATTCCAGTCCACTGGGAACCACAGAATGTGACCTCATTTAAAGCAAGGGTCTTTGCAGAGGTAATTAAAGGTTTGAGATGAGATCATCCTGTAGTAGAGTGGACCCTCAATCCAGTGACGAATGTTCTTAGAGAAGACAGTAAAGGAGAGGACAGAGACAGAGAGAGGAAGGTCATAGGAAGATGATGCAGAGACAGGAGGGCAGACCCAAGCTAAGGAACACCAGGTACGCCAGCAGCCACGGAAGCTAGGAGCAGAGCATGGAATAGACTTTTCCTCAGCGCTTCCAGAAGGAATCAGCTCTGCCAATACCTTGATTTTGCTCTTTTGGCCTCTTGAACTGTGAAAGAATAAATTTCTGTTGTTTTAACCCAAATCGTTTGTAGTAATTTGCTATGGCACCTTCAAGAAACTAATAGAGGGGCATATTAATTAGTATTTATATTTAGCGTCTACTTTCAGTTGATTTCAAAAAGAAAAAGGATACACAAGCTGATATGAATGTATTAATTAGGAATCTTTCCCACCTCTACACTAATTCACAACTTTCTGTGATTTTTGAAAGTCCATGTCTAAAAGATTTTTGAAGGTCCAGATCTAAAAGAACTGTCCATTTCTGATCAATTTTAAATTCTAAAATGCAGAATATACTCAAAAACAAAAAGAAATGCAGTTATATTTTAACTGAGATTATTTTAGATGAAGATTTAATTTCTTATATACTTATTTTTACATCTGGATATCTTATAGATGATATTTTAAAGCCAATTTTAAGTGTCTACTATTGTTTTATGGTTACCATGTAAAGTCTTTCAGAAATATTCCTGCGTCAGTGTATATTTTTAACAATTGAATATTTCTATGAGTTTAGGAAGTTAGATGATTCCAATTGTGAACAATCAATTTCTTCTTAGATTCCTAGGTAAACATGACTATAAGTGTAATATAGACTGTGCTTTAACTGTTTGAATGTTCCTTGCATGTTTGTGAAAAATTAGCATTCACATATTTAGAAAACAACTTACAATTTTTAAAAACTGCTTTGAATAAACTGCAAATTAGCAAGATTTATGCTCCTGATAAATAAGTTGTTTTTTAAGAAGGAAAAGAGTGGGTCACCTTGGAGTGATAATGTTTCTTTGAAAAGCTCTTTGTTCCTTTCTTCTCCTTATCATTGTTTCTTATTTTCCACCCATTCTCTTTATCTCCATTGCACTTGACCTGGCCACATTATCCTTCATCCTTAAGGGACCACACTTCCTCCTGGCTCTTCTCTGGCTGGCTGTTCTTGTGGCGTTTTCTTTGCCTGTTCCTTCTCCACCATATGAGCTTTACAAAGAAGAGGCTGTACTTCCTCAAGCTCTCTTCTCTGTCAGGAGTCCCAGGATGGGGCACACACTCTCTGTGTGCTTTCTCATTGCAATGCTCCCCACCCTTCCCTGTCTCACTCCTCACTTTCTTTTTCCCTTTTGCTGCCCTGGGGTATCACCTTCCAAATAAAAAGTATTAGTGCATAATCTTTAACTCTTCTCTGTTTCTAGAGTACCCAAATTAAGACTCATGGCTTTACATACTATCTATTACTCTTCTCATTTAAATTATAGCCCACACCTCTCCTCTGATTTCCAAATTGCCTATTTGACAGCTCCAAACCCGCTCTCCCCTTCTGCCTGTCTTTGCCATCAGAGCAAATGGAAATTCCCTGTTTCCGCTGGTCAAATGAACACTTGGCTGTAACCCTCAATTTATGTCCCTCATACTCCTCATCCAATCAATCAACACACATTGTGAGCCTTTCTTCAATTCCACTCGGAGAAGAACTCCTCCCGCCTTTAACAATGTCTGGGTCCCACATTCGTTCCTTGCCTTTGTGGATCCAGTTGCCTTCTGAAAGGTTTTTCTGATGCCATCTGACGTCCGAATGGTGTGATCTCCACATTGTAACCGGCAATGCTTAGGCATGTCAAATCCTTTCACCCTGGCCAGACTACCCCACTGGCTTTCCTTTTTAACTAATATTCTGGTCTCTAATTTTGCTCTCAAAAGGGATCCTGTTGAGCAAAGCACTCTAACTTCTCTGACTTACCTACTCCTATTTCCCCACTTCTTGCTTATCCATTCACTTCATCAGACAGGCCCAAGTACCTTTTGTAAGTACAACAGGTCTGTTGTATTTACTTTTCAGTCTGGCTGGGAGTTATTCCCCCAGGAAGTCTTTGCTTTCTCCAAATCTCTAGTCAAATGTTATTAGTAAGGCTTGACCTAACCACCCAATACATAAAAGCAGCTCCCTCTACCCCTTCTTATTGCTCTCATCCTGCTTTACTTTTTGACAGGAGTCCTTTCCACTATTTTGCATGCTGTATATTTATTCGTTCATGTCTTCCTTATTTTTCTCTCCACTGGAATAACAACTCCAGGGCATGCATTAATGTAGTGATATATCCTTTTCACTAAGGTAATGTCTCATACATGATAGTCTCTCTAAGAATATATGTTATAGGAATGAACAAATGTTCAATCCAACTTAATTCACAAAGTATTTATTGATCACTTTCTGAACACAGACATGTGGCGATAGATACTAGAGATGCCATGCGGCAATGAAGAGTCTGAAGTCTGTGCTGCTCTCGAACTCAAGATCTGCACAGCAGCACCTACAGTGAATCTTCCACAGGCTCTTGCCTCTCAAGCTTATCTTCACTGAGCTCCATGTACCCATCGTCATTCTCTGCTCAGCTACATTGTACGGGTTGAGCACCCCAATCCAAAAATATGAAATCTGAAATGTTCCAAAATCTAAAGCTTTTTGAGTGCTAACATAATGCAATGATTGGAAAATTCCACACCTGATCTCATGTGACAGGTCCCAGTCAAAAAGCAGGTGCAAACCACACAGTGTATTCTGCATCCCCAAGGGAAAAAAGACCCTCCCAGTTCTCTTCCACTATGATGCATCTTTTCCTTACATGACCAAGTTCCCCCAGGCAAGTGCACCCACAAAGGGTAATAAAATGGCACATGTGCAGGCAGGATGGTTGATGGCAGGTTCCCCATGATGCCCTATGAAGCCAAGACCTATCACAATACTCACTGTGGTTTTTTGCCTATTTTCTGCTCTGCAGTGTAATGATATTGTGGGAAATGTCAAAGAGGCCTGAAGATATCCCTATGGGGAACAGTGATATAACAAGGGAGAAGCATTTATGTTGATCTATATAGTACAGAGAGTCAAACTGTTGAAGAAACTGGACAACAGAGTGTGTGAAACCACTTACAGAAGAAACAGAAGGATGAGCTGTTGAAGTTCTATGTTCAAACTGATGAACAGAAGTGAAAGAAAAACGGAAAGAAACTACATAAAAGTTAAAATGAAGATCTTGATAATTTATTGAAAAAGTTGATCCATTAGAATTGAAGTGAACACAGGCCACTTAGTGCTTTGCTGATCATGAAACAAGCAAAGATCTATCACGATGAATTGAAAATGAAAGGAAACTGAATATTCAACAGGATGGTTGCTAAAATTTAAGAAATCACATAGCATTAAATGTTTAACGTCTTGTGGTGATAAAGCATCTGCTCATCACAAAGCAGAGGAGAAAATCATTAACAGCTGTGCCAAGGTCATCACTGATAAAAATCTGACACCAGAACAAGTCTATAATGGAGATCAAACACCCTTGTTTTGGCGTTAGTGCCCCAAACACTGGCTACTGCTGATGAGACAACCCTACAGGCATTAAGGATGTCAAAAACAGAATAACTGTGTGGGAATGTGCTAAAGCAGCAGGCATACGTAAGTGTATAAATTTGCTATGATAGGCAAAAGTTTGCCTCCTTGCTGTCTGTAAGAAGTGAATTTCTTACCAGTCCGTTATTGTGTTATGCTAACAAAAAAGGCATGGATGACCAGGGAAATATTTTAGGATTGGTTTTACAAACATTTTATACCAGTGGCTCATGCTTACTGCAGGGAAGCAGGACTGGAAGACTGCCAGATTTCCAGATTTTGTTATTCCTTGACAACTGTTCTGCTCATCCTTCAGCGGAATAGCTCATCAAAAATAATGTTTATGCCAGGTGCTGTTCTGCAAATGTGGCATCATTATTCAGCCATGTGACCAGTGTATCCTTAGATCCATAAATATTAAAACACTTTCTTGAACAGCATGCTAGCAGCAGTAAGCAGAGGTCTGAGTGTGGAAGGTTCCCAATGGAGCTTAGCATGAAGGATGCTATATATGCTGTTGTCAATGCTTGGAACACAGTGACTAAAGACACAGTTGTGGATGCCTGGCACAACCTCTGGCCTGCAACTGTGTTCAGTGCTGATGGTGAACAAGGTGGTGACTCTGAAGAATTCTGTATGTCAAGTGAGGAAAAAAATGCTTTATCTTCTTACATATGCAAAAAACATACTTTCAGAGTTCATCTATAAGCTGAAAGAAGCAGTTATTGATGAAGTTGTTAATATCAATAATGAGGCTCCAGTTGTTAATTCTTTAGCAAATAGTTCTGAATCAAGGATATTATGATAACAGTGATTATGACGATGGCATTAACGCTGCAGAAAAAGTGCCGGTAGACGACATGGTGATATGTGATAGGTGTATTGAAGGACTAAAGCAGAATGTATTTGGAACAGAACAAGGAATCATGTCTGATTATAAAATCGAAGAGAGACTTCTAAGACAAAATACACTGTCAATGAAGAGATGACTGCAGGAAACATTTCAAAAAGCCATCCAGCAGAACGTTTCCTCATCCCTAGAGGATCCACTTCCCAGTCCCTCAACTGCTTCCCATGTTTCTTCTCCCCTAAATCAATCAATAATTAATTAATTAATAATAAACACCACGCACAGCAGCCTTTTAAGTATAACAGCATCGTAGGTGGAGACTGGAAGCCTGCATTGTTTGTTGTTGCTCTTGTCTAGCACATGATACAGGTGTTGTGGTGACGCTACTATGCTGCTGAGTTACCCTGAACTCATTATTCTCGCTGTTTAAATGGTATGACTTTATTTATTTATTTATTTTTTTGAGATGGGGTCTCGCTCTGTCACCCAGGCTGGAGTGCAATGGCGTGATCTCAGCTCACTGCAACCTCCACTTCCCGGGTTCAAGCAATTCTCCTTCCTCAGCCTCCTGAGGAGCTGGGATTACAGGTGCTCACCACCACTCCCGGCTAATTTTTGTATTTTTAATAGAGATGGGGTTTCACCACATTGGCCAGGCTGGTCTCAAACTCCTCAGGTGATCTGCCCACCTTGGCCTCCCAAAGTGCTGGGATTACAGGCGTGAGGCACCACACCTGGCAGGTGTGACATATTTTTTACTGTTAACTACTTATGTGTAAATAAGTATGAGAAGATGATTGCTTATTGGTAGTATCTAAATTCAGAGTCAGGAATAATGGCAATGCCAAACAATCACAGACATCTACACGGGTGGCTGAGATAGTGATATGTTCCTTTCTGGTGGCTCAGTGTACACAAACTTTGTTTCACACACAAAATTGCTAAATATATTACACAAAATTACCTTCATACTATGTATATGAAGTATATCTAAAATGTAAATGAATTTAATGTTTGGATTTGTATTCTACCCCCAAGGTATCTCATTATTTAGATGAAAATATTCCAAAAAAAAAAAAACCATTGAAATCAGAAACACTTCTGGCTCCAAGCAATTCAAATAAGGAATATTTGACCTGCATTATAAAAATTTTTTAATAGGCCTGGTTTTTATTATACAGTGAGAACAGAGATATGTTTTTCTTTTCTCCTCTGCTTTGAACTGGCCCTGACCGATCCCAAGCTGTGCTCAACTTCGTCTTTGCCAGCCCATCCCAAAGTTCTTTCTGTTTTTGTTGGTGACCTCACTATGCTATCACCATTCTTTGGCACGGCAGTTTAAATACTCGTAGTAATGTCCTAGTTCCTCAAACTTTCAGCTCATATCTGATGTCTCCCAGTCCTGATCTTAAGAAAGAATCAGGCAGCTATCCTTTACATTTGGAAATACAGTCAGTAAAAGTTAACGTGTCCCTTAAGAGTTCTGGCTGCAGATTCATTGAACCTTCAACTCTTTGTCTATTTCCTGCCAGTTAGTGAGTTTAAAGCATGATGGCTATAATCAATTCAGAATCCATATAATGAATTTAATCCTTTAACATCTGGTAAATAGAGCATATTATCTGTGACAGATATTGGTAATCTTTGTTTGGTGGGTGGAAGTGGTACATATACCATTCTGTGGTAGCAATATTTGATCTAAAAACAAAAACGACCATAAATTATTTTCATTATGTGAGTCAAACGATCTTTGTGATACTTTCTGTAGCTGTGAAGTACTGAAAGTGATTATCCTCATTCTAGAATCTGAGGTATGGAATAGCCTGTTTTCAGTAGAATGTTTTCCCCTTTATTACCTTGTCGTGGATTGCTGTATTATGGATTCAAAATATTATAAAATACATTAAATAGAAAATACTATCTGCTAAACAAATGAAAATATAAAAATGGCTCCTCATAACTAGTGAACTCATCTACATTTCTATCATCAAAATGGCACAATTTAGCAGGACAAGAATATAAACCCTTATTTTTAACAAATTTTTTGGATAAAACATGACAAATTGATTTTAGTTGTAATTAATGTTATATCTACTACAAATTATAAAAATCAAGGAAAGTGTAGCAACATGAATAGCTGCAATTTCCACAACAGTGGTATAGAAATATATGATTGAAGTATTGAGATTTTTAATAAACATTTTATATTGGAATAATTTTAGACTTGCTGAAAAGTTGTAAAGATAGTACAGAGTTCCGATCCAGTCCTCATTCAGTCTACTCAAATGACAACACCTTACAATACCATGACACTTCATCATGACTAAGATGTCAACATTGGCACACTACTACTACGTCAGTCTACACTTCATTTACATTTCACTGATTTATTGCTCCCATTAAGGCCTTTTATTTTTTTCTTCCAGGATTAAATATTGGATACATTGCATTTACAGCATGATGAATTTGGGTAAATAGATTCTCATAGGGAAGTTTAAAATGTGTCTTCATATAATTGGTTACAAGCAAGACCACATTATACAGCAATTTAAATAAAAGACCTTAGGTTAAAGAATAGGATTCTGCAGAAAAATTGTAATAATATAAAAAATTTCTTTCTTCAATAGGCTTTATTTTTATCTCCCCTATTATGTGTTTGACATTTCCCTTTGAAAAATTTTTTCTTTTTAATTATATTCAGATATAAAATCTTAGAAGTGACTTTAAAAAAAATTTGTGAAATGCAGGGGAATAATTCAGTTGTTTAACCTTCACAAGAATAACTGTTCTAAAAATCAAGTGATTTTACTACATAACACTTCCTATTGTAGAAAATAATAGTCACATTTGTCACATTCAAAGAGAGTCAACTAAAAATCCACATATTTGTGTTACAAATTTCAAAATTTTTGCATTTGAAGCAAAACCTTTAGACTTTTGAAAATTATAATGGAAACTCTAACTACTTTTAAAAACCTGGTGTGAAGACTGTAGTTCAACAAATTCAGCTTTAAATTATTATTATATACAAGGAGAAATTTTGTCTTCATCATTCTTACTGCAGAGTTACATCTAAATTTAAAACTGAGAGGCCGGGCGCGGTGGCTCACGCCTGTAATCCCAGCACTTTGGGAGGCCGAGGCGGGTGGATCACGAGGTCAGCAGATCGAGACCATCCTGGCTAACACGGTGAAACCCCGTCTCTACTAAAAATACAAAAAATTAGCCGGGCGTGGTAGCGGGCGCCTGTAGTCCCAGCTACTCGGGAGGCTGAGGCAGGAGAATGGCGTGGACCCGGGAGGCGGAGCTTGCAGTGAGCCGAGATCGCGCCACTGCACTCCAGCCTGGGCGACAGAGCGAGACTCCGTCTCAAAAAAAAAAAAAAAAAAAAAAAAACTTAGAGATTTCTTATGTTTGTGTTACATGGGAAGGATCAATTGCTCATTGAAATAGCAGTGCAAAGTTTATCAACTTTATATGATGGAAAGGCTAACTATTAAATGCTGAGACAGAAGCATAACATCTATTTCTAAGTGCAAAACCATTCTCAGAGCCTTCTCAGGACCAGTGACCAAGCATTTCGGCATTTGTAGGCATGTGTTTGTTTTTCACGCTTCAAGTCGATATCTACATGTTAATTTCTTAGAATAGAATAAATACCATTTTAGAATGTGACAGTTTCAAACTGTAATAAATAGAAAGGACAGTTGTGTAGATAGATACTTTAAAAATATATATTTAGTGACTTCTTCACTCTGCATACAGCAGCTTATTTAAGGGTAAGTTATGCTAATCTTAAAGGTCTTATACTTATTTTCTTTCAATAACACACAGTACATTTCAATGAAACAGTTGCTGCTATGTATTTTGTTCTTTTCAAAAAAGGAAAAGTTGAAAGAGTTAGCATTATTTCCGCTGTTCTACACCACCACCTCATTTTCCTGATCTGTCCAGATTTGTCTGACATAGGCATTATTTGAAAGGAAGACTTACCTACATTGTCTTTGTACTTCAAAAGATGCTCCGGAAGGATGAATTCAGGGAACTTCCTGTTTTCACCTTTTCCTGACCCTGGAGGGCTCTATTAGTTCAAGTGTGTATGTTTCTTTTCAACAAGCTATTTGTAGTCTGCAGCATGAGCCATTTGCATTAATCCCACCATCATATGGATTCAAGGAGCACTGATGTATTTTTAAAGAGTGCATTCCTATTTTCATGGAATCCTAGAATATACTCTGTAATAAATCTGGGTTCACAGTAAAGTTCTTCAGCCACAGTTCCTCCTGTGTGGTCACAAGTCTTTTTTTGACACAACTATCATTTCAGACCTCATGACACTAAGTAAAGATGAGATAAACTGCAATGATTCAACTGACTTGAGAATAATGAGGGATGAAGGCCAAAAAAGGATACGAATCTGTCCACAACCTTGTATCAAAATAGAAATCAAAACAAAACAATTCAGAATATCCACCTACTTGGATAAGGAGGAAGTTATTATGGCCATATTTTGGTGTATAGCTAAACTTTCTTAAATGACGTCTTTTACTACATACAATCCAGAATTGAAAGATTCCATTTCAAAAAGAACATTTACAGTCTTTAATTTTCTAATTCTCACCACTTTGGGTACTACCACCCAATAGCAGTCAGTGACACTAGCTAGCATACAGTCTAGTGTGTGGATTACACCACCTAGACTTCACTCCCAGTCAGTGCTGCTTATCCTCAGTTCTTAATCTCAGGCCTTTGAGAGCTACTTTACAATTATTTTTAGATAACTATAGCAGAACTACTTAATTTGACAGCTTATTTGATAGTTACATTTTAATATAACTCATCTAATTTTTTAAATGACTTAAAGTTTTATGGTACATACTAGGTGAACAAATATGGGGTGCATGAGATATTTTGACACAGGCACACAATGCATAATAATCACATCAGGGAGATTATTATGGGGTATCCCTAATATGGGGGTATCCATCTCCTCAAGCATTTATCCTTTCTTTGTGATACAAACAATCCAATTATACTATATTAGTTATATCAAAATGTACAATAAATTATTGTTGACTGTAGTCACCCGGTTGTGCTAGCAAATAGTAAATCTTATCCATTCTAACTATATTTTTGTACCCTTTAACTATCCCACTTCACCTTCCCACCCATTACATTCCCCAGCTTCTGGTAACCATCATTTTCCTCCCTATCTCAATGAATTTAATTGTTTTAATTTTTAGCTCCCATCAGTAAGTGAAGACATGTGAAGTTTGTCCTTCTGCACCTGGATTTTTTCAGTTAGCCGAATGGCCTCCAGTTCCATCTATATTGTTTCAAATGACAGATTTCATTCCTTTTTATTGCTGAATAGTCCTCTATTGTGTATATGTACCAAGTTTTCCTTATCCATTCATCCGCTGATGGACACATAGGTTACTTTCAGATCTTGGCTACTGTGAGTAGTGCTGCAATAACCATGAGAGTGAAGATACCTCTTCAGTATATGGATTTCGTTTCTTTTGGGTATATACCTAGCAGTGGGATCCTGGATCACATGTTAGTTTTGATTTTAGTTTTGAGGAAACTCCAAACTGTTTTCCATAGTGATTGTATTAATTTACATTCCTGCCCACAGTGTATAAGGGCTTCCTGTTCTCCGTATCCTTGCCAGCATTTGTTATTGCCTGTCTTTTGGATAAAAGCCATTTTAACTGGAGTGAAATGATATTTCATTGTAGTTTTGATTTGCATTTCTGGGATGATCAATGATGTTGAGGAGCTTTTCATATATTGGTTTGCCATTTGTATGTCTTCTTTTGAAAAATGTCTATTCAAATATTTTCCCTATTTTTTTTATCAGATTATTAGATTTTTTTTCCCTTTTGAGTTGTTTGGTCTCCTTATGTATTCTGGTTATTAAGCCCTTGTCAGATAGATAGTTTGCAAATATTTTCTCCCATTCTGTAGGTCGTATCTCCATTTTGTGGATTGTTTCCCTGGCTGTGCAGAAAATTTTTAACTTGATGTAATCCCATTTGTCCATTTTTGCTTTGGTTGCGTGTGCTTATAGAATATTATTCAAGATGTCTGTGCTCACTCCAATGTTCTGGAGAGTTTCTCCCAATGTTTTCTTTCAGTAGTTTCATAGTTTGAGGCCATAGATTTAAGTCTTTAACCCATTTTGATTTGATTTTCGTATAGAGTGAAAAATAGGGGTCTGATTTCATTCTTCTGCATATGGATAGGATGTCCAGTTTTCCCAGTACCATTTATTGAAGACACTGTAATTTCTCCCATGTATGTTATTGGCACCTGTGTAGAAAATGAGTCAACTGTAGATGTATAGATTTACTTCTGGGTTTTCTATTTTGTTCTGTTGGTCTATGTATCTGTATTTATGTGAGTACCCTGTGCTTTTGTTTACTGTAGCTCTGTCGTATAATTTGAAGTTAGGTAATGTGGTTACTCCAGTTTTATTATTTTGGTTCAGGATAGCTTTTGCTCTTCTGGGTCTTTTGTGGTTTCATACAAATTTTAGAAATTTTTTCTTCTATTACTGTGAAGAATGCAATTGGTATTTTGATAGTGATTGTATTAAATCTGTAGATTTCTTTAGATAGTATCAGCATTTTAACTATATTGATCCTTCCAATCCATGAACATGAAATATCTTTCCATTTCTTTGTTTTTTCCTCAATTTCTTGCATCAATGTTTTTATAGATTTCATTGTCAGGATCTTTCACTTCATTGGTTAAGTTTATCCTTAGGCATTTTATTTTATTTGTAACTCTTTTAAATGGGATTACTTTCTTGATTTCTTTTTCATATTGTTCACTGTTGACATAAAGAAATACTACTAATTTTTGTATGTTAATTTTGTATCCTACAACTTTACTAAATTTGTTTATCAGTTATAATAGTTTTTTGGATGGAGTCTTTAGGTTGTTCTACATATAAGATCCTATCATGTGAAAATGAGGATAATTTGACTTCTTCCCTTCCTATTTAGATGACCTTTATTTCTCTTTCTTTTCTGATTGCTCTAGGTAGGACTTTCAGTACTATGTTGGATAACAGTGGTGAAAGTAGGCATGCTTGTCTTGTTCCAGATTTTAGTGGAAAGGCTATCAGTTTTTCTCCATTCACTGATACTAGCTGTTGGTCTGTTATATATGGCTTTTATTGTGTTGAGTTGTGATCCTTCTATCTCATTTTTTGACGGTTCTTATCATGAAGGGATGTTGAATTTTATCAAATGCTTTCTCAGCATCAAGTAATATGACCATATGTCTTATTCTTATTTTGTCTTTCGTTCTGTTTATATGATGTATCACATTGATTGATTTGTATATATTGAACAATTTTTGCATCCCTGGGATAAATCCCACTTTGTCATGATGAATGACCTTTTTAATGTGTTGTTGATTTCAGTTTGCTAGTATTTTGTTGAATATTTTTCATCAATGTTCATCAGAAATATTAGCCTGTAGTTCTGTCTTTTTGATGTGTCTTTGTCGGGTTTGGTATCTGAGTAATACTGGCCTCATAGAATAAGACTGGAAGTATTCCCTTCCCCTGTATTTTATTTATTTATTTATTTTGGAATAGTTTGAGTAGGATTGATATTAGCTCTTCTTTAAACGTTTGGAAAAATTTAGCAGTGATGCTATTGGAGACTTTGTTCATTTCTTAAAATCCCTTTTTTTCCCCTAAATTTTTTCTTGCCTGTGTTGATTCTGAAGAGCAGTCTTTGAGCTCTGAGATTTTTTTCCTCTGCTTGTTTTTTTCTGTTATTAATGTTTCCAATTTCATTATAAAATTCCTGGAGCAAACTTTTCATTTCCAGAAGTTCTGCTTCGTTTCTTTTCTTTTCTTTTCTTTTCTTTCTTTCTTTCTTTTTCTTTTCTTTTCTTTTTTTTTGAAGTCTCTCTCTGTCGCCAGGCTGGAGTGCAGTGGCATGATCTTGGCTCACTGCAACCTCCGCCTCCCAGGTTCAAGCGATTGTCCTGCCTCAGCCTCCCGAGTAGCTGGGACTACAGGCACAAGCCACCACGCTCAGCTAATTTTTGTATTTTTAGTAGAGATGGGGTTTCACCATGCTGGCCAGGATGGTTTCGATCTCCTGTTTTTTTCTTAAAATGGCTATGCTGTATTTCCACTTGAGATCATTTTACTGGTTTCCTTGGACTGGGTTTCAACCTTCTCCGATATCCCCTTGAACTTCCTTGCCATCCAGATTCTGAATTCTGTGTTTGTTGTTTCAGCCATTTCAATCAGGTTTAGAACCATTGCTGGGGAGCTGGTGTGATCATTTGTAGTTAAAAAGAAACTCTGCCTTTTAGAGTTGCAAGAATTCTTGCACTGGTTCTTTCTCATCTTTGTGGGCTGATATTCCTTTAATCCTTGAAGTTACCATCCTTTCAATGAGGCTTTTTACTTTTGTATTCTTTGATGCCATTGAGAGTTTGACTGTAGTATAAGTTGGGTTCAATCTATTGATTTTGCTTCTGGATGCTCTCTGGGGGCCAAGGCTCAGCTCAGCACTCCTGGTCTGCATGCTGTAACCCTGGGGGCCTAGGGCCAGGCTCATGAATTTGTTCTCTGGCCCCTCAAGGTCAAACACCTGCTGTACTGGAGGGGTCAAGACATTTAGATTTTGGATTTCTTCCTGGTTCAATCTTCATGGGTTTTATGTGTCTGGGAATTTGTCCATTTTTTTTCTAGGTTCTCCAATTTATTGGCATATAGTTGCTCATAGTAGCCTCTAATGATCCTTTAAATTTTTGTGGCATCTGTTGTAATGTTTTCTTTATCAACTCTGATTTTATTTATTTTTTCTTCTATTTTTTCTTAGTTTGGCTAAATGTTTGTCAATTTTCTTTATCCTTTTAAGAAAGCAATTTCTCATTTTGCTGATCTTTTTTGTTAAGTTTTAATTGTATTTATTTCTGCTCTGATAATTATTTTTTCTCTACTGTTTTTGAATTTGATTTGCTCTTGCTTTTCTAGTTCTTTAAGATACATCAAGATGTTTATTTGAAGGTTTTTTACTTTTATGATGTAGGCATTCATTGCTATAAACTTTACTTAGTACTTCTTTCACTCTACCCCATAGGTTTTATTATATTGGGTTTCCATTTTCATTTGTTTGAAGAAATTTTGAAATTTCCTTCTTAATTTCTTCATTGGCCCACTGGTCATTTAGGAACATATTGTTTACTTTCCATGTGTTTGTGTAGTTTCCAAAATTCCTCGTTATAGATATCTTTATTCAATTGTGGTCAGAAAATATACTTTACATAATGTCAATATATAAAAAGAATTTTAAGACTTGTTTTGTGACCTAACATTTGGTTATCCTTGAGAATGATCCACATACTAAGGAGCAGAATGTGTATCCTGCAGCCATTGGATGTCACATTCTGTAAATATCTATTAGGTCCATATTTTCTATAGTGCACATTACGTCCAATGTTTCTTTGTTGATTTTCTGCATGGAAGATCTGTCCAGTGGTGAAAGTGGAGTGTCTAAATCTCCAGTATGTATTATATATATATAGAGAGAGATAGACTTATCTCTCACCTTATTAGTTAAGGTGATTTTCTCTGGTATAGGCATGCTTCATTCTGTTTTACTCCTTTTTCTTTTGTCTTTTCTGCCTCTATTTTCAAATAGCCTGTCTTAAAGATCACTAATTCTTTCTTCTGCTTGATCAATTCTGTTATTAAAAGATTCTGACACATTCTTCAGTGTGTCAATTGCATTTTTCAGCTCCAGAATACTTTCTGCTTGATTCTATTATGTTATTTTAGTCTCTTCGTTAAATTTATCTGGTAAGGCTTTAAATTTCTTTCTGTTGTCTGAAATTTTACTATTTTGAATTGTCTTTCTGAAAAGTTGCATATCTCTGTCCAAAATTGGTCACTAGTGCCTTATTTAGTTTGTATGATGAGGTCACGTTTTCCTGGTTGGTCTTGATGCTCGTGAATGTTCAACAGTGTCTATGCATTGAAGTATAGGTATTTATTGTAATTTTCGCTGTCTGAGCTGTTTTGTACTTGTCCTTCTTGGGATGGCTTTCCAGGTAGTCACAGGGTCATGGGCATTGCGATCTGTCTTTGGTTACTGCAGCCATATCTGCATTAGTGGCTCCCTAAGCCCAGCAACATTGTGGTTTTCACAGACTTGTAGAGGAGCTGCCTTTTTGGTATTGAGTAATGTCTGGAAGAATTCCCTGGATTACCAGGCAGAGACTCTTTTTCTCTTCTCTTACTTTTCCCTAAACAAATGAAGTATCTCTGTGCTGAGCTACCTGGAGTTGGAGGAGGGGTGACAGAAGCATCTCTGTGGCCACCAGCACTGGGACTGCCCTGAGTTAGACTTTAAAACAGTACAACACTGATTGTCACCCAAGGCTCATGATGACCATTGCCTGGCTACCACCTGTGTTCACTCAAGGCTCAAGAACTTTACAATCAGCTGGTGGTGAATCCAGCTATGTTTGTGTTCTACCCTTCAGTGTGGTGACTTTTTCCTAGCCTCAGGCAGGTCCAGAGATGCTGCCTGGGACCCAGGGCCTGGAGTGGGGGAAACTTAGGAATCTACTTCATGCTCTATTCTACTGTGGCTGAGCTGACACCTAAGCGGCATGACAGAGTCCTTCTTTCCTTTCCTTTCCTCATGCAGAGAGTTCGCCCCTGTGGCCACCACCACCCTAGGCCCATGGCAAGTACTTCCAGGATACTGCCAATGTTCATTCAACTCCCAAGGGCCCTTCAGTCAGCTTTTGGTGAATGCTACCAGTCTTCAGTCTCTCCCTTCAGTGAAGTGAGCTCTGTTCTGACTCAGAGCAGGTCCAGCAATGCCATCCAGGAGCCAAGGACTGGAATCAGGGACCCTGGGAGCCTGTTTGGTGCTCTATCCCACTGTGGCTGAGCTGGTACCCAAGTTGCAAGATGAGATCCCCTTCCTTTATTCTTCCCTCTCCTTTCCTCAAGCACGAGACTCTCCTTGTAGCCACCACATCTGGGAATGTGCTGGGCCACACCTGAAGCCAGCACACTTCTGAGTCTCACCCAAAGCCTGTGACCAATATTGTCTGGTTCCCACTGCTGATTATTCAGATCCCAAGGACTCTTTAGTCAGCAGGCGATCAATCCTACCAAGACTGGGTCCTTTCCTTCAAGGCTGCAGGTTCTCTTCTGGCACAGGGTGTATATAGAAATGTTTCCTGGGAGCTAGAAGCTGGAATGGGGGCCTTGGAATGCTGCCTGCTGTCCACTTCTACTATGGCTGAGCTGGTATCCAAGTTGCAAAAGAACTTTTCTTTATTCTCTCTTCTCCTCTCCTCAAGCAGAGGATAAGATTCTTTTCCAGAGTTGCATGCTGCACTGACTGGGGTTGGGGGAGAAGTAATGCAAGCACTCACTTGGTCACCTCAGCTGGTGTCTCACTAGGTTGCATGCACCCCAAGTTCACTGGATCCCACCCCAGAACAGCCTCAGGACTTGCCCAGGAATTGCAGTCCTTGAGGCTTAGAATGCCTTGCAAGTTTATTTAGGACCCCAGAATGCTTTAGCCCATTGTGGTAAAGCTTGCTGAAACTCAGGTTTCGACTGCTCAGATGGATGATTCCCCTTTGGCTAGGACTAGTTTAAATACTCTGTCTGTGAAAGCCAGCTGAGTTCTGCTGTGTATTGCTTTCCTTTGTAATGGAGCAGCACTGATTTCCAATGCAAAGTCCCATAATGACTGTGCTCTCCCTCCCATAAGTGTACACATTCTCTTTCCACACCACATGGCCACTGCCAGGGGATGAGAAAGGGGTTGTGTAGATGATTCAAGACTGTCTTTCCTATCTCCTTCATGCCAATTTCTTGAATATGATGTTAAAACCATGTGACCACCTACTTGATTTTTGGTTCTTATAAAGGTGTTTTTTTTGCATGTGGATACTGATTCAATTTGGTTATCCCATGAGTGAGACTATAACTGGAAGCTTCTATGTAGCCATCTTGCACTGACTTTTTCATTATAATCTTTTTATTAAATGTATCACTCACTGTATGATGTTTACAAATTCCAATCTCTTCAATTACTCTTTCTTTCAGCACCCTTTTTGTGGTTTTATTTTGGCCACGGTTTTCGGAAAGAGAGAAGATGAACATTGGGTAAATATTCTGATTGGTCCCTGCCACCTTATACAAATAATGCTGGTAATATAGAAGCATTAAAAATACAGAAAATAAAAATATAGAAGCATTAAAAAAATCCAGTGCACACACACACACACACACCTGCACACACACAGACATACCACATTATATATTATACATGATATAATTATATTTATTTGTAATATGTAAAATTAAACCTAGGTGTACACCTTTTTTGAAATTAGTGCATACATTCTGTACCTTTGATGAAGCAGTCTGTAAAGTACTATTGTTAGTGCTACTTAAAATCTATATAATAGTGACTCTGGCGGAGGAGCAAAAAGCAATTGAAAATGAGGCAATTTCAAAATAAGCCAACTCTCTTGAGGTTTGGTGTTATTTCACTTAAATGAAAGAGTTAGGGGTTATCAGATGGCCATTTGTTTGTAGACCACTACTTCCAGTTATAGTTATGTATTCTGTAGATTTATATTCAACGATATAATAATATATGTTGCTAAGAATATTTTAGAAATAAAACATGGCATGTATTATTCTGAACAATGAATTAAATATGGCAGAGAATTTGGCTGTGTATCTAACTCTTGGACTCTCATGGATCTTTTTATTATTTTAATTTGCTAATACGAGATTTAATATATTGAGTAACTGGTTTTCTTTAAACATTCAGTATGTCATTATTGGTAGCTGTTTTGTAAATTGGATTGGAGTTGGCTACATTTTATCTGTTATACGTAGATGTTTATCTATCTGCCTCAACTATTCAATGTGATTTGCCAACTGCGTTATTATTAAGTTTCTAGGCTTAGGCACAATAACTTATATATAACAGATTGTTTAATAACTTTTTAAATTAATTTTAGGTCTTTAACAAATGCAAGTTAGCACGACTGAGCATATAATAAATGTTTTGTGGTACATTCATATATGTAACATTTCCTAAGTATAACAAATTAGCATCCTGAGACTTTGTTGAAGTTGCTTATCAGCTTAAGGAGTTTTTGGTCTAAGATGATGGGGTTTTCTAAATATAGAATCACGTCATCTACAAACAGAGACAATTTGACTTCCTCTCATCCTGTTTGAATACACTTTATTTCTTTCTCTTGCCTGACTGCCCAGGCCAGAACTTCCAATACTATGTTGAATAGGAGTGGTGAGAGAGGGCATCCTTGTCTTGTGCCAGTTTTCAAAGCAATGGTTCCAGCTTTTGCCCATTCAGTATAATATTGGCTGTGGATTGCTCCTAAATAGCTCTTATTATTTTGAGATATGTTCCATCAATACATAGTTTATTGAGAGCTTTTAACATGAAGGGAAGTTAAATTTTATCAAAGGCTTTTTCTGCATCTATTGAGATGATCATGTGGCTTTTGTCATTGGTTCTGTTTATGTGATGGATCACATTTATTGATTTGCGTATGTTGAACCAGTCTTGCATCCCAGGGATGAAGCCGACTTGATCTTGGTGGATAAGCTTTTTGATGTGCTGCTGGATTTGGTTTGTCAGTATTTTATTGAGGATTTTCACATTGATGTTCATCAAGGATATTGGGCTGAATTTGTTGTTGCTGTTGTTGTTGTGTCTTTCCCAGGTTTTGGTATCAGAATGATGCTTGCCTCATAAAATGAATTACGGAGGAGTCCCTCCTTTTCCATTGTTTGGAATAGTTTCAGAAGTAATGGCACCAGGTCCTCTTTGTATCTCTGATAGAATTCGGCTGTGAATCTGTCTGGTCCTGGGTTTTTTTGTTTATTTGGTTGGTTGGTTGGTAGGCTATTGATTACTGCCCTAAGTTCAGAACTTGTTATTGGTCTATTCAGGCATTTGACTTCTTCCTGGTTTAGTCTTGGCAGGGTGTATGTGTCCAGGAATTTATCCAGCATTCCTATACAGCAACAATAGAAAAGAAGAGAGCCAAATCATGAATAAACTCCCATTTGCAATTGCTATATAGAGTAAAAAATACTTAATAGAGTCAACAAAGGATGTGAAGGACCTCTTTAAGGAGAACTACAAATCATTGGTCAAGGAAATAAGAGAGGAGACAAATGGAAAACTTTCCACCCTTATGGGTAGAAAGAATCAATATTGTGAAAAAATTTTGTGAAAGTAATTTATAGATTCAATGCCATTCCTATCAAACTACCATTGACATTCTTCACAGAATTAGAAAAAAAAAACTACTGTAAATTTCATATAGAATCAAAAAAGGAGCCCATATAACCAAGACAATCATAAGCAAAAAGAACAAAGCTGAAGGCATCACGTTACCTGAGTTCAAACTATGCTAAAAGGCTACAGTAACCAAAACAGCAAGGTACTGATACCGAAACAGACATATAGACCAATGGAATGGAACACAGACCTCAGAAATAACACCACACATCCATAACCATCTGATCTTTGACAAACTAACAAAAACAAGCAATGGGGAAAGGATTCCCCATTTAATAAATGGTGCTGGGAAAACTGGCTAGCCATATGAAGAAAACTGAAACCGGACCCCATCCTTATACCAAAATTAACTCAAGATGGATTAGAGAGTTAAATGTGAAACCCAAAACCATAAGAACCCTCGAATAAAAACCAGGCAATACCATTCAAGACATAGACAGAGGCAAAGACTTCATGATGAAAATGCCAAAAGCAATTGCAACAAAAGCCAAAATTGACAAATGGAATGTAATTAAACTAAAGAGCTTCTGCACAGCAAAAGAAACTATCATCAGAGTGAACCAGCAAACTACAGAATGGGAGAAAATTTTTGCAATCTACCCATCTGACAAAGGTCTAATATCCACAGTCACAAGGAACTTAAACAAATTCACAAGAATAAAACAAAGCCAGGCATGATGGCTCATGCCTGTAATCCCAGCACTTTGGGAGGCTGAGGTGACAGATCACAAGCTCAGGAGTTCTAGAGCAGCCTGGCCAACACGGTGAAACCCCGTCTCTACTAAAAATACAAAAATTAGCTGGGTGTGGTGGGACACACCTGTAGTCCCAGCTACTCGGGAGGCTGAGGCAGCAGAATCGCTTGAACCAGAGTGATGAAGGTTGCAGTGTGCTGATTTTGCACCACTGCACCCCAGCCTGGGCGACAGAGCAAGACTTCATCTAAAAAAAAAAAAGCCTCATCAAAAAATGGGCCAAGGATATGAACAGACACTTTTCAGAAGAAGACATTTATGCCGCCAAGAAACATATGAAAAAAAGCTCAACATCACTGATTATTAGAGAAATGCAAATCAAAACCCCAATGAGATACCATCTCACACCAGTCAGAATGGCAATTATTAAAAAGTCAAGAAACAGTAGATACTGGTGAGGGTGTGGAGAAATAGGAATGCTTTTACACTGTTGGTGGGAATGTAAGTTAGTTCAACCATTGTGGATGACAGTGTGGTGATTCCTCAAGGGTCTAGAACTAGAAATACCATTTGACCCAGCAATCCTATTATTGAGTATATACCCAAAGAATAGAAATCATTCTAGTATAAAGACACATGCACATGTATGTTTATTGCAGCACTATTTACAATAGCAAAGACATGGAACCAACCCAAATGCCCATCAGTGACAGATTGGATAAAGAAAATGTGGTACATATACGCCATGGAATACTGTGCAGCCATAAAAATGAATGAGATCATGTCCTTTGCAGGAACATGGATGAAGATGAAAGCCATCCTCCTCAGCAAACTAACATGGGAACAGAAAACCAAACACCACATGTTCTCACTCATAAGTGGGAGTTGAAAAGTGAGAACACATGGATACAGGGGATACATGCTCAGGCCCGTGGGTTGGGGCAGAGTAGAGGGGAGGGAGAGCATTAGGACAAATAGCTAACGCATGTGGGGCTAAAAACCTAGATGGTGGGTTGATAGGTGCAGCAAATCACCATGGAACATGTATATCTATGTAACAAACCTACACATTCTGCACTTGTATCCAGGAACTTAAAGTGAAAAAAAAAAATTGTATCTTTAAGTACCTGTAAGTTGCTTATTTCTCTAATACGTGGCAGACAAGGAAAAATACACTACTTTATCAGGCTCTTCCACACAATGATAACGATGATGATAATTATAATAGTAACTAATATTTCTTGAGTGTTTACCTTGTGTTATGTATCATGCTAAACACTTTCTGCATCCTGTCTTGCTCACATTGCCATTTTAAAAAGAGAAAACTAAGTCTTAGAAAATAAGTAGTTGACCAAGGTCACAAAAGTAATAGCGGTCTTTCATTGACTGGATCCCAGGCCTATTTTACTTCAGAGTCTACTTTCTTAAACCCTGCACATATTTCTTCCTTAAAACATACACTATCTATATATGATTAGACACTTCTTTCCTATTACATTTTCTATTTCTTATTTGGCCTTTCATTTTCATTTTCAAAGAGCATTACAAATATTTTTGCTACAATTCTACATGACGGCGTACTAGTTTTCTACTATCAAAGTATTTGTTTAACTGGCATTTTACATCCTAGAAGTAAATGATAAAATATTAAAATAAAGAGCCAAGGACAGAGCCCATCTGGATGATGCTCTTGCACATCAAACAGCAATCTTAGGGAATGCATATTTTTCTTGAAATATCCACTATCTGCTATTACTCAGCCATATATTGATGATATTTCAAGATTAAGGCATAGAAATATAAAGGCTCAGAGATCTGCTGCAGGGAAGACTCAGAAAAAATGGAAAGAATTTGAATTTAGCAGCTTTTTGCAGAAGAGTTGAGAGGGTACTGGGAAGTGAGGTTTGTAGGAATTGATATAGGGTCTGAGGTAGACGTACAGAAATAATCCGTAGGAGCAAGAGAAATACCCTAAGGCTGCAGCAAACTCTGCATCATGCAGGAAAGGGATGCTTTCTGATTTTTTATAAGAAAAATGGAGTGCCCTCTTTGATAAGGAAATAGAGAAATTGTGAGATCTCATAGACTATCATCAAAGAAAAAAACCCAGGAAGAAAAGTGTATATTATAAGGCAAAACTCCAGTAATAAAAAATAAGGTATGCGAATTAGTCCATTTTCACACTAGTATAAGGAAATACCTGAGACTAGGTAATTTATGAAGAAAAGAGGTTTAATTAACTCACTTTTCTGCAGGGTTAACAGGACTCACAACTGGATGGCCTCAGGGAACTTAAATCATGGGGAAAGGTGAAGGGGAAGCAAGCACTTCTTACCATGGCGGCAGCAGCAGAAGAGAGAGAGTGAGCAAAAGGGGAAGTGCCACACACTTTCAAACAACCAGTTCTCATGAGAACTTACTCACTATCATGAGAATAGCATGGAGGAAGTCTGCCCCCATTATTCAATCGCCTCCCACCAGGTCCCTTCCCTAACATGTGGGGATGACAATTCAAGATAAGATTTGGGTGGGGACACAGAGCCAAACTATGTCATTCCACCACTGGCCTCTCCCAAATATCATGTCCTTCTCACATTTCAAATCACAATCATGCCTTCCAAACAGTCCCCCAAAGTCTTAACTCACTCCAGGGTTAACCCAAAAGTCCAAGTCCAAAGTCTCATCTGAGACAAGGGAAGTCCCTTCCACCAATGAGCCTGTACAATCAAAAGCAAGTTAGTTACTTCCAAGATACAATGGGGGTACAGGGATTGGGTAAATATTCCCATTCCACATGTGAGAAATTGACCAAAACAAAGGGGCCATAGGCCCCAAGCAAGTCTCAAATCCAGCAGGGTACACAGTAAATCTTAAAATTTGAAAATACTTTCCTTTGACTCCGTGTCTCACATCCAGGGCATGGTGATGCATGGGATAGGCTCCTATGGCCTTGAGTATCTCCAGCCCTGTGACTCTGCCCCATGGCTACTTTCATGGGCTGGCATTGAGTGTCTGTGGCTTTTCCAGGCTCACAGTTCAAGCTGTTGGTAGATCTACCATTCTGGTGTCTAGAGGATGGTGGTCCTCTTCTCGTAGCTTCACTAGACAATGCCCCAGTGAGGACTCTGTGTGGGGACTTGAACCCCACATTTACCCTCTGCACTGCCCTAGCAGAAGTTCTCCATGAGGGCTCCACCACTGTAGCCGACTTTTGCCTGCAAATCCAGGTTTCGGAGGATGCAAATACATCCTCTGAAATCTAGGTGGAGGTTCAAAAACTCTTGCCTTCCGCATACCCGGAGGCCCAACACCATGTGGAAGCCACCAAGACTCGGGGCTTGCACCCTTTGAAGCCACAGCCTGAGCTGTACCTTGACCCTTTTTAGCCATTGCTGGAGCTAGAATGGCTGGGATTCAGGGTGCCATGTCCTGAGGCTGCACAGAGCAGCAGGGCCTTAGGCCCTGACCACAAGACCATTTTTCCCTCTTAGACCTCTGGGCCTGTGATGGGAGGGGCTGCTGTGATAATCTCTGACATTCCCTGAAGATATTTTCACTGTTGTCTTTGGGATTAACATTCAGCTTTTCTTTACTTATGCCAATTTCTGCAGCAGGCTTGAATTGCTCTCCAGAAAATGGGTTTTCTTTTCTACCACATGGTCAGGCTTCAAATTTTCCAAGCTTTTATGCTCTGCTTCCCTTTTAAACATAACTTCCAATTTCAGACCATCTCTTTGTTAATGCATATAACTTTATGCACTTAGGAGCAGCCAGGCCAAATCTTGAACACTTTGCTGCTGAGAAATTTCTTTCACCAGATGTCATGTATCATCAAAGTTCCACAGATCTCTAAGGCAGGGGGAAAATGCTGCCAGTCTCTGCATAGCAAGAGTGATCTTTACTCCAATTCCCAATAAGTTTCTCATCTCCATCTGAGATCATCTCAGTCTGGACTCCATTGTCCATATCACTATTAGCACTTTGGTACAAGTCTCTAGGAAGTTCCCAGCTTTCTCACATCTTCCTGTCTTCTTTTGAATCCTTCAAACTGTTCCAACTTGTACCCATTACCCAGTTCCAAAGTCACTTCCACATTTTCTGGTATCTTTGTAGCAGTGCCCAACTCCTGCCACAAATTTTCTGTATTAGTCCATTTTCATACTGCTATAAAGAACTACCTGAGACTGGATAATTTATGAAGAAAAGAGATTTTTTTGGCTCATAGTTACACAGGCTTAACAGGAAGCATAACTGGGAGGCCTCAGGAAACTTACAATCATGTTGGAAGGCAAAGAGGAAGCAAGCACTTCTTATCATGGCAGCAGTGGAGAGAGAGAGAGAGGAAGTGCCACACACTTTCAGACCACCAGATCTTTTGAGAACTCACTCACTATTATGAGAAGAGCAAGGGGGAAGTCCACCGCCATTATTCAATCACCTCCCACCAGGCCCCTCTCCTGATATGAGTGGATTACAATTGGAGATGAGATTTGGGTGGGGACACAGATTCAAACCATATTAGTATGCAGTGGTAACTGGGGACAACAAGGCTGAGGCAGTGTCCCTGACTGAAAGAATGGTTAAGACAACAAGCAACATGCTGCCATCTTAGAGCCAATAGCTGTTTGAGAGAAATGAAAGGCAGAACTCTACCAAAGGACAACACAGGTGCCAAGTAATCAGGTTGACTTCAGGAAAACTGGAAAGACAACAATTTTATCTGACTTGTGAATTAGGAGATAGGTTGTTCTAAGTCCCACTAAATGATTGCCCTTGGATTTCATCTCTGGGAGTAGGGAAAACAAGACAATTATGAACCACAGGCTGGAATTTTCCATTGTTATACACAGGCATTTAATTTGTGTAATGTAAACTTTGACCAGGGCGTTTACTTGTCTTCTGGTTTAGCATCAGTCTCTAAAAAGTAAATAAAATTACTGGGCATGTTGTCTCATGCCTGTAATCCCAGCACTTTGGGAGGCCAAGGCAGGTGGATCGCCTGAGGTCAGGAGTTCAAGACCAGCCTGACCAACATGGTGAAACCCCATCTCTACTAAAAATACAAAAATTAGCCAGGCGTGATGGTGGGCCCCTGTAATCCAAACTACTCAGGAGGCTGAGGCAGAAGAATCACTTGAACCAGGGAGGCAGAGACTGCAGTAAGCCAAGATCACACCACTGCACTCTATCTAGCCTGAGCAACAGGGTGAGACTCTGTCTCAAAAAAAAAAAAAAAAAAGTAAATAAAATTAATTTTCAATACGTTTTACAGGCAATATTTTATGGTTCCTCTTCATTTTAATTGGTTTTAATTGTCTCAAGAGTTTTACTAGAACTTGAAGTAGCAGTGAACTATGTTTAACCTCTTTGGTTGTAATTTTTAACAAATATTTGTTCATTTTTGCTTTTCTATAATCTTTTCTTTGGGGGGAGGGTCTTTACTTAATTTAGATACTAATAAGGTTCATAATGCCTTTGTATTATCTGGCTGTACTTTTAACCCTCATGTACTTCCATTTTATGTTGGTCCTGCCCTTTGCATTTTGAACAACATTTTCCTGCAAGAAAAAGCAAACAAAATAGGATTTGAGTAGTTTGCTTTCTACCTATCACTGCTAACACTGAGGTATTGCATGAAAGCATATGGTAACTTCTTTAAAAGAGAACTGAAGTCTCAGTAGATTAAGAACATTGAAGTTTATTACTTGCCCATGTCAAGTATAATTGACATTCAGGGAGTGGGCTTGTTTCTTCCCCAGACACTCATACAGGTCATCTTGCTAATGGCAACTTTGCCATCCTCAACAGATGGCTTCCCAGGCCACCTTGATGTTGACATCCTTCCAACAGAAAGGGAAAGACAGAGTGTGGGGAATCACCTGGGAGGTATTTACGGATGAGTCCTGGGGTGTACAAAACACATCTAGAAACACCTAGGGGTTCCTAAGATCTCAAATGCAGAAATCACATTGTAACCTGTTTAACAGAAGGTATGAAAAATTGTGTAGTTAAACCAGTATATTGTGACAATTTTAGAGAAGTAACTCAGGGGAAGGGCGAATATTCCACTCTGTTTCCGGGCCATTTTGATGGGGCACTTAGGAAATATGCTAATGCAGACCCAGATCCCCTGGAAGGGTGAACTCTCCTGGGTATGCATTTTATTACTCAATCTGCCTCTGATGTTAGGAAGGAAGCTACAGAAGGAGAAATGCTACACAAGGCTGAGTTAGCTCAAACTCTGCCCATGACCCAGCTCTTAAACCTGACCTTTGATGTTTACAACAATAGGGACAGCACAGAGAAGGCAGAGAAAACCAAAAGAAATAGGCAGAAATTGCAATCGTCAGTCTCCCCCTGCCTCAGGGTTAACTATTGAGAAAGTGGCAAGAGATCAGTGTCTGGGATGCCCAGATGAGAACCCCTGACCCAGTGGCCCCTGGGTTAGAATCAGTGTGTCTACTGTAAGCCAGAGGGCCATTGGAAAAGGGATTGCCCCAGGCTCCAAAGGGAGCCTGAGCCACTCAAACCCATAATGGCCAAGAGAACAGAGGACTGACGGGCCCTGAGATCCTCCATGGCTCCCACAGCACACCTTATCACCTCCACAGAGGATCCTCAGGTAACTTTTTATGTGGCAGGTAAGAATGCTGAGTTTTGCTGGGAGCAGTGGCTCATGCCTGAAATCCCGGCACTTTCGCCCAGGCGGGTAGATCATGAGGTCAGGAGATCGAGATCATCCTGCCTAACACGGTGAAACCCGTCTCTACTAAAAATCCAAAAAATTAGCCTGGCGTGGTGGCAGGTGCCTGTAGTCCCAGCTACTTGGGAGGCTGAGGCAGGAGAATCACTTGAGCCCGGGAGGTGGAGGCTGCAGTGAGCCAAGATTGTATCACTGCACTCCAGCTAGGGCAACAGAGCGAGACTCTCTCAAAAAAACAAAAACAAAAACAAACAAACAAACAAACAAAAAATACTGAGTTTGTATTGGATACAGAGCCACCCTTTCAGTTCTGACCCATTTCTCAGGGCCAATGCCTCCTCACCCTTGTACCATAATGGCGATTGATGGCCAGCCAAAAATTAGGAGGTTCACTCACCCCCATTGGCTGCACCATTGGGAACCATAAGTTTTCCCATGGTTCTTGCTTATTCCTGAGTGCCCTATTCCTTTACTGGGAAGGGACCCACTTTCTTAGTTACAGGCCACAGTTCAATTTGGAGAGCCTCACCATAAGGGACACTACTTCTAGCTCTAAATGATTGACTTGATACCGATAGAGACGACCTCTCTTCCACTGCATATTACTTCTCAAGTAGATCCTTTTGTTTGGGACATAGAAGTTCCTGGTACAGCTGCTAATTTACCCCCAGTCCAGGTCACTTTGAAACCCAGTGTTGGTTACCCATAGAAAAAACAACATCCTTTGAGACCTGAAGCACAACAGGGCATACAGCCCCAGATAGAGAACTTTCGAAAATATGGACTATTACAACCTTGTCAGTCCCCATGTAATACCCGCACCCTGCATGTAAGGAAACCAAATGGAGAATACAGATTTGTTCAAGATCTGAGGGCAGTTAACGAGGCAGTAGCCCCAGGCTACCCAATAGTTCCTAAACCTTGGACAATACTGACCCAAGTCCCTGAAGATGCTAATTGGGTCATGGTATTAGACTTGATGAATGCTTATTTTGCATATCTTTACACCTGGATGCCCAGAATATATTTGCTTTTGAATGGACTGATCCAGATACTCATGCTACATCTCACTTTACCTGGAATGTCCTCCCCCAAGGTTTTAGGGAATGCATTGACAAAATAATTAAGGGAACTACTGTTAACAAATGGATCCCTCCTACAATATGTGGATGGCCTATTGATTTCCGGCCCTAAGACACTGATAAGAATACAATTCAGATTCTTCATTTTTTGGGAAAAGGAGGGTATTGGGTATCCACCCACAACGCCTACATTTCTGTTCAAAAGGTTAAATAATTGGGACACATGTTCACTCTGGGACAAGAATCCTGGCCCAGGAATGAAGAGACCATCTTGGCACTCCAGACCCCCTAAGACTAAGAAACAGTTAAGAATCTCTTGGGAGTGGCAGAATTCTGTTGAATTTGGATTCTTAGGTTTGGAATCCTAGCAAAACCACTCTATTAAGCTCTAAGAGGGAATGATCACAAGCCTTTAAATTGGGATAAAGTCTGCCAATAGATATTGCTAACCCTAAAAGGAAAACTGAGAATGATGTCTGCTTTGGGACTCCCAAACTTAGAAAAACCTTTCACCTTCTACGTGGCTAAAAACAAGGGACAGCTACAGGTGTTTTAACAAAAAGGCTCGGGAATATTCCTAAACCAATGGCTTATTTCTCTAAACAGATCAGGTGGCAGCCAGATGGCCAGCATGCTTGCAAGCTTTGGCTGCCACTGCTCTATAGGTAGAAGAATCCAGTAAGTTTACCTTGGGACAACAATTAGATGTTATGACCTCCCCACCAAGTATGGGGTGTTGGGTTCTGGAGGCAAAAGAACATCAGTGGCTAAGAGGGGGCCAGTTACTTAAATATCACACCTTTCTTCTTGGCATCCCAGACATTAACCTTAAAGTATGTCAAGTTTTAAACCTTACTACCCTGTTGCTGGACCCCACAACCCAAGAAACATCCTCAATTCATCCACTCCTGTGGGGGAACTATGGAACAGAACTACTCTTGCAGGAATGACATTAAAGATGAACCCCAGCCTATTCCTAATGTTAAGTGGTTTACAGACAAAAAACACAAGGCTAACAAGGTATTATTGATGCCAAAGCTTTACCTCTCCAGACTTCTGCTCAAAAAGTGGAATTAATGGTTCTAATTAGGGTCCTCCAACTGCGAAAAGACTTAAGAGTCAATATATTTACTGATTCTAAATATGGGTTCTTATTACTCCATGCTCATGCTGCCATATAGTCAGAAAGAGGACTATTAACAGCCAAGGGGTCCCCCACAAATCATCACCCTGAGATCGTCACATTTTTAGATATTGTCCAAATCCCAAAAGAAACAGCAGTTAGTCATTGCAGGGAAACCCAAAAGAGAGGCATCTCTATTATTAGAGTAACTGCCCTGGCAGATAGAGTAGCCAAGGCCACCACTAATGGAAAATTGGTACTACTGACGGCTGCAATCACACCTGATACTCCATCCATGTCAGCGGGTGGACATACTATACACCTGAGAAAATTAAATGGGCGGAACAGAAAGGCTTACAAAAGGATTCCTCCAGATGGTAGCTAGAAAGAGAGAAACTTTTTATCTGAGGCTGTGCAATGAAAAATAGCTAAGCATTTCCATGACTTCTCACATCTGGGACAGTTTTCTATTCAAATTTGTTTCCCAAACATTCTTTGGAAAGGGGTGATTCCAGACTACATGGCCTGTGAACTCGATGACATGAAGACCCAAGGAGCCACCACTGTGTTATACTCAGTGGCATATTTAGATCTCCACTGGCTGCTAGATGTTCCTACCATAACTTTGATATTTCTATGTTCAGACCCAGTGTCTTCTCTCAGAGCCTTTAGCACTGACCCCTTTCCAGAGTAAAATAGTAGATTCATGCTTATGTTTCCTATCCAGTTTACTATTTCATATGCATCTCATTTAACATTCTTTAAGGCTAAAATCATTTTATTTTCCCAATGAGAAATCAAATAGCAGTTTATGAAAACCAGACATGTAATAATAACTCAGAATTAATTACTCATTAGCCAATTATCCTTTAGATTAGAAATTACAATTCAGGTTGGTAAAAACAAGGCTATAAACAGTACTTAAACTGCAGAATTGGGAAAATCTCTGGAGGATAACACTGAGAGTGGGGCCTTAGTTTTCCCATTTTTGGCTCCTTGGTTTCGGCCAATAATCTCATATTCTTATTTTTTACAAAAAAAGCTTCTCTAGTGCTGTTAAAAATCACGATCAAAATATATTTCAAAATATTTTATACACATTATATTTTCCCATCTACAGAGTTAGTCTGTTTGCTTGCCTGTGACTGAATAGGTTATAATACTAAAACGGGTAATTTATTTCCCTTTTTTTTTTTGAGAACAGGAATAGAGAAGCTTCAGATTATAGGGTTTATTGTTAATGAAGATTCTTTTGTCCCAGGAAATAAATATATTTTAACTAATTTACGAACAAATGTGGCAAGAAATAACAAATAAAATACATCAATTAAATATAAACACAAACGATTCCTATCATAGCTATGTAAATAGACACATTTTATAAAATGTTATATAATATACAGGCTAGTTTGGTAAAATTATATATATGTAAATATATCATGGATTTAAGTTTCCTGGCAACCAGGGCAAAAAAGAGAGATACTTTTAGTTATGAGAAGGAGAATCATAATAAGTTATTTAGGGAAGATAATTTTCCTCCTGACTTTAACTCTGAAGAGGAGGGATCATATGGTGCTTTTCTTTAGTCACGCAATAATAAAATGGGAAAAATTCTTGACGTACTTCATCTGTAAAGTCAGAAATTGACTTCACTTGTCTATTTTACCCATTAACCTCCCAAAGAAAGCTATCAGTAAAATGCATTGAACCTGTTCAAATATTCTAAACTGTTACCAGTTTTGGGGTGTAATCACTTATACTGTGCTGAAATATGTCACTTAACCACACTGTATCACGAATTACAACCTTGTGTCATTTAAGAGGTTATTCATATGACAAATTAACACATTTGTCACAGATCCCAAAATTTAAAGTCTGAATTGGAATTTGGTTTTAAAATGATTTTTTGATAGAATATTTGATTCCAAAAAGCAGAAATTGAATCAAACTCAATTTAGATAATATTTTAAAATATATAAAAATTAGTTTTAAACTAGTGTGGCAAGTTTTATTCCTGTGACAACTACATTCAAACAGAAGAGATTAGGAGACTAAACCAAATAGTAATCAAACTAAACTATGACTTCTAGGATCTTTTTTAAAATAAAGTTTCATGTTAGTGCCTAAGTTTTGAATGCTGAAGTCTGTGTTGATCAATAAGTTTTAGAAAAATAAAAATGGACTGGAATGAATGAAGATAGTTATGCTAAGGATAAAATAATCTAATAATATAATTTTACTCACCTTGTCACCAAAGGGCATATGTCCCTAGACATAATCCTGAGAAAATTTGACTATCCGCAATTTATACTGTACAAGGAGCTGTAATAACGTCCTGGGCTGTGAGATTCAAGTGGATATTTTTCTTTTGGTTTCCCATCCCAAAATACTCGAGTCATCATCCCCAGTAGTAAATTATTCTTCATTCTGTGGCTTATTCTCAAAATGTGGGTTTTCTTTACATTCTTATGCTGTCCCTCTCCATTGCCTCAGAACCATATCCTATCAGTAGATTTTTCCATTCTGAATGCTGCCTACATTACAAGTCTTATCCAGTGGGTATTAATGTGGAAATAATGAAGATGTCACATTTTTAGAAATGTTTCACAGCCTCTCACCTTCATGTTTCTTTAAAAGTGTTAAGAAGTTATATTTTAATGCAGTGACCTTAACTGATAAGAATTATTCCCTCTAAGGCTACCAAAATACAATTTTTTTTAGCATTTCATTTTCTACAACTTGAAAAAATTATATTTCTACCAAAAGTTGCATTTCAACAACAACAACAAAAATACTCAATACCTACTCCAATTATACAAATTCACTTTGGGTTAAAAAATATAACTGCTGGAATTATCATCTTGGGTAATTTATATGCATAATAATGGGCAATGTCAATATAGTACATCCCATACCATTCTTTACTTATCTTTACTCTCAGAAAATTATGACTTAACATTTGTATCATCAAACACGTCACAATTTTGGTCTCATATTGAGAAAGCAGAAAGTATCATAAGATCCTGTTGGCTATACACCAGTGAAATTATAAGAGCTTAATGACATTGAGAGTGAAAGACCAAAACTATAGGTGTGAAATGTGGAAGACTTTCACTGGAAAATTAATTGTTAATGTAAAAAAATCATGAAATCTTAATGCCAACTGGTATCATGGAAAAATACAATGAGTTGAATAAGAATTATAGTCATAAGAAGACATCACTGTACCCTACTCTGAAGAATTCACTGAAAGAAAGGGACAGAAAGCAATGGGACTCACATTCAATTTAGACACGCACATAAAATTTCAATAAAAATGAAAAGAAATGCTTTTTAAATCTAGGGGAATGGTTAATCTATGATTATCCCCAAGAATATGATCTGAAAGTTTAATAAAATGATAAGATGGTAAAATAGCAATTCATGACACTCCTAGGCACATACATGCTCACAAAATCAGTACAGTGTTCTCTCAAAGGTTGTACAAATCTTTATATAGATTTTAGAGCAAAAGGACTATATAGATAGGACATAACCAGAAAGTCATTTGTTTATCTTCTTTAAAACAGTTCAGAGATGTCAATCAAACTTTGAATGACACTTGTCATACTCACTACTCACCTTACGTAGGTACTTTTCCCAACACTTTATCAATCCAGAGTTTGTTTAGAGTCACAAGAATAAGGATTCTTTGTCCAAGAAAAGTTGCATAACTAAATAATCATGATTTTGGTGAGGCATTTAGGTGTATATAAAATCCATGTTCCTTTGATTTTTTTGTATTAATGAATAATCTACTACAACAGGATTAATTCATGTCATTTACAATTTAATCAGGCACTAGCATCTGTTGTGCATCCTACTAACAATAGCTAATAATAAATTAAGTGGTTAGGAATACAAAAGTAAAAAAACATATTGTACAATATCACTTATGTAGTGTTCATGCCAACAATATTTTACCTGTTTTCTAAAAATGAAGAAGAAAGCAAAGAAGAGAAATCCAGAATCCAGAATGTGGGAGAGTCTGCAGGACAACTGAGTTGGACTTTAAAAACATAATATTTTCATAAAAGACAAACAAATATATAAGGTATTTCTCTACATTTGATTAAAATAAAGAGACATGAAAATTAAATAGCCTGTGTGAGTCATAAGAAAAAAATATTGTAGGTGGTATTTTTGACACAATTGGAGACAATTAAATATGGTTCTTTGGGATGGAAAGATTAAGCAGCAATTCTCCCAGTACCAGTGGGTGTACCCAGGAATAAAGAAGGCAAGTGAACTGTCTCCTTGGAAACATTTCATTATTGGACCCTCTCACAGCAAGCTAATAGTTTTTGCTAGCAAGAGAGTTCTTATCATGAAACACTTTAAGAAGGATACACCTGGATGTCTGGGATTATTTACAATAAAGAAATTTGTATTCTGAGGGTGGATGGGGCATGGTTCTTTAGAAAGTATCTCACATAAGCTCACAGAACTTATGTAACTGAGTATAAAATGTTTTCATGACTAAATAGCTTTCTTCTATGTAGGTGATATGAAACGCATAACTTGCTTAGAGACTGCTCTTGTACAACTAGGCCAGAGGAGAGCTCAGCTGATGGTCTCAGATCCCTCCCTCCTTTGCTCTCTCTCTTGATTACTTGCCTTTGAAACTGCTAGTAAATCAAGACGCATGTAAAATTTTGTTTCCTGTTAATCTGATTTGATTAATGATTCTTTGTGTTAAATAATACACTTGAAGTCATTGTTAAATCAATATTACATTTCTGTTGTAATAACGTTTTACATAATGTCCTTCATTATTCTTTTAATGTTTTCTGTAACTGTAGCTGGCTAATCTTTCTCACTCCAAATCAGGTTGATCTTTTTTCTTTTCTTGATTCTTAACTTCCCCAAGGGATGTATCTATTTTAATAATCTTTTTAAATAATTAGCTTTTAGATTAATTTTTCATTTCAAAAATATTGTATAAAAAGACATATAGGCTATATGCAATACACAGATGACAAATCATTTGTGTATATTATATATGTAATTCTGGATGTCTAATGGGTTTTTGTTCTCTTTTTTTTTCCAATTTCTTATTGCTCTCTCAATTGTTTTACTTTTTATAATTTCTTACTGTTTGCTAGCTAGGTTGTTATTTCAATTATGTTCTTTAGCACTTATCAACAAACAGGTTTCTAGTTTCCAATAATCAAGGTATTTAGGAAATTTTTAGTTATTTCTAGTTTTATTGAATTATGGTTTAAAATCTATGCTTTTTAAAACCCATTAAGATATTAGTTACAAAACTATGCATGATCAATTTTCCCTAAGGAGGTATATACCCACAGTCACACAAGGTGTATACACACACTTACACACAATAGTATATAGTATACTATATCATTTTTTAAATAATTTTTTTAGAAAAATTATTTCCACAATATCGCTCATGGAGCCTGTACTTGAATCCTTATATATATTCTTGAAATTTTGTTTTTTTGTTTGTTTGTTTATGTAGGTGTCACATGTCACCTTTGTCTACTCTATGTCACTATGGGCGTTTTGTGAGGTTTGTACTCTTTGATGGTAGGATTTCCTTGTCTGTTCATTGAGGTTTATAGTAGATGGTATCTGCCCCGAGGCTTGTAATGGAGGAGCTGGTAGTCAGGAGACTTCCAGGTCACTGTCCAGGCAAAAAAACTGAGCCTCTGCCTCCTGGGCTCCAGCTCGACCCTAGTCTCAGGTGGAGAGAAAACTCATCACACTTGCTGGCTGTCTTCTCTTTGGCTTAGGGTCAGGGAGTTCAGACATACTCTAAGGGAAAATGAGTGTTTTACTTCGCTTGGTGGATACACAGATATTTTCAGTCCAGCTATTCTGTGATCATTCTGGTGTTCTCTAACGCCTGTGTTTGCCCATGTTTCTGATACAGAGTGGTGAAAGTGCTGAGCAGGGATAGGAGGAAATTATTAGCCCTGGACTTGTTTTTCTTTCCTGCATTCCAGGAGAATGCAAATGTAGCAGTGACTCTTCTACTGTGCAGAGGAGGGCCTCTCCCTAGCGGGTGGAAGAGCAATGACATGGGCTTTTAAACCTCGATCCCTGAGTGACTTCACGGAGAAGAGCTGCATCAGGACCCTGACCTGGGTGGAGGTGACACAATAAAAAAGTAAACATCAGTCCTTTGCAATACACTCCGTTTTGTCCTTTTGTTAAATACATCTTAGTAACCAAAATGGTACACAAAAATGCCTCTTTCCTCACACTCTCTCACACTTTTAACAACAGTTGTCAAATGGTTTGATGTTTGCTAACTGCTCTGTAAAATTGTATCTTATTGTCATTTTCATTTCTTTCTTCTTATGAATGAGATAAGTAACATTTTATGTTGATTGAAATCATTTCTGATTTCAGAGAACTCTGGCATTTCCTTTAGCTATTTTTCTATTGGTTTATATAACTCTTGTTATTATTTATCTTCAGGAATACCAAATTACAGTGTCATATTTGTCATAAGTGATTTTCCCCATTTTTTTCATGTTTTATATATTTGTAATGATTTTTTGGCCATGAAGAAAATGGTGATATTTTAGGTAATGACCTTTATTGATCTTTCAAAAACGATTCTTGATTTCTGTTTATGCTTACAAAGATCTTCTATACTCCAGTGTTTTTTCAAAATTGGTATTTTCCTTTAGTATCTCATGATTTATTTTGGTTGATTTGCATAGTTGATGCCTCTGGAATTTATTTTGGTAAAGGTTTGTGAATTTGTGATTCATTCTTATTTTCATCCAAATGGGTGCCAAATTATCACAACATTTGTTGAATAATCCATCTTGTCACCATAGATTAAATGATGATTTTACAGTGTTAATATTACAATAAAATATTCAAATAAATATGACCCTGTAGAACAAAACAAGAACCCAACATTATTTGCACAAATAGTATAGAACTGTAGTTTAGGTCTGCTGCCCTGCATAATTTTTTACATTATTAATTCAAACTTTATTGGGAGTAGATATTAGAATGGTGTTGAAGGAGATCAATAGAGAGCAACAAAAGTTTGCATTAGATCTCTGGACATAGTAAAAGGTTTCTATAGAAGATGTTTTGTGTTCTCACTTGTCTTCTCACTTTTACAAAGTATTTATAAAATATCTATCAAATTCTTTGAACTTTTATTTTATTAACAGAGATCTGATTATTATTTCTTGAGTATTAATTCACAGTGTGAATTCACTGTGAATTGTTATCCACCTGTATGACGTCTAATGCTAGTTTTAATTCAAAACATATTTTGCTAAATTATGAATGACAGAGTGTTTACTTGTTGATTTATATTGATTTATCCTGTATGCTCCATAGATGAATGGCTCATACATGGTAATATGCTTCCAGAATCTTCATAAGTTTTTGGAAATTATGTGAACTATTGTTGTATAAATTGACTTTATTCAACATCATCAATGGAGTGTGATCGCTACTTGCTTAGGAATGAAAAATGTAATATCATATCCAAATTATTCTTTTTCAGACTAATAAGGATCCTCAAGCTGCATGAAACTGAGAATAAATATTGTTAATCAAGCTTGCTACATTGGAGGCATCTGCCAATTAAAGCACTGTTTAAATTTAATCGAAGGATCTATCAAAGAGAAGGGTGTATAAAAGTTTCTGTAAAGGAAATACAACCCACGAAAGAAAGTGTGCATGATGAAGCTGCAGTGGGCAATGGTTTATAGTGTGTAATGGGCTGAGGTTATCCTATGGAAACCCACGCTGTGTTTTCGAAGCAAGGGGATGGTTTAGGGGAATATCATATCTATATGGTAATCAAATACAGGATTTTGTCCAAGCAAAATGATTTGGAAGGGCTTCCTGATCGACTTTTAGATAATTAATACATACTCTTGCTCATAAAACTGATGGTTTCAGGCTCAAGAAGCTCGTGTCCCTGACCTCACCTTGCCCGCCAAACTGGCCCCCAAAGTCTGTGACAGGATCATTGGTAAGACACAAACCTGTGAACAATGGTCTCAGAGACATCTCTCCTCCTCCCCTGCCTCATTCTAATCGTTTTGAGGATAAGATATTGACATTCTTGGGAAAAAATAAATAAAAGAAACCTGAAAGAAGATTACTTCAGTGACAAATTCTACATTACCCATGTGAAGACGAAAGAAAGTTAATCTCTTTCTGTCCCTTTCTTAACAAAAATCAGAAATTTCATGCCTTTATTTCCTTCCATTTTTTCTCCTTTAAAATAGTTTAAATGTTTCTCAGCCTGAAGAGCCATAAATATAAACCTTGATTTTTTTTTCTTCTTTCTTGAACAATTTCACTGTGTGATAGGTTTTTGGCTACTTTTCCAAGAAACATCCTGTGAGTGTGTTTCTGAATAAGGCAGTGATTTATACTTACCCCAGTGTCGCCATAGGGCCAACTCTCACATCCTCCTCCTTCCGGAGCCGCTAGTTCTTAGGCACGGCCTTACTGCTCTTATATTCCTCCTTTCTTTCTTTCTTTTTTTTTTTTTTTGATGTTCTTTGACTGTCCTGTCGGAGAGGTTGTAAAGCAAATTGATGTCATACTCTAGTCTCTGCAGTTTCTCCTAGTCGTTTCTTTTTATAAGATCTGTGCATTGATGACTTTCTTTTTTATTATTCCAAATAGAGATTTACTGTAGAAAATACAATAACTGCCTTCCCCTGTATTTTGGTGTCATGTACTCTTATTTTCTATTTTCAAATGTTGAATATCAAGAGAAGAGGGTGATGCAGAATCAAAAGAGTATGCCTTAGGTGGTGGTTTTGCAATGCTTGGAATAAGAAGAAAATGAGCTACAGTGCTTAATTCTAATTAAGAAGGGATCCTTAACTTTCCCTCATATAAGAATAATAGGTTTCTGATAATGTAGAATTTTTTGAATCATTGGTGTTTAAAATAGAGAAAATGTAAGTAGCATTATGCCTGTTTTGAATAAAATCATATAATGAAAAAATGTGAATTGGTTAACAGCAAGATGTTAGCAAAAATAGCAAGGAGCCTAATTCATTTATTCATTCAATAAATATGTATTGAGCAGCTACCATATTCACACACTCTTCTAAGTGCTAGCAACACAGCAGTGAAGAAACACACAGGGTTCTTGCCTTGTAAAGGACAGGCATCTAGTAATAAACATATAAAAGATCAGATATTGGGAGTACCATGAAGAAAAATGCAGAAGAAAAAGGGGTATAAAGGAAAGGCAGGTTAAATATGAAACAGAGTTGTGGGCAAAGGCTTGCTGAGGCAGCACGCTTTGTTCAGACTCCTAAAGGATATCAGGCTGATTTGGGAAGAGCTTTCTTCATGACCAGAGAGATGTCCCAATTTCTGAATGTCTTGTCTCTGAATAAATCACCTGCTGTTTCTGAAAATGGGATGTTTTCTCTTAAAATAAACAGAACAAATAGCTGTCGGGCTCCCATGCTAACTCACAAATCCTAAATAGTTACTAATTTAGCTGAGTTTGTGCTTGTTCCAATAAGCAGTTTGGAGAATTAGTGAATAAGAAATACTCACAACACATTCAACACCTGTCCCCAAACATATCCTATATTACAGTGTCTGGGCAGAGGGAGCTCCACTCAAGTGAATTCAAAAACCGATTGACACTAAAATCCAAACAAAATTATGTTCCTGATCTGATGAAGAGAACAAGAAAAGAAACTGTCCATTCTATCTCCCCCATGCTGATGGGCACACTTTTAATCTTGGGGTCCCTTATATGACATGCCAGGCTGTTTTCAGGGAATGTGCCTGACAGGTGGGGAAAGTCCATAGTCAATCTTTGGAAACATCACCCTTGCAGAATGGGTGGGTTGGTGGCAATCTGTGAAAAGCAGCTGCCATGGGTAGCTTGCTTTCTCAAACCCGGCACGTACCCACACATCTAACTCTGTTCATGGAGTGTCTGCTGCTCTAAGATTTCAAATAGGTGCCACTCTCATCATCCTAATCTATGGCCCTTCTAGTTTCGGTGATCTAGCAGCAATGGGAGCATTTTCACAGGTATTTTGCTACCATCCTCTTGACAAAAATGTTGTCTAGGTAAGTACGGTCTCCAATATACAGATGGCAAAATTAAAACACAGATCAGTAAGTAAGCAGATGCTCTGTACACAGTGTATTAATTAGGGTTCTCTAGAGGGACAGAACTAGTAAGATAGATGCATACATACAGGGGAGTTTATTAAGGAGTATTGACTTGCACGATCACAAGGTGAGGTCCCATAATAGGCCATCTGTAAGCTGAGGGGCAAGGAAGCCAGTCTGAGTCCCAAAGCTGAAGAACTTGGAGTTCAATGTTCGAGGGCAGGAAGCACTCAGCACGAGAGAAAGATGTAGATGGGAAGACTAAACCGGTCTAGTGTTTCCACGTTCTTCTGTCTGCTTTTATTCTGGCTGTGCTGGCAGCTGATTAGATGGTGCCCACCCAGATTAAGGGTGGGTCTGCCTCTTCAGTTCACTGACTCAAATGTTAATCTCCTTTGGCAACACCTTCACAGATACATCCAGGAAGGATACTTTGCCTCCTTCAATCCAATCAAGTTGACACTCAGTATTTACCATCACAGACAGTAAGTATCAGAGCTGAGATTAAAATCCAGGGCCTGATCACTCCAAAGAGCACAGATGAATCTCTCTATCAGTGACTCCCAAATTTAAGTATGCATCAGAGTGACTTGGAGGTCGTGTTGAACACACAGACTGCTGAGTCCCACTCCAGTGATTCTGATCCCATAGCTTAGGGCTGGGGCCCAAGAATTTGCTGTTCTAAGCAAATTCAAGTGATACTGGTGCCTCTGGTCCAGGAGCCTCATTTTCAGAACATCGACGCGTCCCACACTGACCCAGAGAATTTAGTTTGCTTTTAGAAATTTTGAAAGTTGGACTTTGAAATTATCACTTTTATTTTTTAATTTTAAAGTTTTTATTAACCTAGGGTTACTTTGCTATTGTGAGTTAATAATAAAAAAGACAGTGGCTCTGGGAACCATTTTTATTCTTTGAGGATTCTGCCATGAGGTGGAGTTGAAGCGACTAAATGTTCCACTGTTGGAAAGCAGCAATTACTTCTTCTAGAATTACAGCATCAAGGGAGTTAAGCAGTTCTGTCGCACCAAATACTAGGGGCAACAGCAGCTTGTAGAGTGTACTGAACTCTCAGGAGCAGCTTCACATAATCAGCATTATCAAGGCACTCTTGGGTAGCTCTTTCTACATAACCCGTTTTGATCTGGTGAATCCGGAATACTGATCTGGCAGCCTGCCAGGGCATAGATATTACAAAGCACTTAAGGATCTTAGAAGATACATCGCCAAATACTTTTTATAAGTGACTTACGACTGTTGAATTTAAGTGAAAATGAAAAGGAGAACAAGTCTCTTGGGTCTTTTTCTCTAAAACACCATTTGCTGAAATGTCCCATCAGCAGATATGAATTGTTCCTGAGAAGCTGGAAGGATTCAACAAGGCGTACCCTGCAAAGATGTAGGCATCAAAGACATTTGTAATTTAACCATTAAGAGTCAGCCAGGTGCGATGGCTCATGCCTCTAATCGCAGCACTTTGGGAGGCCGAGGCAGGTGGATCATGAGGTTAGGAGTTTGAGACCAGCCTGATCAACAGAGTGAAACCCCATCTCTACTAAAAATACAAAAATTAGCTGGGCATGTGTTGGATGCCTGTAATCCCAGCTAATCAGGAGGCTGAGGCTGAAGAATCGCTTGAACCTGGGAGCCAGAGGTTGCAGTGAGTGGAGATTGCGCTACTGCACTCCAGCCTGGGCGACAGAGTGAGACTCCATCTCAGAAAAAAAAAAAACAAAAAACAAAATAGAGTCAATTCCTCATACTCTGTAGCTTAAGTAACTCGTATTAGTAACTCATGAGCAATGGATTTCTCCTAATACCCTCTGGGTGGTTAGTTGCAACCTTTTCTTGGACAGCACTAAATCTGAGGGTATCTTCAGTGTGACGGGAAGGAGGCAGGAAGAAAACACTCTAAGTTTTGGAGAGAAATTGGGCTTTTCGTGAAGTGCTAGAGCATCAGCCCTGGCCATGGCCATGGTTCCTAAGATGCGGAGAAGTGCTTATTTTCCCAACTGTCTCAAATGCTGGTTTTCAAATATTTTGCTAATTTCTTTGGTAACCTAAATATTTTCCCTCACATTTGAATTTGCATCTTATGTTTCTTATCACAAGTTAAAATAGTTGTAAAGGGCAAATTTTGCAATGTTACATATTGACATTATGAACCACAATTATTTTATCTTATTGACATATATGCCATAGATAACAAATGCCAATGTCATTCAATACCATTTTATTTCCAATACCAGAGTCCTTGTAAAATTTACAGAAAAAAATCTCTTCTTCAGCAGTCAGAAAGTTTACATTGTTGCATTTTCCTTTTTGAATTCCTAATGGCATTTTATCTTCCCCACAATATCACATCATGATATGATATGCTTTTATTTTTAAAAATATTTTACTGACCATCTATAATGTTTCTTTGCAAATAGATGTATATATGTATGTTATGCATATATATATGATTTAAAATATTCTTGTGATCTTAAATTGCTGTGAAATTTTTCTGCCCAATGGTATTACCGTATCACCATTATTATTCTATAAGGATAACCAAAATATCATTATTATTATTATTGGTATAAAGATAAAATGCTTAGTAAATACTTATGCATAAAGAGCAAAATTTCATTGGAAATGCACCTTTTAATAAGATGGGAGGGATACACATGTACCTGAAGCAAAGGATTTTTTTCGGTTGGAAAATAAAAGTCTAGCACTCCAGCGAGGTTTACTCCCTGGGACAATGGCCATAACAAGACTCAGGAGAGCTTCACCAATTACTAGCTGTGTAATTTTCGACAAGTTAATTGATATCTCTGTGTTTAAGCTTCTTTATCTGCAATATAGAAATGGAAATAGTGCCTATCTTATGAATCATGAAAAGTACTTAAAAGAATGCCTAGTATATATCGTAAGTGTGACACAAGTTTTAGCTACTATGATTAATGCTATTATGAAACTTTTACCAAAACCTCACCTGCCTCTGGCCCTGTCTTGTCCCCTTTGCTTGGGTAATCACTAATCTTCACTATTATTTCTTAAAGTTAATTTTTATTGGGGAAGCATTCTCTTACTTATATCCTCTGAAGCCTTTATTCTCCATTCCACGGCATTGATCACAGCTTTGTAATGCCATGATTAAGAAATACTTTCTTCCATATGAACTGTGTCTTGGGAACATTTGCAGCCCCTCTACCTACAGGAAGGAAACCCTCCATATAAATTATTTACATGTATTTAAATGATATGTCCACAAGAACAGTTGACATTAAATTAGTATTAAGAAAGCAGCATGTTCTCTTTTGGTGTTACGTCTAGTTAAAGAATCATCATATAACTCTTAATGTATTATGTGGCATTCTTAAAAAGAATGATGGATTCAGTGGCTTTGGACACATAGGTTTCTACAAGGTGATGATACTTCAGGAAGAAACAAAGACACCCACTCTTTTGCATTTTCCTTGGAGCTGACCTCGTTTCTCATGAGTCATGGGTTAACCTTCCACCCTATTTTCTACTTCTATCTAGAAGTCAACTTAAGGATTGTGGCCAGTGGCAGGTAACCTGGACTGAAAGAACTCTCACATTCCAACTGAGTAAGAAATGACTTAAAAAAAATCAGAAGAACATTTCCAATGTCAGCCATCATTCTATAGTGATATCACCATCAAGGCAGATCCAAGAGGACTTTGCTATGAGGTTAGGGCAGAGAGAGCTGAGCAATGATTTTTTTTTTTTTTTTTGAGACAGAGTCTTGCTCTGTTGCCCAGGCTGGAGTGCATTGGCGCTATCTTGGCTCACTGCAACCTCCGCCTCCCAGGTCCACGCCATTCTCCTGCCTCAGCCTCCTGAGTAGCTGGGACTACAGGTGACCACCACCACGCATGGCTAATTTTTTGTATTTTTAGTAGAGACAGGGTTTCACCGTGTTAGCCAGGATGGTCTCAATCTCCTGACCTCGTGATCCACCCGCCTCGGCCTCCCAAATTGCTGGGATTACAGGCGTGAGCCACCGCGCCTGGCCTAAGCAATGATTTTAAGTTGGGTTCCATGATGTAGCAGCCAAAATTAGCCCTGATAAAAGCTCCTTTATAGCCAACTGAGATCTACATCTCAGAGAAACTATCCATACAACTTCCCAATAGGTTAAGCTGAATCTTCTTTTTCATTATTAATATCTTTTAAATTTCTGACTATTATGAGTTCTAAAACACTACTGATATTTTGATTAGAAAAAGTGATGGCTTACTCAGAATACTTCAACAAGAATTTCAAGATAGTTGGATATAAGTTTAGTTGGACAAATAAAAAGTCTTAGCATATATTCAAGACTGTACATAGCATATTTAATCAAGAGTCCTTGTTGAATATTATTGTGTAAACTTAAGGAATTCCACACCTCTTCAATTTCAGCTTAAAATATTTAAACTTCAAAGAATAATCATGTTAACTTCTCAGAAGTAGGATGATGTGGCTAGTTTTCTGTTATAATTGATCATGAATTATTTTGAATTGTAAACTTCCATATGGATATACATTTTGTATTAAAAAGTGACATAGTTGAAGTTGCCAATTTGCTTGGAGTTCCCCCTAAATTATATTCAACATAAATAAATAAACCCATCAATATATAAGTGTAAGAAATGTAAAATGGACTCCACAAATCACTCAAATTAAACTTCTATGAGCTAATGATACTCACTTAAGTGGTTTCAGAACTTGCTAAGACTGAAAAATACTGCTGAAGTCTTCTCAAATCTATGGGAAAAAGAAATAGATTTTTGTTTTGGATAATCAAATGTGTCAAAGCAATAGAAAATTCTCACTAATTTTATAATTGAAGCAAAGCACATAAAAGTGAATTTCCTGTTTTCTTTCATGACAATTTGGCCCAGTGTCCCCATGTATACTGTGGGTACCTACTCAGAAGTTTATAGGAGCATCGGCTCTCTGTACGTTACCTAATCTCAAATTAAATTTAGTATATCTGAAGAATGTTATTTTATTCTCTGTGTATGCAATTTCTCTCTCACACACATACACTTACACACACACCAATTTTTATTGAGAATGTGAAATCCCTAGACAAAGGATTGAGGCAATAGTTTTCTAGAAATTTTCAGGATAAAAGAAGGAAGGTAAAATATTTTTGGTTAAAAGTCCCTAAAATTATGCAGGGTGTTACCATTCATTCTGTGAGAACCTATAATACAAAAATTAAGCAAAGAAAAAAATTTCTACTCTTCTTCTGGCATTGTAGAAATTAACTATTTGTTTGGTTTATCCACTAAACAGTAGTCAGAGCAGACCTACACAGTACAACTTTTCACCTATTGGGCCAAGCCAAGAACTTGCTCGTTTTCACTCTCATGGTTGTATCATTCAATATCAGGCCAAAAAACGGATACGGAAAAACAACATTTTATTTATATGATGAGAAGTCAGGAATAATGGACGGTAAAGTGATACAACTACAAGCTGAAGTTACTGAATATCTATTAAGATTCGTTGATGAGCATAAGCCCAGGAAGTAAGAAATCTGGTAATACTCTAACATTCACAGCATTTTAATCTTTATTTTCTACACTACTCAGTGTTGTCGATGGTTAATACGTTTAATACTTGAAATTATAACTTCAAAGAACATTAAAAACCTATAGCCCTCTAAAAACCATTGTTTATGTGTGGTAAATAAGATACAGAACGACCTATCAAGAGTCAGAGGTCCCAGCACGAGCAGGTTGGACATAAGGAAGTCCAGGCTTGCGCAGAGAGGAGGGACCTTCACACCCTGCATTCCCTGCCGGGAGCCTAGGACAGAAGACAGCTGTGAGGGGAGGAAGGAGAGGCACCTGGGAAGAAGTGTCCAATGCTCTTTCACTATTGTCTTTGGTAAATGTTAGAAATTCATTATAAGCAGGCTGGGCACGGGGGCTCATGCCTGTAATCCAGGCACTTTGGGAGTCCGAGACAAGTGGATCACCTGAGGTCGGAAATTCGAGACCAGCCTGACCAATGTGGTGAAACCCCATCTCTGTTGAAAATACAAAAATTAGCTGAGCATGGTGGCACAGGCCTGTAATCCCAGCTACTTGGGAGGCTGGGGCAGGAGAAACGCTTGGACCTAGGAGATGGAGGTTGCAGTGAGCCAAGATCGCGCCATGGCACTCCAGCCTGGGCTACAAGAGCGAAACTCCGTGTCAAAAAATAAATAAATAAATAGAAATTCATTATAGACATAATATCCATGACTTGTAGATTGAAATCTTTTCAGAATAACAATAAATTATCTTTGACAAAGTGTAAGGAAACACCTACCCAATCAAGTATTTCTTTTAAGTCCTTAAAAAGTTTATATTACTTAAAATGTAAAGATATAATATAGAAATAATTACTTTAAATTTTATTAAAAGTATCTTTAACATTAGTCATTTTATTAATTGGAAACAATAAATAGTAAAGACTCTACATCCTGCAGAAAACTTCTCAATGTCATTAAAATATAAGTCACATGTAATTTCCTACATAGGGTAGGGTATATGGAATAGAATAAGAAATGATGTTCAGTTTATTGATTATAAATTACTTAGCAATCACTGAATCTGAAACATTATCTTTTTTGTAGTAATTTTAGTTTAGATTTCTTTAAGTGCCAATTCAGCACAATAATACAAAATTTCATTTTAATGTTAATGAGTCACACATTTTGAAGGCTTTAATTTCAGGAGTATTATCACAAGAGCAAGTGCAACGTGAACTAGCTTGTGCCTCACGCCTCTGGTGTATTTTTCATTTTTCCAGTTTTTTTTTTCTGTAGATTCTATAGGCTTTTCTATGTTTACATGAACTTCATAGCTATTTTCATTTTATTTACTATCCTTTTTATTTCCTAAGATATGAACATACTCAAAACATTTTGAAGACATCACTAAATATTTTTTATTTAAAGAATAATTCCTTTCCAGGGACATGGATGAAGCTGGAAACCATCATTCTGGGCAAACTAACACAAGAACAGAAAACCAAACACCGCATGTTCTCACTCACAAGTGGGAGCTGAACAATGAGAACACATGGACACAGGGAGGGGAACCTCACACACTGTGGGGCCTGTTGGGGGGGTGGGGGGCATGGGGAGGGATAACATTAGGAGAAATACCTAATGTAGATGACGGGTTGGTGGGTGCAGCAAACCACCACGGCACGTGTATACCTATGTGATAAACCTGCACGTTCTGCACATGTATCCCAAAATTTAAAGTATATTAAAAAAAAAAAAAAAGAATTGAGTGTAAAGACAGAAACTTTGTGTGTTAAAAAAAAAGTTTAAACAAGGTAAGTACTGAAATTTGTAGAAGAGAGGATTCTAAAGGATACATTGATGTGTATATAAAATTAAAGAGAAGGATAAGGAAAATAAGTGTAGTAAGTATACATTAATGTCCAAAAAAACTAAACGTATTAGATATTGGCATGGGTTGCATATATGTGCCTACACTTAAAGCTGATTACTGGAAGTTTTTATGCAAGTCAAAAATATTATTTGTAACTTCTCAAGGCTCTGAGAATTAAAGTAGAAATTCAAATCATTTCTGGAAACCTAAACAAATCATGATATCTCTACCAACAGTCAAAATTTGAAAGATAGAATTAGTGGGAAAGCTTATTGTTTCACACAATAGGTTCTCAATAATGGCATGCAGAAATAAGTAGAATTAGTTTTATATAGTTGCATTTAGCAGAATAAAGATGACTATGGTTATCTTACAGAGAGATTATTGCCCCAAAGAAGATACATGTTTATAATCTTTCAGTACTCTTTTCTTAACAAATTACAGAATTATAACTGGAGTAGATATTCAGTTCCCACCAAAAAAAGGAAATTCAGTGGCTATTTTGAAAATAAAACGTCTAGGACTGGCACTTGTCTTAAACATTAAAACTGAAACCAAAAACTGTAATATTGGATTAAACAAAAGCCAAATATACTACTTAAAATGAATATACTGTAAACTGCACATGAAGATAATTAATAAACAGGGAGATAAGGCCAAAATGATAAAAAATAGGGCAAATGTTATGACAATATCAAAAATTTCCTTAAGTAATGAAAAAATTAAAATCTATCAGAAAGAGGTAGTCACCTGAAATATAGCTTTAGTATATTAAAAAAAACAGAATTAAAAAGTGGATTATTGATCAACCTATAGTAACAGCTTGAAATTTTGTCATATCCTCAGGATTTGATTAATTAAGCAGAGAAAAGTATTAAAAAGGATACAGAAGATGACACCATCCAAAATAATTTTACCTAATTGATCTACTTTAATATGCAATAACATACACTCATGGAACATACAACAGTTTTTTTTAGTAACCACAAAATATTTATAATGGTGCATGTACTGAGATACCAAGGCAACTTTAAATATTTTAAGATAAACAATACAATTTAACATAAACAGATAAAATAAACTAGAACTCTTTTAATTGCCGGAAAGAGCATCTCGAATATTGATTCATAATAGCTACTACAAAGCAAAAAGATAAGTTGTAGAATGAATAATATGGAGAACAGGGCCTTCTAAACCTAGTTAGCTCATTTCCTCCTGTCTGAACATGGGTCCCCCGAAAGTGGAACTTGAGACAAGAAAGTAATATTAGGGAGCAGAGTAGAGGTTTAGAAGAGGGAAAAAGGCAGGAAACCTAGCACAAGAGTAAATTACCTAACTACTTACCACGTAGAAAAATAGAGCTTGATTCGGAAAAAGTCTTCTGAAGATCCACATACAATTTATATCAGAAGTTTCAGTTATTAGGAAAAAATTAAAAGTATCAATTGCTTTCTGTCCTTCATAAGTCACTTGCTTGTGACTCCAGATGCTAGCAGAGTTCAGCAGGCATCTGGGGCTGCAGTATCACAGACTCTGAGCAGAGATGCATCCGTGGTAGGTCTTAAGACTGTCATCTTCATTTGTTGAGGAGTCATCTACATCATTTAAGGCAACTTTTCTCTGGATGTTTTTAAGATTCCTTCTTTGTTTTACATTTTAACATTCTATAACGTACTTTTGTGGGGTTTTTTTCTGTATTTACTCTGTTAGAGGTTACAGAGCTTTGCAAATATTTTCATTGAGAGTTTTAATACTTTTGAGGTGTATGTCATCTATTACATCTTCAAATATTGCTTCTATCCCATTTTTGCTTTCCCTTCTTTTTCTCAGACTGTAATCACAGTTATGTTAGTCCTTTCCATATATTTATCTCTTCCATTTGTTTCTGTATGTTTCCTGCTTTTATCTCCATACCTTGATGTGTAAATTTTCTTCTGATCTAGCTTTAGTGTACTATTGCTCTCTTTAGGTGTGTCTAAACTAATGTTAAAGTGATGTACTGACATATTTCTGCTTTTATTTTTCACTTGTAGAATTCCACTTGATTATTTTGTACTGTGTTTTATTCTTTCAAAATATTCTATAGTACTTACAGTTACTTTAAAGTTCTTGTTGGTTAACTGCAATATTGTGATGTCCTGTGGCTCTATTTTTCCTCTTATTTTTAATCTTTTGAATTCGGTCAATGCCTATCTTTTTAATGCATACCCTTTTCTGATTAAATGACAAGCTGTGTCTGAAAAATTATAAAGACAATTGAAAAATCTGGATGATGTTGTTTTCTCCCAGAGAGGACTTATACTTCCAGCAGTCAGTTAGGATAAGGGAAGGTAATTTTGCTCCAAGTAAAGATTGAGCTACTTGAACCTGGCCTCAGTTTTAATGAGAACGGGCTTATCTGGGTTTGTTTCTGTTCCTACTGTGGTGATTATTTTATCTGAACTAAAAGCCTGATTTGTTTACTAAAGCAGATTTTCTTGCAGAATCCTGAATTCCATTCCATTTCTACTTCTACCTCTATAATCTCTAACAAAATAAAAACAGAAAACTACAAAAGCACCTCATAGTACAACTGTGGAAATGTAAGACAAAGAAGGAATCTTAACAACAACCAGAGAAATGTTGAATTAATGATGTAGATGACTCCTCAACAAATGAAGATGACAGTCTGAAGACCTACCATGGATGCATCTCTTTGACACTGCAGAAAGCTCTACTCACAATTCCAGCTGCTTGTTAGGATGGGCAAATGCCCCAAAGACCAACATGTTGCCAAGGTCAGGACGCCCCTCTGTGGACTTCCTTCCCTCCATAACGATGGGTCCTATTGTCATGGTCACTTTGTTGGTGTGCTGATGCCTATAAATAGATTTTTGAAATTGCTTTTATAGCTCTTCTAGCTGTTGTTAGTGGGACAGTTGATCTTCTAGAATTAAAGATAAAATTTAAAAATATTTGTTTTATAAAAAACAATCAAAATAGGTCAATTAACCACTAATCTTATTCCTTTTTAGTAAACTCACATTTGTGTTAGAATGTGTAAGTAATAAAATGGAAGAATAATAATCCAGGATAAAAAGGTATTCAATCCTCATTTGACTGACAAATACATTTCAGAAGTGTTGAGTAGAATTTTGATCAATGTGCTTCGGGAATTTATCGGTGCTCAACTACTGAGTACTGAGGCATGAAAAAGAATGCCAAGTACTTTAAATATTGTTTTCAATTAGCATGAGAAAAATAGGAATTGATAATCATGTCCAGAACAATATATCCCGGATCCTATAATGTATGTTAGCCTGGCAACATTTTGGAGACCATTATACAATGCAAATTAGCTATCATGTAATGAAATATGAGAAAATAAAAATAACTTGTTTTTAGGAAATCAAATAAATTAGAGCAATGACATTCTTTATTGAAACTGTGCACACATAAAAATAAGTAAGAATTTGGAAGATATGAATTCACTAAGCACATTTCTGATGGGTGATTGCTTTAATAATAAATTATTTTTTTTAGTAAAAGGCAGGTCTCTTTTATATGTACAATTGCTTGGTACATGTGAATGATTGCTTAAATGGTGCCAATTACTTGACCCAGTGAATATGAAAAGAGGAAGCTTAAATTATTGGCCTTATAATAATTTTTATATAATAGGAAATTACGTATAAATTAACAAATGAGTCCAAAAGCTAAAACCACAAAATTCCCCCCGCCAATCCCACCCCTTGTCCACCCACATTACTCTTCTAAGAGATTGGCATAATTCTCTAGTCGCAATCTTGTTCTCAAAGTGGACCGATCCACATTTGTACCCTCCTGTCCTCTGTCCTATGGTCAAAGACTCACGTGTCTCTTGGAATATGTGGTAAAAGAGTTAGGACTAAAAGCCTACTCCAAAATATTGTCTGAGTTTTACTAATTTGATTCTGAGTAAATGAAAAAATATGTCAGAGTTTTCCATTTAAGAAACTTATCAGCTGAAATGCAAATAAAATGTATGTGACATACAATTTAAAACAACAAAATATTTATAAGGCACATGACAGTATGGGGTGGGTTTAGAGAAATTATATTATTCAGTACTTGGTACCTTTTAGCTGACAATGTGGTTATAGAGACAAATTATAACTAACTTAAAGCTTTTGTGAATTCTTTTACAATGTGGTATTTCATTTCTCAATCACCCTATAGTCAAAGTTCAAATTTGTAGATTATAGTTAAATAAGTCCTTATTTGAAGTCAGAGTAGTACTTCTTTTGAGTTAAAGGGGTTTTTAGTTCAGTTGTGAAGTTGAACATCACCTACAATGTAAGTTAAGAGATGAAGTGAGCAAAATAAAAGCCTAGAAATTGCATGCATACTAAAAGATATCTTGAAAACAAATCACATATCAGTCCATGTGCTCATATTATTTAAAAACATTTTTTTCTAGCAGATCAATTGCTCATAGACTTGTAAAACAACAAATTGATATATAAAAGAAGACATTTATGGGCATTACTTTTTTTTAAGGACAGATTTCTAAGCTGGGCCCTAACCATGCCTCCTATTGATTGTTTTGTACATAACTCATTTTTGGAGAAATCACTTTAATTATGTTTTTATTTTTCTGGATACATTTTATTTCCTGTCCTCAGGGCCTCCACCAGTTTCCAGTTGAGCATGTACATAACAACGACCATGACTGTACCACATATGTAAAATAGGTGCATAGAGAAAGGTACCCACAAACGTGAATAATTTTAGCAACTTTGGTTAACATTATAGCAACAAACTCCAAAAATAAGCTTTTGTTGCAGAAATCCTGAAGTTTTATATAGATAACTTAAAATTCCATGTGTCAAGGGGTCTCTAGGACTACCCCCATACTGGATGATTCATTAGGAGGTCTCGGAACTCACACGCTCAACTCTTGGTTATAAGTGATTACCATGAAAGAACACAACGCAAAGTCAGCAAAGGGCAAAAATGTATGGAATGAAGTCGGAGGAAACCAATTGCAGGTATCCGAGAATCCTCTCGCAGTGGAGTCACGTAAGATGCACTTAATCCCTCAGGGCCATGCTGAGGGACAGCACATGAGAAATGTCTTCAGGTGATGCTCATTAGGATTCAGTCCCCAGGTTTTAGAGGGCTGGTTGCTTAGCCATCCTGTGTGTACTACATGCCATAATTCTAGACTCTCAGAAGAAAAGCAGTTCGAGGAGAAGCCATATTGCTTGCATAAACAGTTTAGGGACAGTGAGTCACCCTTATCAAGGAATCATGGGAATTGTCCTGAACTCCGAGTTCCCAGACATCACCCAAGGGTCGAACTTGTTGGCAGGATTTTTTAAGTGAGAGCAGCCTCAGGCCTGCTCTGTCAACGTTCTTCTGCGCAATCCCTTTGATTCTGTGGTCTTATTTCCCTTGTGATTTAAGTTCAATTCACATGGGATGCTCATGTTCAGCTATTACAGATACATCAACTATAATAATGATAGAGAAACAATAGTGTATTATTATGTTATATATTATTTTTAAAAATTCTTAATGTAAAACCCAGGAAACAAGTTCTTTTTGAAAGGTAATTAGCAAAATATGGCAAGGAAATTTTCCTTCACACATCACTGATCACCGAGGTCTCAAAAGCAAGTCTTTTACTCAAAAGTAATTCAGCCGCATTGATAATACTCTTCAGGTTTAAAAAATAATTTCTTCTTTGTATACATTTGCAAGAACTATTAAAAATATTCTATTCAAATGTGACAGATCTATTCAAGTGCTTTTGTGAAAAAATTTAGTAATACCTATGATAGATTAGAGATAATGGCTAAATTTATATCGGCAAGAATATTTTGAGCCCTCATAGAATAAATCAATAAGAATTGCTGCATAAATGAATTTTGGAAGTACTGATTTGTTACTTAACTATGTGACATATCATTATGGATTATTAGAAGTTCAAGATCTCAAATTATCCATGTAATATTAGCTGCATGATCTTCTTATAAATGTCTACTCAGATGAGTTTATTTTTTGCCTTCACCTTTGAATTCAGGATATGTTTGATGATAATTATTCTCTACATGACACTGAAGTTGAGGTGGTAGTTAAAAAATGAATATTAACTGCACTAGCATATTCAGTTTTAGTACTAGCAAACTATTATTTTTGCCCTAACCAAGATTCTAAATATTTTTGAGAGTCAAACAATAGCAACAAGCATTAAGCTCGTCAGTAACATATGCATTTCAAGTAGAATAATTACTGATATCTGCTGTGACATTCAAACCACAAAATTTTATTGATTAAACACAATAGCAATGTATTTCTGACTCACACAAAATTCTACATGGGTTTGGCAACTTTCAAAGGGATTTAGGTTATTTTAATTTGGGGGCTTTACCATCTCGTCATGTCATCCTGAGTCCTTTACAGGCACTGTTAGAACACTGGATTTTTAACCCCTCAGCCCCAAAATCACAGCATCACCATGTACAAACCATTGCCCAAATGGGTTGCATGACTGAAATCCAACTCCAAGGAAGTCTGGAGAAATGTAAGGGAGTGATTGGAATATTCAGTTACTGTGGTCTTTCCTATACTTATTCCTAATCTCTTTTTTCTTCTTTACACAGATCTTTTCAGATCACTTACCTTTTGTGGTTTTTATTTAACAGACACAAAAACAAGTAAACAGACAATTACACAGTCTATCTAGGTAACTGTCATGATAGAAGTTTTAATAGCATGCAGAAAAAGAGGCAACTGGTTTGCCAATAGATAGGGAAGTTTACCTAGAGAAAATGTCATTTGAAATAAACTCAATTCTAATCTTACAGCTTGAACAGCTGTGCCTCTCTACTGCTGTGTGCCCTAACTGCCCACTTAGACGCTTTTTATTCAAAACAACATTTAATATCGAGTATCAATTTATAAAGTATTCCTTTTCTCTTCAACTTTATTAAGGATACAAAATCAACATACAAAAATAAATATTGTTAAAATGTTTGTACTACACAAAGCCATTGGCAGATTCAATGCAATTTCTATATAATATTATGAGACATCTTTGAAAAACTAAAACTATTTTTTAAATTTAGTTTTTGAGCTACTCTGTTATGTAGTTACTCTTATGCATAAATAGTTCTCTGCTTGTCTAAAAATAATATTAACTATTTAAAAATAATCAAGAATGACCAACAGAAATATTTAAAAGGTTCAAGTGGAAATGCAATTCTAATACATTCATACATAGTGATCCGATCTAGCTTTTATATTAATAATATGTAACAATATTGTTTGGATATCAGTTCAATTGCTACAACTGAATGACCTGAAACAATAGTGCTGTAAAAAAAGGAACTGTTGTATCTATGCAAAAGAAATGAAAAAATATATATGTCTATAGGAAGACATGTACTCAAACGTTCACGGCTACTTTATTCATAATAGTCAAAAATAAATGTCCATCAACACTTGTAAAGACATATAAACCATACAATTGAGTACTCAGCAATAAAAAGGAACCAACTGCTGATACACAAAACAGCATGGATGAAACTGAAAATTATTGTGAAGAATAAAAGAAACCACAAAATCGCATACATACAAGGTACATGTATGTACATCATGCTCTATGATTCCATTTGTATGAAATGCAGACTAGTGCATAACAACAGAGGGCAAAACTGTGGTTGCCTATAGATGAAGGCAGAGTGTAGGGTAGAGGTCTAAGGAACATGAGGAATCTTTTGGGGATGATGGAACTATTCTGCACCTTGACTGCCATGGTGTTTTGATGGATGAACACATTTGTCAAACTCACTCAGTTGAATACTATAAATTTACTTGGTAAATTGTTCCTTCTATTTTGGGTGGATATTTTTGCCAAAGCATGTAGCACACTGCCTTTGCATTGTTTTGGCCATTGAATGTAGCACATGCCTCTCTTTCCAGTGAGACTCTGAGCTACCAGGTTGCAAGAATAGGGGCTAATGGCTTTTTGAACCTAATGTTATCCAGCGTCTTACAATATAATATTTGAATAATAGATACGTGTTATACTAGATGTTCAGGGATAGATAAGGCAAAACCCCTTTCGCTGAATAACTCAGAGATTTGTGGCAGAAAGAGAAAAGGACATATACAACACACTGTAAGTTAAGTGCTGCTACTGTGGTCAGTGTGTGAATTGTGAAAGAGAGCAGACAGCAATAATTCTTCAAGGTTGAGTTAAAATTCCACTTCATTTGGAAAGCTTCAATGAGTGTTATAGGGAATTTTTTTTTCTCTATTTTCAGTGTGTATAGCAGTTAAAGATTATAGCATGTATCTGCTTCTAATTAAATACTGTAAGTCAGGTCTTCATGTGTGTCTCCATGAATATGAGCTCACAGCGAGCTACAAGCTTCTTTATAATTCTTTGTGTCTCTAGAAAAGCACAGTGCATTTAGGTGATGTCCAGTAACTGTGTCTTACTGATGTCTACGTACTCTTGATGACAATAATGAGAATCCATTTTACTAAAAGACTCCTATGCATTTGAAAGGCTAGTCTGCCAAAATGCATTACAAATAGCATGGTATATAAAAAGGTATATGAGGCTTAATGTCAGAATAATTACACTATGATTAACCCTCATGTCTAGATTTAAGACAACTGTGAAAATCTCCTAGAGGAGACTGGCATTTGAATAAGCTTTTGTGGTATAATTATACTTAAGTAAATATTTTATATAAGATTGAAGCAGAGGAACTGTATTCAGTCATGAGTCTGTGGATTAAAATACCAACATCCCTGCACTAATTTTGAAATACAAATAAAAATTATCATTTTATAAGTAAAATTTACTGTGAATTATAAACTATATCAATTACATTCTGAATTATATGGGCAAATTTTGACATCCTGAGAACAAAATACTTTATTGCAGCTCCTGATAAATTCAGTAATGGTGGTGATCCTTGTAGTCACATCTATGAGAAAAATTTCTGCAAGTTGTAAAGAGAGCATGTGAGATTCCAGAAATATAGCTGCAGTGAGTGTGTTGATTCTTGTATTAGTCCATTTTCATAATGCTATAAAGAAATACCTGAGACTGGGTAATTTATAAAGAAAAGAGGTTTAATAGACTCACAGTTTCACATGGCTGGGGAGGTCTTACAATCATGATAGAAGGAGAAGGAGGAGCAAAGTCATGTCTTACATGGCAGCAGGGAAGGGTGCATGTGCAGGGCAACTGCCCTTTATAAAACCATTAGATCTCATGAGACTTATTCACTATCACAAGAACAGCATGGGAAAAACTTGCCCCATTATTCAATTCCCTCTCACTGTGTCCCACCCATGACATGCAGATTATCAGAGCTACAATTCAAGGTGAGATTTGGGTGGGAACACCACCGAACCACATCATTTCACCCCTGCCCTCTCCCAAATCTATGTTCTCACATTTCAAAGCCAATCATGTCTTCCCAACAGTCCCTTAAAGTCTTAATTCATTTTAGCATCAACTCAAAAGTTCATAGTCCAAAGTCTCATCTGAGACAAGGCAAGTCCTTTCCACCTATAAGCCTATAAAATCAAAAGCAAATTAGTTAATTTTTAGATACAATAGGCGTACAGGCATTGGATAAAAACACCCATTCCAAATGGGAGAAACTTGCCAAAATGAGGGGGCTACAGGCCCCAGGCAAGTCCGAAATCCAGCGGGACAGTCAAATCTTAAAGCTCCAAAATGATCTCCTTTGAGTCCATGTCTCACATGCAGGTCATGCTAATGAAAGGGGAGGGCTTCCATGGCCTTGGGCAGCTCTACCTCTGTGGCTTTACAGGGTACAGCCCCACTCCTGAGGGCTTACATGGACTGGTGTTGAGTGTCTGTAGCTGTTCCAGGCACACGGGGCAAGTTGTCAGTGGATCTACCCTTCTGTAGTTTAGAGGACAGTGGCCCTTTTCTCACAGCTCCACTAGAGAGTGCTTCAGTGGGGACTCTGTGGGAGCTCCCACTGCACATTTCCCTTCCATACTACCCTAGGTTCTCGATGAGAGCTTCGTCCTTGCAGCAAACTTCTGCCTGGACCTCCAGGCATTTCCATACATCCTCTGAAATCTAGGCAGAAGTTCCCAAACCTCAATTCTTGACTTAAATGTACCCACAGGCTCAACACCACATGGCAGCTGCCAAGGCTTGGGGCTTTCACCCTCTGAAGCCATGGTCTGAACTGTACCTTGGCACCTTTTAGCAAATGCTGGAGAGGCTGGGGTGCAGGGCACGAAGTCCCTAGGCTGCACACAGCAGGGGGGCCCTGGGCCTAGCTCACAAATCCATTTTTTATTCGTAGGCTTCCAGGCCTGTAATGAGAGGGGCTGCCATGAAGGTCTCTGACATGCCCTGGAGACATTTTTCCTACTGTCTTGGGGATTAACATTTGGCTCCTCGTTACTTATGCAAATTTCTCCAGCTGGCTTGAATTTCTTCCCAGGAAATGGGTTTTTCTTTTCTATCAATTCAACAGGCTGCACATTTTCTGAACTTTTATGTTCTGTTTGTCTTTTAAACACAAGTTCCAACTCCAAACCATACCTTTGTGAATACATAAAACTGAATGCTTTTAACAGCACCCAAATAAACTCTTGAATGCTTTGTTGCTTAGAAATTTCTTCCACCAGATACTCTAAATCATCTTTCTCAAGTTCAAATTTCCACAAATCTTTAGGGCAGGGGCAAAATGCCACCAGTCTCTTTGCTAAAGCATATCAAGAGTTATCTTTGCTTCAGTTCCCAACCAGTTCCTTATCTCCATTTGCAACCACTCAACCTGGACTTTATTGTCTATATCACTATCAGCATTTTGGTCAAAGCCATTCAGCAAGTCTCTAGGAATTTCCAAACTTTCCCACATTTTCCTGACTTCTTCTGAGCCCTCCAAACTGTTCCAGCCTCTGCCTCTTACCCAGTTCCAATGTTGCTTCCATATTTTGGCATATCTTTATAGCAGCACCCCACTCCTGGTACCAATTTAGTGTATTAGTTCATTTACATACTGCTATCAAGAAATACCTGAGACTGGGTAATTTATAAAGAAAAAGAGGTTTAATGGACTCACAGTTCCACATGGCTGGGGAGGCCTCACAATCATGGCAGAAGGTGAAGGAGCAGCAAAGGTACATCTTACATCGTGGTAGGTAAGAGTGTGTGTGCAGGGGAACTTCCCTTTATAAAACCATCATATCTCATGAGACATATTCATTATCATGAGAACAGCATGGGAAAAACCCACTGCATGATGCAATTACTTCCCACTGGGTCCCACCCATGACACGTGGGGATTATGGGAGCTACAATTCAAGATGAGATTTGGGTGGGGACACAGCCAAACCATATCCATTTTTATGCTACTGTAACTCAGCTTCAAATACATCTTGATATACTTTGCTTTAGGATGCAAGAACCAGCCTCCTCAAACCACATTTCTTCTTTTACCAATACATAGAATCCCTTCTTTGAGCTTCTGCATAATATCATAAGTAGATATTTCAGTAAACATCTGTGTTCCTGCTTAAAAGGCATATCTTTCAAACTTGTAAATTCTAAAAATAAGCCAAACATTTACCTTTTATCCTTCCAAACTTTTACAGATTTGTTGCTTTGTGCATTGCACCTGATGACTTTTTAATGTCATGTTTTTAACCTTTGCAGACCTCAAAAGCTGAATAACGTGTATGTGTATATGACATTCTTCCCTAAATTGTAAGACAACTGGTATGATTTCAGTGTCCTAATTGGACCCTGCTTCATATAGCTAGGTAGGCATCTTGTACATGAATGTAGAGTGTGCTATTTGAGCTCTACTACCTACATTTAGTGGTTGCTAGACGAGTGGTTCAGTGACAAAGGCTGCAACATCAGGTGAGTGAGACATGGGTTCCAATCCTTTTTCTTCCTGTCACATGATCCTCAGTAAGTTATTTAACTTCTTGCACTTCTTGCATCCTTAACTCTCTTAATGTGTAATAAATGTGTTTAATGATAATTAGATTGAAGATTTAATACAATTAGCAAGTGTGGATGAAAACTCTGAGCACATAATTATTGGCAATCATCCCTTCTGCAGTTAGAAATTACTACTTCCTGTTTATCTATAGATTGTCTTTTGTGATTTCTACAATCCATTATTAGGCCTCTGTGATAATAAGTTGTAGGTTCATGTTTGAACTCAGGTAGAAACCCAAGCTTCCACCTGAATATCAGGAGAAGATTCCATTCTGGGTTGCATAAGCCTTAGAAATGTCTCTATGATCCTACTGTGGCCATTGGTTTATTTCTTTTAAAATGAGATGGTGAGGTCCTTGTGGCCAGAGAAGATGTGTCATTGGCATATCTGTCAGTTTGCAATAGACTTTATCACTCCTACCTTAAATTAGCTGATATCCCTAGGCCTTAAATTAAAAGCCGGAACTTGACTGTAATGCACCAGTTTAATTCAGGCCACATTCACCGTATGAAATGTTAAGAGTTGGATAATTTGAACTGCTAGGTTTTTGCTCAGCCTCTTTTCTGCCTCAGCCTCTGCCGTGTCTTTACTAGGCTAATAAGAAGCCAGAGGCATAAGGAAGCCCTTGAGTCAAGGACATCTTTCCAACTTGTCCAGTGGGTTTAGAGAAATAAGAGGTAATGTTAAAATTGGATTTTATATTAGTCACACTTTAATAGTCTATTGCTTTGAGTAAGTGAATACTCATTTACAGAAAAAAATTTTCTTATCTTTGGATCTGGAAATCAAGTTTTGATTGGTCTAAAAACCTCAATCGTTTTCTAAAAAATCTTTAGTTCTATAGTGAGCATATAGTTGCCTTTCAAGAAACTTTGGAGGAAAGACAGGCTAGAAGGGGTAGAAGACAGAAATTTAATATTTTCATTTAATTAAATAAATTAAAAGGCAGATGAAGGAAAGAAGGAAGGGAGGCAGGCAGGGAGTCTGGTATTTTTCTCCTGAAGATTGTCGTGTTTTGTTTTGTGTGTCTGTTTGTTTAGTAGCATGCCTGGGCTAAAGCAATGAAGTATACATTTTATGTATAAGTAGCCATAAGGTTTTTTTTTTATCTGTATGTACTTTTATTTTTACTTTTATGTAGGAATTTCTAGGGGTTAGCTAATGATCGGAAATAATTTGTGCTGAAATTAGTTCAGCCAGTAAGACTTCCATCCTCTGCCGACAGAACCTTTTGTGAGTAAGGGAAACATTAAAAACTTAGGCTCTTTTTGAGTCTGGCTCCTGTATTACTTTCCTTACTTATTTTTTAAAATAAATGTGTTATTTTAGGGTATCTTTAGGTTTAAAGAAATGCTGCCAAGATAGTAAATGGAGTTCCTATATAATTCATACCTAGTTTCTTGTATTCTTGACATCTGACATTAATAGGGTACATTGTTCATAATCAATAAGCTTACTATTGATGCATTATTAATAATGAAATTATTCACTTTGTTAAAATTTCCTCAGTTTTTACCCATTTCGGGATCTTGTACAAGACATCCCCTTTAACCATGAAGTCTCCTTTGGCTCCTCTATACCATGAGAGTTTCTCGGATTTTCCTTGTTTGGGATGACCTTGACCATTGTGAAGAGTACTGCTCGGCTATTTTATAGAACATCCTTCATGTTAGGTTTGCGTGGTGTTTTCCTTGTGGTGAAACATGGGGTTGCCAGTTCCAGAAGGAAGGCCATGGAATCAAGCACATTCTCCTCACCTCACACTACAGGTACATCCTAATGACAAGCCTTATCGCTGTTGATATTAAACTTTACCTCCTGACTGAGGAAGTGCCTGACAGATCTATCCAGTGTGTGGCTACTCTTCTTCCTCCTTTCCACATTGCCCACTTTGGGAGAAAGTCCTAACATGCAACTGACACTTAGGCAGTAGAGATTTGGGTCCCGCCACCTTGAGGGCAGAATGTCTACGTAAGCTATTAGGAATTCTCCGGCGTGAGTGATGTATCTCTTCTCTCCCATTTATGTACTTAATTACAATTTATTCATCAGCATAGACTCACGGACATGTATTTTACATTTGGGGCTGCAACCCAAGAGTATTTTTTGTTGTGTTGCTCAAGTCGTCCTAGTTCTGCCTGTTAAAACCCCTTTCTGTGGGATCCTTTATTCGTGGACATAACCCCATTATTGTATTTTTTCTTGAGCAACTCCTTTTTTTCTAGTACTATAAGATGCTACAGGCTCATATTCTATGTTCTCTTCCCCAGCCCTAAAACAAGCCATTTCTGCAAGGATTCTTATTTCTCTTTTTAGAATGGTATTACAAACTAACATCTGAGCACTGAGTACTCAGTGGCCCAGTTACCCTTCACTGGGCCCTTGCAGGTCTCGTCTGCTCATGCATTACACTTCAAAACCTTGAGGCCATAAGCATGTGAATATCTTTGTCCCCCTTTGGTCTCGGCTGTTTATGTGCTCAGCTTCAGCCAAGACTTGCTTGCTCCAAGTGAGAAGGTGACCTCGGGCTAACAGAGCCTAGAATTTGGCCCTTCCTCTCTTGCCTGCCTCCAAGAAGTCACTGCCATGGACAGAGCTGCTGGGCATGGCCATCACCCTTTGTTGCCAAATGAGCCAGCCCCTGATAATTATTGCAGAGAATCAGCTCTATTCACTGTTTGTCACGCCCTAGCAGAAACTTGGCACTGCCAAGCTGGGAGCAGGTGTAGAAGCACCCCCAGGCCAGAGTACCCTAAGCTCCCACTGCTCTTTCTAGATGCTCAGCATCTATGATGGAATTATGAGATGTGGCCTTTGGGAGTCGATTATGTTATGAGGGTGGAGACTTAATGGATTGGATTAGTAGCCTTATAAAAGAGTCCCAAGGGAGAACTTTTGCCCCTTCCACCACGAAAGGACTCAGTAAGAAGACTCTGTCTATATACAGAATGTGGGGCCTCACTAGACAATTTTTTTTTTTTTTTGAGAAGGATTCCTCCTCTGTCTCCAGGCTGAAGTGCAGTGGCACGAACTTGGCTCACTGCAACCTCTGCCTCTCAGGTTCAAGCGATTCTCTTGCCTCAGCCTCTCAAGTAGCTGGGACTACAGGCATGTGCCACCACGGCCAGCTGATTTTTGTATCTTTAGTAGAGATGGGGTTTCACCATGTTGGCCAGGATGGTCCTCGATCTCTTGACCTCATGATCCACCCACCTCGGCCTCCCAAAGTGCTGGGATTTTTGGCGTGAGCCACCACGCCTGGCCGACACTGAATCTTCTGGAATTTTTATCTAGGACTTCTTAGGCCCCAGTGCTGTGAGAATTAAATATTTGTTGTTTATAAACCATTCAGTCTATGACATCTTGTTATAGCAGCCCAAATGGACTATGACACTGCCACTTGGGCATTTAGATCCAGCAGATGCAATGGAGATCCTGGTATTTTGTGGTAATGAGGAAGTGGTGTGGCATCTCTGGAAAGCCCAAACAGCAAAGCTAAAATGCAGACACTATGATTCTGGAGCTAGATATACAATGCCATCTTTAGCAGTGTACATTCCAAACCTTGCTTCTGGCAGACTATGAGGCCCTGAGAGAGAATAAGAGACTAAACTCCTCACCCCAGGGAGCCAAGCGACAGTGTAAGTGGAGCTGCTCGTCATCAGATGGTTACGGCTACACCCCTCAATATGACTTGATGGTCAGGCAGGCTACAGGAATCCCTCATTCAAGGGACATTGCACATTCAAAATCAGGCTTAAGCAGGCTGAAGGACAAAATGACATCACACAAAAAGGTAGTCCAAACCTTCATGCTATCTGCCCTTGTAGCACTGATATTTTTCACTCAGCTCACCCCTCTGGCCCTATGGTGATGAGAAGGTTCTCTTCAATTGCCTGATAGAAAACACCTCGAGCCTCAATTAAGAATGGGATATAAGTAGCCATAGATAGATAGATAATTGCAGGTCAAAATGCACCGTATAGCATCAACTTTGCATTCAGAGGTGAGCCTGACAGATCTTGGTGAGGACATCCTTCCCCTAGGCAAAGATGTTAGCAATACATATTGTCATCAGCTTCATATTTTGGGAGAAGGGACATGTGATAAGGAAAAAAAATCCACTCCTGGGCAGTGAGGAATGATTTGGCTGGGAATTCAGGAGCGTTCAAGGAGCAAGCTTGAAAGATTGGAGATATAAAGTTATGGAAAAGTGATGCGTGCATTCAGCAGCAGAGACTCAAGTTGATCCTTGATATGGCACCAATCCTGGAGGAGACCAGCTAGCCATGTGATAATAGTCTTTTTTGCCAGACACTTTCCACCTTACAGCAGGAAGTGTGTGTCCTCATGGAGAAGGAGTCATGTCCTGGGATTGCCTTCCTTCCCTGCAGTGGCAGAGCCAGCCACTGCACTATGCAGTGCTGTGTGCATACTCACAGATGGAAAATTGTCACAGAAACTCATCCAGCATCATTTAGACAAAGAAATCTGCTTTATGGAGAAGGTGGGGCTTTATGAGCAATGTCTTACTAGATATAGAATATACTTTGACCCAACAGCCAGTAGAAGATAACAGAAAAAGCCCATTTGGGTAATTTGGGCTTCCTGTCCTCTCAACTTCAGGTTCTGGTTGAACAGGGGTCCTGGCTCCCTAAGAAGACATGCTGGTCCCAGGGACATAGCAAGTGATCCACAAAATTCAAAGTTATGGCCAGATCTGGTCATGCTGGGTTCCTCATGCTAGTGGGCCATTAGGCAGAGAAAGAGTTAATATACTGCTGGGCAATTGACTGAAATTTTGAAGAGAAGAGAGGTTTGCTCCTTCATGACGGCAGCAGGGAGAAGTATCTGGAACTCAGCAGGTCCTTTGGGTACCTGCTGTGGGCTTCCAGTTCCAGAAATAACTGTAGATGTGCAGTTGCTGCAATGGTGGCCAACAACATAATAAACAGGTGCAGAAACCCTGAGGCACTGTTTCACTGTGCGAATAGCATCCATCAGCAAAGTGCTGGCTGAGGGTGAGAGTTATGCAGAGTTAGTGAAGGAAGAATGAGAGGATGACTCTAAGATATGATCCTGAGATTAATTGGAGCAGTGGGAAGCATAACTTGATCCATTAACACTCTCTGGTGAGGCATTTTTTTTGCATCCAGCTACAAGGGTTTAGAAGACTCAGTGACAGTTAACCCTTAACTGGGTCTGAGTGTGTCAAGGGATGGTCGGGAGCAGATGTGGTCTATGCTCTACCCAGGCTTTCAGCTCTGCAATGTGAGGGCACTGCTCTAATAGCAGGAAGCTTCACTTAATACTGAATCATGCAAAGTGAGCACTGTCTGTTGGCTAAATAATTTTTCAAAGATATTACATATATATTATGTATATATATTGAGACCGAGTCTCGCTCTGTCACTCAGGCTGGAGTGCAGTGGTGTGATACCAGCTCACTGCAACCTCCCCCTCCCAGGTTCAAGTGATTCTCCTACCTCAGCTTCCCAAGTAGCTGGGGCTATAGGCATGCGCCACCACACCCAGATAATTTTTGTGTTTTTAGTAGAGACTGGGTCCCATCATGTTGGCCAGGCTGGTCCCGAGCTCCTGGGCTCAAGTGATCTACTCGCCTCAGCGTTTGAAAGTGCTGGGATTACAGGTGTGAGCCACCATGCCCAGCTGATATTATATCTTTTTAAGGCATATTTTTGATAAATTTCCCATGAGATTCTATAATTATATTAAATAATTTAAAAATGAGTCAAAGGGTTAAAAATGGCAGTTATCCTGCTGTTGTGTGTTTGTCTGAGTTTGGAATTGTCCCTATTTCTATGTGGTGTGCTTCCTTTTAGACTGTAAGATTCTGGACAGCCCAGAGTAATTCGGTTTTAAAATTAATACTCTTTAAATTAGCACTTGGTAGGTTATTTTCCATAATGAATTTCCTAAAATCAAAACATGGCTGCTTCTGGCTTGAGATTCCCATTGTTTGCAAGCCTGGATCTTTATACTGGCTCATCCTAGAGTGAACATTAGAAAATCAAATACCTTTCTGTGTCCGTAAACATCAATCAAACAACAAACGTGGTTTATCAGTATCATCGACTGTGTGTTTGGCTAACCGTGCATACAGAATGGTTATAAATTACTGGAGAGAAAAGATAAGTTGAGCATCATGAAGTCTTGTGGGTGACAAGGCAATGGAGAGAAGGTGTCTGTGGGCTGGGAGCTCAGTTAAACATCCCCTCCGTTCGGGAGTGGGACAGCCCAGAGGCAGTAAGAAACAGGACAGAGAGTGTGCAGGGGAGCACCATACATGGGGGGCAGCATGAGCACTGCTTTCGCGGTTACGATGTATAAGGTGCTCATTCACTCCACTAATGTGTATTACATAAGTCCTGTGAAAAAAAGAATGCACGGGTTGGAAACAATTTTACAGACAAGTTCAACCAGTTTGGTACCTGTTTGCACGTTCTGAAGAGTATTCAATTCCTCTTGTACATCTTAAGATGCTTCAGCTTCAGAATCATGAAAGCTGAGCCTTTTATTTGATTCCACTGTATTGATGAATTTGACATGAAAATTCTATGAAATAGTATACTTTTAAGTAATCATTTCCAGTGATTTTACGTATGTGTGTGTGTGTGTGTATATATATGTGTGTGTATATATATATATATATGAGTATATATATATATATATAAGTATATGAGCTAATGGGTCTGGAGTGGATTTTTGTGTGTGTGTGTGTGTGTGTATATATATATAATTATATATAATAATCACTTAGAATGTACTGATTTATATATAATATATACTACTACTACTAATATATGTATCACATATCATATATAATAATATGATTAATATATTAATAATTAACATAGTTTAATACAATAGGTATATATTATACATATAATATATGTATATAATAATGTATGTAATATATGCATATAAGATATGTTACACACATTATTTATAACATATGTGTAAAATAGCATATATTATAATACATAACATAATTTACATAACAATATATATAAATCAGTTCATTCTAAGTGATTATTTCATCATATAATTTGTAGTCAATTATTTTATATATGTGACAAATTTATATTGTAAACCAATATATACACCATAAAAGCATTGCTTTACCTACACATTCTACCTAGAAAATAAAACTTTAAAATGCTGGTTTATAGGCCAAGAGCAGTGACTCATGCCTGTAATCCTAACACTTTGGAAGGCCAAGGTGGGAAGAGTACTTGAGTCCAAAAGTTCAAGACCAGCCCGAGGAACATCGAAAGACCCCATCCCTATAAAAAATTTAAAAATTAGCCAAGCATGGTGGGCTTGAGGTGGGAGAATCTCTTGAGCCCAGGAGATTGAGGCTGCAGTGAGCTATGATTGTGCCATTGCACTCCAGCCCAGGCACTAGAGTGAGACTCTCTCTCTCTTTAAAAAAAGAAACAGTTTGTAAGTATATAACTTTGAACACATTCAGGTTTATCCTGGAGAAGCTATAGACATGTAAAATTAGGATACAAATTACTAGGTTTCATATAATATATAGTTAATATAATTACCTTTTTTAGTTACTTGTCTATTTTAAAGCAGATTTAAATGCAAATTTGTTTTCCAAATGAAATGCTATACATTTGGAAAATTTCTACCAGAAAAAAATCATGTCTCCTTGATTTAAATGACCTTTCTTATGCTATTTAACATAAGCTTACTAATCATTTATGAGAATATAAGAATATGCATAGAATAGAATGCTCTATCAATAATAGATTATTTTGAAAATAATATCGTTGACCCCAAAATTATTTTTTGAATTATGTAATTTTAATGTTGGAAGGAATTTTTGAGGCTTTCAATATAGTCATTTAAACAGTATAGTATATTTTCTAGAAATACATGCTTATAAATTCTGTAGACTTAAAAATAATTATTTTGATAGAATCTATACAAAGAGCCTCATTAGAAAAATGAAGATGTCATTTTTGCAGGCAATATATGCCATATTTGAGTGTGTTACTCCAACCCATATCTGTAGAGTAACCCACACAGCTACCTGCTGTGAGCGAGGCCTGGAGCTAGAGAAGGCTCTGCAGCAAGTTCAGGCTGCAGAACAAGCTTCTGTACCATGCCAGCAGCACCAGCAATACCCCAGGTGTCTGATGCAAACAGAGAGGCTGTATGGAGCCTCTGGCAAGCACCAATAGAGTCACCGCATGAACCTTGAGGATACTGGAACAAATGTGTGCTCTTTTCTGCAAATAACAATTTTCTTTTTGGGATACAACTTTTGGCTTGCTACTGGGTCTTGTGGAAACTGGACACTTAACCAGGGTGACTGTATGACCTGAGCTTCCATCACTGAGTGGCTGTTGTTTGACCCACCTAGGCATACATTTGGGTGCCTAGGGTAGCAAGCTATCATCGAATGCAGTGAGGTAAATGACTGACCTCAAGCAGGCCCTGAAGGTACAAATAAGTTGCAAGAACAGGTAGTTCAGACTCTTTCAACACAAACCACCATTTCATGGTCTCTTCACTCCCAATCCAAGTCTGTGGCTGTCTAGTTTATGGTAAATAGCTGGGAAACCACACACTCAAGCCTGTTTTATAGATGGTTTTCCATGATCTACTGGCACTACTCTAACAGGAGTAGCTGCAGCACTGTAGAAGTACTTGGGGGTGAACATGAAGGCCAGAGATGAAGGAAAATTTTCCCAGCAGGAAGAACATTGAGTACATTTGATGGTCCAATATTTCTGGAGTGAAAGGTGGACAGAAGCACTAATTTATAATAACTTATAAGGCTATTGCTAATGGTTTGGCTGGGGGTGGTCAGGAACTTGGAAGAAACAAGATTGAGCCATGACCCAAGATCTGTGTTGGCCCCTTTCAGCCACGGCTGGAGCAGCTGGGACAGAGGGCACCAAATCCCTAGGCTGCACATAGCACAGGGACCCTGGTCCCGGCCCTGAAACCATTTTCTCCTAGGCCTCCTGGCCTGTGATGGGAGGGGCTGCCATGAAGATCTCTGACATGCCCTAGAGACATTTTCCCAGTTGATTTGGGGATTAATATTTGGCTCCTCGTTACTTATGTAAATTTCTGCAGCTAGCTTGAATTCATTCTCAGAAAATAGGTTTTTATTTTTTATTGCATTGTCAGGCTGTAAATTTTCCAAACTTTTATGCTCTGCTTCCCTTATAAAATTGAATGCCTTTAACAGCACCCAAGTCACCCCTTGAATGCTTTGCTGCTTAGAAATTTCTTCTCCTAGATACCCTAAATCATCTCTCTTAAGTTCAAAGTTTCACAAATCTCTAGGACAGGGACAAAATGCAGCCAGTCTCTTTGCTAAAACATAACAAGAGTCACCTTTGCTCCAGTTCCCAACAAGTTCTTCATCTCTATCTGAGACCAACTCAGCCTGAACTTTATTGTCCATATTGCTATCGGTATTTTGGGCAAAGCCATTCAGCAAGTCTCTAGGAAGTTCTAAATTTTCCCACATTTTCCTGTTTCTTCTGAGCCCTCCAAACTCTTCCAGCCTCTGCCTGTTACCCAGTTTCAAAGTCGCTTCCACATTTTTGGGTATCTTTTCAGCAGTGCCCCACTCTACTGGTACCAATTTACTGTATTAGTCCATTTTCATACTGCTGATAAAGACATACCTTAGACTGGGAAGAAAAAGAGATTTAATTGAACTTACAGTTCTACATGGCTGGGGAGGTCTCAGAATCATGGCAGGAAGTGAAAAGTACTTCTTACATGGTGGCGGCAAGAGGAAAAATGAGGAACAAGCCAAAGCGGAAACCCCTGATAAACCCATCAGATCTTGTGAGACTTATTCACTAGCATGAGAATAGCACCAGAAAGACTGGCCCCCGTGATTAAATGACCTCCTCTTGGGTCCCTTCCACAACACGTGAGAATTCTGGTAGATACAATTCAAGTTCAGATTTGGGTGGGGACACAGACAAACCATATCACTCCCCAATATAAGATTATTCCTGGGTAGAGTAGCCTGACACCTGATGACAGGTGGATGGCATGAGGCCTCTGTCATCCCAAAATGATGACGATTTCCTCCCTAGAATGCAGCCATGTTGTAGCGATGGAATTGCTTTCCCGTCTGGCGCCACCGTCTGTGAAGTCACAGAAAGCTGGGTTTGCCCTCGTGGTGTTCTTGATATCGTGTGAAGTGTCGAATTCATCTCCCAGTGAGAGAAACACATCTTAAGAGCTAGGCTGCTTCAGGTTGAGTCTCAGTGAAGACCTGAATAAAGTAAGAAAAAGAAAACAACGTGTGAAGATCCAGGGGAAAATCTTCTCAGTCAGAGGGAGGACCAAGTGCAAAAATGCTGAGGTTAGAAAAAAATTAGCATGTTTAAAAAATGAAAAGGAAGTCGATAGGTCTGGAGTGGACTGACCAAGGAGACGTGGTTTAGAAGTGAGTTGGGAACGAAAAGCAGGGGCAAGGTCATAAGGGAATTTTTAGACGGTGTTTCCTGTTGTTGTTGTTGCTTTGTTTTGTTTAGTTCAACTGTACAACTCTTTGGTGTGGTCATATCCACTAATGAGATAAAAGCTTAAATCATTGAACCTAATATCAAGCAAATGGCTAACTGGCCTCCAGAGAGATCTCATTCTAGGTTGTCAGCAAGTAACTCCACACATAGAGTTCTTCTCCTCTGTATTCACAATATGACATTTTGCCCTTTTGTTTCCTTAAGGCAACAAAATTTAAAATTACAGAATGATCCCTAAGCTAGAGACATGTGCCCGTCAGAGAAAAAAAGGAGACTAAACATTTCTTAAATCTCTACTCTTAAACTTCCAAATAGAAGGGATATATGGGGTTTCTACTATTTCACATATTTTTATGTTTCTTTCAAGACAATAAAGTGTCTGGTAAATTATTTAAAAGGATATATCTATATTATGCATGGAAACTGTTTCCATAGCTCAAACAGCAGTAAGTGCTTGAATTCGCAGCAGTACTCAATGTCTCCCGAATAACTGTATTCCGAATAATAGTGGGAGCAGTTTGACTCCAACCGAGAGGATAATCTCCTTTATCATTTCATGCACTTTTTTTTTTTTGCCAGATACCGTATCATGTTTATAAGGAGCACGTCTATGGGAGTTAATATTTGGTAAGTCCTGAGTGTTTAACCTATACCTCCATGACTCCTCACGATAAACCAATGTGGACATTATTATCATGATCTTCTTTTCACAGATAGGAAACTGCAGCACAAAGAGACCAGGTAACCAGCCCAAGGTCACACAAGTTATAAATGGAAGGAGCATGGCCCACATCTAAGCAGTCTGGCTTTAGAATTCTTGATTTTTCTGGATCCGTCAGAGAGAATGCAGATAGACTTTTGAATGTTTTCAAGTATAGCTTCGATGCTGACAAAAATAAGCATTGGTAGTGACAGATGGCTTTAAAATTTTAATGCTTTGGTGATTTTTATTGAAAACATAACTCAGCTTGACACAGATGTGAGAAGGAGCATAGTGGAGAGAAAGTGGACGGAGCATCTGATTCAGGAGACTTCACTGCAAGCCCTGGAACAGCCACTGGCTGGTGATCGCCAGAAAATTATTGTATTTCATTCTCATCTCTCAGAAGGAAAATATGTACTTCTCACTAAATACCCAATGACCATCTTTTATAGATTTTTTTTGTTTTTGTTATTTTAATATTTGCTTTTTGTGTTTCTCTTAGGTTGACATTTAAGTTTCAGTATAACGACAAAAGAAATGTAATGTTAACTGACACATTTATGCAGTTTAGACTTGGAGAATGCTATAAATGTTAAACATTTATTCATCGATTAATTACAATCAATTTAAAGATTGAGGCACACCCAGATATTCTTGTGAGGACAAACTAAAGCAGGAGTGGTTTGCAATAGAAAGACCAGACTGGTCCCAGTCAGGGCTACACAGTATTTAAGGGTGCCCTGGCCTCTTAAGCTTCCCTTCCGTGCTCACCTCCACCCCTCCAGGACTTTTATGCCTGGGGGCTGCCCACACACAACTGCTCCAACACTACAGCCAGCTCTTCCAATAGCACAGACATTGCTTTCCTAAGCTCCACTCTGCCCTTGAAAATCCCTACTCAACAGGGCCCCGGCAGTGAGCCCAAGAGAGAGACTACCATCCAGCAATTCTGTTCAGTGGCAGGTAGGACAGAATAGTGAGCTGGATTGTATGAATCTCAGACAAACCCTCTGGGGAAGTGATTTGAAAAAGCCAATGTCATAGTACCCTCCAAAATGTACCACATGCATAGACATCAGTGCATATAGATACACATTCTGGAAATAGACTTTAGCATAGGCTACCGGACAAAACTAATAACGCACCACTAAACAAGAAGTCCACAGACCCAAATGTCGTCCAGGTTGGACCTTTGCTTGTGTGATCTCGGGCAAGTCATATCAGTCCTTTGAATACCAGTTTATTTACAAAAAGCTACCATTTATCCCTATGAATTTATTTTGAGGTTAAAAAACTCCTCAAAATTATTGATTGATTATTTTAAAACAAGACAGTGCTATAATTTATTCATTAAAAACAAATAAAATTATCTCTCTCTTTTAATATAAAACAATTACTTGCACCAATGACATTAATAGCTAAAAATTTAACATACAAATATAATTTTGCAAAGTCAAACAGAGATTAATCAAGTAATTCTTGGAGAAAAAACCCATCAAATCAAATATGTTAGCTAGAATAATATTGATTTAGAATAAATAAGTCACTTAAAATGGATATTAAACAATGCTAGTCAGATAATTAATAATTATGCTTCTTAAAACACTCATATAATAGTTAGCTATTCTTATAACACCCTAAACATTAAACGTCTTCACATACTCTACCCCCCAGCTATTTTTTTGCATTAATGATAATATACTGATATACTGAATTTACTAGTGGATACATGTGCAACACAAATATATTTTGAAGCTCCCATGGCATTTTATATGTAAGTAGCCTTGAATATTAGAACATAAAAATGGTACTAGAAGGTATACGATGAGAAGTACCTTCGTCTTAAAAAAAATTAAAGTGCACAAGGATGTAAGTGCTCTTTCAAGTTGGATTAGGTCTCTCCGAAGTAGGTCAGTCTAGCCCTGTATATCCACAAAACCTTAGAAGGTGAATATAGAAAAAAAGAGCTAAATCCTGTGGCATGCATTAATCTCGGCTGAAGCTGAGGAGAGATACTTCAAGATGTCCCCAATAGTTTCTTTCCTAAAACAGTAACACATATTTAATACAATAGTAGGGACAGAAATTTGAATTCTTTCATTGACAAAGATTTACCATGAGCACATTTTTAAAAAGTTTGTTTACTTTAAAAATACCTTAATGATTCATCACCAGGGAGTATAGTGTTTACCAAGTTGTCGATCCCCCAAACACCCATAGCTGGGTGACTACCTGAGTTACATATTAGAGACGTAAATTCCTAGGCCCCATTCTCACAACTTCTGATCCAAGGGGGTCCGGTGTAGTTCTAGGAATCTGCATTTTAGCAATATTTCTAGTATCTTTCATGAAATGAAACTTGAGAATTACTGACTTCGCTATTATGGTTAGATACGAGTTTAAATACAGCTGTGCTGTACAAGCTGCAAAACCTTTGGATAAACATTTGACTGTCTTAGATCTCCATGTAGCCATTTGAAAAATAAGCCAAAATCTTTTATTCATAGGCCTGTAGTGATGTACACGTGGGCAATCCTGTAAAATCTTTATCTTTTTGCCGGCTACCTATTGTGTACTCAGCAAGTGTTGCCATTATTATTAATCCTATTTAGTCTTTTCCATTAAAGTTAGTATTAAAGAAAATCAGTGTATTCTTTGGGAAAACAACTAAAATATAATGAAACAGTTTCTAGTGCAAAACTCTTTGAAAATCCCTAAAGAAAATTTGACATTGGTTTTGATGAAATTTTGTAAAGTTCCATTAAAGACAGACACAATATATGCACAACCGGGTGCTAAGATACATAAAACTTCTGTTTATTTATTTTAAAAATTCAATAAAAAGGTTACAGATTTTTCTTTAAATATTCCTACAACAATTATGTATGCTTTTTGAAAACAATTTTCCATGTGTATTTTATTGGCTTCTGATGCAATAATTATTTCAACTACAATTACGCATCACAAAAGCCAAATAAATTTTCATCCACACTATGCAGAGTGCCAGATTTACACCTACAGACAGATACTTCCCTAGACTTGATTGAGTATAAAAGTATGTAACATTTTCCTGGTTTCCATTGATATTAGAAGCACAATAATCTACACAGCTTACCAGTGGCATCATAAAATAATATATGCAAGTGCTTTAAAATGTTACATGAGTCAAATCACTGTAAGTTATTATTATCACTTCATCACCTGTACTATTAACAGTCATGACAGCCACAAAATGCCCTTTGAATGGGAGACAGTAATAATAATACTGTCATTTGTTAAGAGCCCAATTCGAGCCTGGCACATGACTAGATACTTTATAAGCATTTAATTTTCTCAGTAACTGTGAGAGGTTAGTCATATGCCCATTTTTAGACAAAGATCCTGAAATCTAGGTTGTTAAGTAGTGCTTCCAAAATGACAGAATGGTGTGGCGAAGTTGGACAGGGATCTTCTCTTCCTCTTTTTCTTCCTTCTGTCTCCAGGGGACCTAGCCCAGATCTGACACATGGCAAGAACTTAGGGTAAGGTTTTCATTGTTTCCAGCCTATTCAGATGCCCCCATCTGCAGTGTACCAAAGACCCTTGCATTAGTCAGGGTGCCCCACAGAAACAAAAATAGCAGAATGTGTGTGTGTGTGTGTGTGTGTGTGTGTGTGTGTGTGTGTTTAGAAAGTGGGATTATTTTAAGAGATTGCCTCACATAGTGGTGGAGGCTGGTGACCTCTAAAATCTGCTGGGTAGGCCAGCAGGCTGGAAACACAGGGAAGAGCTGATGCTGCAATTTCCATCCAAAGGCTGTCTACTGGCAGAATTCCCACTTCTTAGGCAGAGGTGAGTCTTTTTCTATTAAGGCCTTCAACAGAGTGAATGAGCCCCACCCACGTTATGGAGGGCAATCTGCTTTACTCAAAGTCTACTGATTTAAATGTTATTTTCACCTAAAAAATACCTTCACAAAAACATATAGAATAATCTTTGACCAAATACCTGGGCACTGTCACCCAGCAAAGTGGACATATAGTATTAATCACCACTATCCTGCATGAGATCAAAGCAACACCACCCAGTCATTACCTTGCCTGCAGTGAACCACCTCTGTTTGGTTGAATTTCAAATGTCAGTGATTGATTTTTCACATTCCAACACACTTCTCTCCACCTCCTCTGCTCCTACCATGATGCAATCTCCTTCACACCTGAGTTACTGCAATTGCTCTCCCTGCTTCTATCATTGCTCCTGTGCAATACGGTAGTTACACAAAGGCAGCCACGTTTCTCCACCACAAATCCTGGGTTGTTTTCCCATTTCACCTAGTGAAAATTTGAAGTCTTTAGAACGACCTCTCAGGCTCTACATGATCTGCCCCGGATGCCTCTTTTGCTCCCTTCTCTCCCGGCTTTCCCCTGCTCTTTCTGTTCCAGCCACATTGGCCTCCAAGCTCATCCTCCAGCTTCCTGGCTTTGGCCCTATTCCCTTGCACTGGCTGACTCTCTGCCTAGAACCCTCTTACCCAAATATCCACAAAATTAGGTCCTTCAGCTTTGTAAAGATGGTTCTCATGTCTCCTTCTCCACAGCCATACCTTTAAAAACTACAGTTCTTCCCCCACTTGCATTAGTTTTCTGTTGCTGCATAACAAATCGCCGCAAATTTAGCAGCTTAAAGCATCACCCATGATCTCACAGCTCTGTAGATCATGAGTCCAGGTGGGCTCCACTAAGGTCTCTGCTGAGAGTTTCACAAGGCACCTCATGTTAGGAGGCAGTAAGTATAGTCAGCTCTTTCATGAATTTTTCTGTAAACTGGAGGAAATGGAGTGGTAACTGGAGAGGAATTAGGGGCCAAAGGAGATTGTGTTTATTTATTTATGTTATTTTTTAATTTAATTTTTTATTTCCATAGGTTTTGTGGGAACAGGTGGTATTTGGTTACATGAGTAAATTCTTTAGTGGTGATTTGTGAGATTTTGGTGCACCCATCACCCAAGCAATATACACTGAACCCAATTTGTAGCCTTCTATTTTTAATGCTGTCAGGTTCCACGTTATGTTTCCATGCTGATTAAAATGGTATAGAAGAGAAGTTTTCCACTGATGCTGCAGAAGAGAAGGAAAGAGAAAATTATGGGTGCAAAATCACTGAGTAGTCAGCAGTGGATCAAATCTGGGGCACAATAGGGAACTGCCTCGGTTGGAAGCACATGAGGTAACCAATCCAATCAGGAGGTGAGACAGAAGACAGAGGCACAGATGCAGGTGGACAGTACGACTGTGTGGGGAATGCTTGGCAATTCTCTTTGGATACTTCCTGTTTTTCAGTTGAGAGTGAGGAGGAGTTGCAGGAGGGTTATTATCTGTTTGTGGGGAGAGGAGAAGCCTTGACATATTCTTCGGGTTACTTGGGGAGTGGAAAGACAATAAGTAGGTTTTAAGATTGTCAATGACAAGGGACTAATGGAGGCTGATTGCTGTGAACTTAAAGTAAAGCCATTTAGCATGATTGGTGATTGCTTTTCTCCAGCCATAGCTGATGGGGTGGAGGTGAGGAAAGTTAGATTTAAAATTGGTTGAGTTAATTAAAAAAAGGTGTGTCAATCATGAAACAAGAGTTGGAAATCACGAAAAACCAGCATAAATAAACCAACAAAGGAATATTCAGTTGTTCCTCTGTATCTAAGGCGGATTGCTTCCAGCAGATATGAAAATCTTCAGACACTCAAATCCCTCATATTGGCATCCTTCCATAAACTCTAGATTACTTATAATACCTAACGCAATGTTAATGAAATTTAAATAGTTGTTATGTTGTATTGTTTTAAAATTTGTATTACTTTTTGTTGTTGCATTATTATTTTTTCAAATATTTTCGGTCAGTAGTTGGTTGAATCAGTGGATGTGGAACCCTAGGATATGATGGGTTGATTGTATGTTTCTGTGTGTGTATAAATTTTTCATATGTAAACAAATGTGTTTATATATTTAATAATATAATACATCATATATATTTAAGAGAATGTTTCTTAACAGAATTTCTTATATTGTTTATGGTCTATGTCTACTGTGATTACACAGTTTGCATAATATATGGAATTTCTAATACCAAGTTTACCAGAGAAAACTTTGGGTACGATCTCCCTCAAAGCTCTCAGGGGTGCTAATGCTTCAGGATACATTCTTTAGAAGGCATGTAACTTTAAGTTTCTCACCAAATAACATCAAATCACTGTGCTGAATCACTATTTTCAAAAGAAGGAAAGAATATCTAAACTCTTTCTTTTGAAAATAGTGATATTTCTCTTTCAGTTTTCTGTCATATTAATAATTTCCTAATTTCTCTTAAAGATTTACATTTCCTGTTATGGTGAATAACCTTTTCCTAGTAATGTGAAATTAAAGTATATTTATTGAAAGAACAAAGCTTTGTCTTAACAGTTCCCCACTGTCTTAATCAGTTTAGGCTGCTGTAACAAAATACAAGGTACTGGGAGCTTGAACAACAAACACTTATTTCTGATAGTTCTGGAGGTTGGGAAGTCCACGATAAAGGTGCCAACAGATTTGGTGTCAGGTGAGGGCTCTGGTTTTTTTTTTTTTTTTTTTTGAGACGGAGTCTGGCTCTGTCGCCCAGGCTGGAGTGCGGGTGGCACGATCTCAGCTCACTGCAAGCTCCGCCTCCTGGGTTCACGCCATTCTTCTGCCTCAGCCTCCCGAGTAGCTGGGACTACAGGCGCCCGCCACCACGCCAGGCTAATTTTTTGTATTTTTAGTAGAGACGGGGTTTCACTGTGTTAGCCAGGATGGTCTCGATCTCCTGACCTCGTGATCCACCCGCCTCAGCCTCCCAAAGGGCTGGGATTACAGGCACGAGCCACCGCTCCCGGCCAAGGGCTCTCTTCTTGATTTGCAGGTAGCCACATCTTGCCGGGTCCTCACACGGTAAAGAGAGAGAGAGCACTCTGATCTTTTCCTCTTCTTATAAAAGCTCCACTCTTATAATGGGAGCTCTACACTGATGATCTCACCTTAACCTAATCACCCCCCAAAGGTCCTACCTTCAAATACTATCACATTCGGGGTTAGGGCTTCCACCTATGAATTTGGGCGGGGACATATTCCGTCCAAAGCATTCACTTTTCTTGAGCTTCAATCCTTCAAAAGATACTCTAATTCTTTCCCTTTTTAAGTTAATATTCTTTAATAAATGATTGAAAGAAAATTGGAACAAATGCATTTATTCACTCATACACTTTTCTCTGCTCACTCAATAGTTTTTCAGGGTTCACAATGGATAAAGTTGAATGAAATTTCCAAATCAAATTGTTTCCCTTCTTGCCAGTCATGAATATGATAATATTGTTTTAGTTTATAAGAAGTTATTTCCAAGCAAGTTGATCTAATGATCTGTGAAAAGCAAGCCCACTGTTTAAAGATGTCATTATTTATGGAATAATCATATTTTTGGGGTAACACAGTTGTTTCAAATAAACATTGAAGCCTTATTTTAGGCAATGAAATACATCTTAATATTACTTATATTAATATATTAAATATATATTTGGTATTTTAGGCATTTTTAATCACCAACATTTTTTTTTATGTGGTCAAAAAATTCTTCACTTTTGGAAATCTTTTGTATAAGATATCTTCTCACAGTTTTTATCAGGCTATCAAAATATTTTTAATTAAAATGTAGGCTTTATTAGCGTAAATGCCAACAGAAAGTGTGAAATTAGAGTATTTTCTACAGTAGGCAGCTAGCTGTAAAGAACAAGTGGTGGATCACAAATAAAACTGTAGCTCAAACATGGTGTTTGCCAGTAGCTGAGATGTAACTGTAGACAACCTAAGCTCTGTTGGGTTAGTTTGTTTACGTCTTGATGCGTATTTTAAGTTGATGCATTGATAATACTTAACATCATTACTTCAATTATCTTTTACAGGCTTTAAAAATCTCAGATACTATAATTTTAGAACGAATTTATTTATTTATTTATTTTGAGACAGGTTCTCACTCTAGAGCATCATCCAGGCTGGAGTGCAGTGGCACCATGATGGCTCACTGCAGCCTCCATCTCCTAGGATTAGGTGATCCTCCTGTCTCAGCCTCCTGAGTCACTGGGTCTACAGGTGTGTACCGCCATGCCCAGCTAATTTTTTGTATTTTTTGCAGAGATGGGGTTTCTCCATGTTACCCAGGCTGGTCTCGAGCACCTGGGTTCAAGTGATCCTCCTCCCTTGGCTTCCCAAAGTGCTGGGATTACAGGCATGAGCCACCACACCTGGCCTAGAAGAAATTTAAAACAAATCAGAATTCTATACAAATATGGTAAAGATTATATTATGGTAGTACTTTGAATTCATAATACATATATTTTACAGAGAACTACAGATAAAGTTTTCCCTTAACCAATCCTGGCAGCCACTGTTTTATAATAAATAAGGAAAGAAATAAATACTATAGCACTAATCACATTTCCAGGCACACGGTAGTTATTCAATATTAACAACGGGTATTATAATTTTGAAACAATGGTTTTCCGCTCATGGAAGGTATATTTTCTGTTACTGTAGATGGACTCTCGAAAGACTTACATCTAATATATTATTTAAATGATGGAAAATAAACTCAATATACTTGAAGACTTGGCTTTCCTTTGTGTCAAATTCAACAGCAGTTCCTTCCACCTTTTTCCTGTAAGTCACGGGTGTATTTCTCATATTCTAGTTTTTAAAATGAATTATCTGGTAATCGCGGAGCCTGAAAATAAAGATGATTTGAATATACATAATTACTTTGGTGGTTTTATTTCCATCACATTATAAGCAGTTTCTTGAATGTTTTCTATGAAAATTATCTTTGAATATCTGTCACCAGAACCTCTAGATAATGAAAGTTTAATAAAAGATAGTTTTATTTCATTAAATCATCAGTCTTCTTAGGTATATAATTACATTTTGATGCATAAAGAATCTATAAAAGCAATTTTTCTGTTTTCAGGGTTTTACCTAACTACAACTTAGTGTAAATTCTACATGTTAAAATAACATGAGGTTGTGAAATGCCTATTTAAAAGAAGTTGCAAATATGCAAGGCAGAGGTTTCCATGATCTAATTTTTACTATAGATTAGACTATGTGGCAGTAACATAATAATTACAATTATTTTAGTGGATCAACAAGAAGGTTTTACTTGTCTCCCCAGGTGCACATTCCTCCTGGATAGCCAACCCCATTGCCTTGTGTTGCCGTCACCTCAGCATATGGTGTCCAGGGTCTCAATGGCATAGAAATGGAGCTGGAGGGGGCCAGGTATGGTGGCTTGTGCCTGTAATCCCAGCACTTTGGGAGGCTGAGGCAGGCGGATCACCTCAGGTCAGGAGTTCGAGACCAGCCTGACCAACATGGTGAAACCCCATCTCTACTAAAAATACAAAAAAAAAAATTAGCCAGGCTTTGTGGTGGGTGCCTGTAATCCCAGCTACTGGGGAGGCTGGGGCAGGAGAATTGCTTGAACCCGGGAGGCGGGGGTTGCAGTGAGTTGAGATCACGCCACTGCACTTCAGCCTGGGTGACAAGAGCAAAACTCTGTCTCAAAGAAAGAAAGAAATGGAGCTGGAGGGTTACAGACAACTGTTGTGACCTAGCATGGGTAAGTAAGCAGATATAGTATCTGCTTACATTCCTTCCACCAGAACTCAGGGAGGCTGTAATGTGTCATTTTACTATGTGTCTAAAAAGAGAAAAAAGAAGTGGAATTAGGTAGATCTATAGCTGTATAATTCTCTTGCTTTTAGAAAATACCACATGATTAATTTTCCATTGTCAATCAATGATATGGAGAAGACAGATGTCATAGCTTCACCTTTTTTCCATTTATATACCTGGAGCTATTAAGGTATTTTCATTCTACAATAAAATTGTATGATTTGAATCAGTACATTTACAGATAGAGTAACTTTTAATCTCCGTTAGACCACAAAAATCTCCTATACTTGGTCCACTTTCCCTGCTTCCCCTTTCCTCATGATCACATCCCCCATGAATGTCTGTTCCCACCCTGGTTTATTTAGATGATGACATTTTAATGAGAACTATACCATATGTGTGTTTTTAAATTGTGGCCTGAAATTATGTTTAAAGCAATATACTGTACTATGAAATAAATGTCTCTGAATGTAATCCCATGTTAATGTCGGCTGCAATTTAGGTTGAGAGCACTGCCTGTCTTCTGCCTTGGATAGTATTTCCTGCAGTGAAGAACACTTAGCATTAAGGAGCAGAATTTCGGTTGTATTTAATGACTACCTAATGTCAAGCAATTGCCTGGGAAGGAAGGCACCCATATTATATGGTTCAGTGATGGGAAAGCTTATGCTCCACTTTTCCATTTTTACACTTGACATTGTTTAAATATGAGGTTTTCTACCATGTTATTTTATTTTACAACTTCAGTGAAGAGAAGTAAACACTAACATTTGTTAAAAATAATTAAAATTATTTTCTTACATGTAAAATATGCTATGCTATGTTAGATTGTGTTCGTATATATTTTTTGCATAATGATATGAGAAAAACTCCTTTATCATCTCCTGCTATTTACTTGTTCTTTTAGACACAGAAGCTGTAATAGCTATGATAGTGGCTGTTAATGTGATATTGTTGTCATCTTAGTATTAGCATTGCTTGATCTGGTATCACTGTCCTTGTTGGTCTTCATATGTATGCTGAGAAGCTCACAGAGATGTTACCTATTTGAAGTGGTTCAGATGCACCACTGTTCAGTAACCTTTTGTGCTGCTTAAAGCACTGTTAAGATTTCTTTGGAGATTTACTTCTCATCTGATCCGATCACTAGATCCCTTAGCCATGTATTTGCAAACAATGTTGCATTCCCTCTCTGTTGCAGGGATTTCTATAGTTTTTTAAAATATATTTTGCACTTTTATGCAACTACTAGAATTGGTAGTCACATTTTGAACATGAATTCTGAAAAAAAGACAAATTTGGAAATGCCTTCTCAATCATTGAGAATGATTAAATTGTATGCGGTATAGGAGAAGTGGGATATCTTATTGACAAAAACATGTAGCATATAATAATTGCCCATTCTCTAAATATTTTGAATAGCACAGATAATTATATTTGTTATTGATGTATGGCTAAGCACAGGATAATTCAGAGCCATTTAAATAACTGAGAGAAAAGGAAACTTTTATTCAAGATGGAGTTCATAACTAAAAAATGAGACAATATAAAATTTAGGAGATAATTAAAATGTTCATAACTCAACCAAGAAAAATTATCTATCCTAAACTGCCTGGGACTGCTTGTGATAGCTATTCAATCACTGCAGGGAAGCTCAGGACTATAGATTCCATTGCATTAGGTTAACAGATTTGTACACCTTCTATGCTCCAAACCAACTATTGTATTTCTTTGCAAAGCAAACCTAATAAACGGAGTAACTGATTATAGATATGGAAGAAAAAAAAGACCATCCAAATGACAGCAGCAGATAATATATATTCAGAGCTTGCTATAGCAAGGGAGTCAGCCACTTGTGATTGGCAGAGACTCAAAGGATGCATGTTAGAAGGAAATACATTGAGTGAACAACGGCAACAAAAAGTAATGGTTCTAATACTCTGATCAGAGGTTGTTTGCATGCAGAAGCTGGAGGTGAGCTAACTGGAAGCTGGGCATTTTGTGTTAGGTTTGAAATTACATTTGTTTTTCTCTAGTTGGTCCTGGCTTGCAAGAAGGACAAAAGAACAGGGGAGCTGACAGTCCTGACTATTCTGGGCTGATTGCTGCAAAAGCAGTGGTTTGGCTTTCTGGACAGAGCTACAGAGTATGTGGGTCAGATTTCTGTTGTTATAATACGATCTGACCAATAACATCTTTTGGATACTATAATTATTCAACAAATACTGATTGTATGCCAAATATGTTCATTTCTCCCCTCAGAATATTTCATCTCTTTTTATCCAAACTTTAAGATAGATCCTAATTAACCAGCATATACTGAAGTATTATTTACATCTTAATAGATGTAAATAATATAAATAGGATGTACGAGAGTCAGTGATTTGTAAATCATAAGAGTTCATGATCTCTTCTTTCCAAATTGGCCATGGGTAAATTTACTCTTGTTTTAGATGCCTTTCTCTAACAATGCTTGAAAATGTTTGTAAATTACTACATGTATAAGAGCAACAACAAAATATATAGTATATATTCAAATAGTTTGCTGCTCCAAATATGACTTGATTTTTCATTTTCCTCATCAACTACCTGAGTAGTATGGAAAGACTCTCTTACCATCAAGCACTGTTTCTTCTCTCTCCAAAGACTTGCTTCTGCTACACATATTCTTGTCTGGTGGATTAGGTTCCTAAGATTTTCTCATTTAACTGTTTTATTACTTGTGTGGCTTGTGTAACTATTTTTCCTTCATTTTAAATTCATCTCCTAATCCATTATTTGGAATTAGAATGAGTTAGAGATGTTTTCTTTTTTAAGATATATATTTATTAATGTAAACTTTCCTTTTAGTACTGCTTTGGTGGCATCCCATAAGTTTTGGTATGTTGTCTTTTCATTTTCATCTGTTTCAAGATACTTTGGAAATTTCCCTTTTGATTTTTAAAAACCTTATTGTTAAATTTCCACATATTTGTGAATTTTTTAGTTTTCTTCTGCTACTAATTTCTAGTTTTATTTTATCGTGGTTGAAAAAATACTTGGTATGATGTCAATCTTCTTAAATGTGTTGAAACTTGTTTTGTGACCTAATATGTATGCCATCCTGGAAAGTGTTCACTTGAGAAGAATGTGTTTTCTTCTGCTATTGGTTACAGTGCTCTGCAGATGTCTGTTAGATCCACTTAGTGTATAGTGTTGTTCAAGTCCACTTTTTTCTTATTGATTTTTTTGAATGTTCTATTGATTGTTGAAAGTAGGATATTGAAGTCTCTTATTATTGTAGTACTGCCAATTTGTTCTTTCAGATCTTTCAATGTTTGCTTTATATATTTAGGTGTTTGATGTTGGGTGCTTACATATTTATAAATATATTTATAATTCTATCTTCCTGATGGATTATTAATTTTATTATTATGCTGTTCCTTATACAGATGACAGGGTTATGTAGACCTTCTCTGTATCTTGTGACAGTTCTTAACAAGAAGTCTATTTTGTCTAATATAAGTGTAGCCATTCTTACTATCTCTTGGTCATCATTTGCGTGGAATAATTTTTTTTATACCTTCAGTTTCAGCTTATGCATGTCTTTGATTCTAAAGTGAGTCTCTTGTAGACAGCATATCGCTGGATCTTATTTCTTTATCCACTCACCCACTCTATCTATTTATTAGAGAGTTTAATCCATTTTATTTATAGTAATTATTGATAGCTTAAAACTCGTTGTCATTTTATTAATAGTTTTCAAAGTGTTTTGTAATTATTTGTGTCTCTTTTTCTCTCTTTCTTTGTGATTTGTTGATTCCACTTAATCAAACTCATAGGAAGCAAAGTAGAATGGTGTTTGCCAGGGCCTAGGGAGAAGGAGAAACCGGCAGCTGCTGTTCAATAGATACAAGATTTCAGTTATTAAAGATGAATAAGTTATAAAGATCTGCCATATAACATTGTGTCTACAGTTAGCAATACCATATTGTGCACTTAAAATTTTGTGAAGAGGGAAAATCTCATGAAGTTGTTACCACAGTAATAATTTTTTAAAAACATGGGGAACAATATCTTGCATAAAGTAATAATTGAATAAATATATAATTATAATTATTTAAAAAACAAGTTAGAGAAAGATAATATTAAAATTAAAAACTTACTGAATCATTTGTTTATTTAGCAATATTGGTGTCTTAAAATTAGCTTTATAATTAATTAATTAATAGAGAAGAAGATTATCTTGTTTTTAAGCATTTGGCTCATCTTCCCTGCAAACCTTAAGAAAAGTCCCCATCCAAAAAATGTAATAGATTGTTTTAAATATATGACTTTGAATTTCTTCAGTAATGTTTTCTTTTTCCTATAATGGGGAGTGATGGATTAGGGAGGAAAGAGAGTCAGAGACAAAGTAGATTTATTACTCTAGTGTAAACGATAACTTTCTCTCACATAACTTATAACTGAAACTTGGTCGGTTAACCACAAGAGCCTAGCACACACACAAGCCTGAATTTCAGACTGGCTTTGCCATTTGTGATTTTCTCACTCTCATTATCTGATGCCCTCTTTGAGAGTAAGGTTTGCTGAAATCCTTTAGCCTATTGCAGTCAACCACAGAGAGAGGTTGTGACCAAGATATAAAGCTCTAGTCGCTTTGAAGATGTTTGAAATAAAACTATAAAGCTTTGTGCTTGTTGCTGTTGTCTCCTAACCATTACTTTATCCCAAAGTGGTTTTTGCTGTATGCACAAAGAATATTTTCAAAAGTTTATGATTGCTAATCACAATGAAGTTAAGTGGAATTAGTGCTTAGGCTCATTTAATGAGTTGGCAATTGAATTAAGGATGTATAACCATTCAGATTAATGATACTGTCCAATCAGTGCAACTCATAGAAAATTCAGCTTACCATAAGGTTAGAGTACTGATTCATCAATAGGATGACTAATATGCCTCATAACATATGAGCAATACATGAGCTAATCTTAGAGTTGACAGAAGTCTGAGGTGTATTTGTTATTCCTGAACATTGTAAAAAATTTCTGAACTTCTGAAACTTTGCTTGTAAAAACAAAAACTGGTTAACTTTCTAAAATATAAGATATTTATATTAATATCACAGGATATTTTAATGAAGAACTTTAATATTTTCTATTCTTTACCAGACATATCACCTTGTTTTGAATTCGCTCATATCAGTTACATGGGTAAAATCTTATATTCTCAAAGGAATACAAAATGCATCGTTTATGTCAATTGTTTCAACTACACACCAATGTCTGTCATCAAATAGCAGTAAAGTATCCTTGCAAGAATAAATTTTTGTTCATTATTTTATTAAATGAAACCTTGTATTACTTTTTTCTATTAAAATTATATACACTAATATTTTAATATTTTCTAAGTTTATATTTCATATGTATGAATATAACTCATAAGGTTTAATTCACTACAATTGTAATGGCCCAGATAATACAAAATATAAGTACTTAAAATTCTTTAGTTAGATGTGTAAAGCATGTTTCAACAAAATTGAAGAGTTTTGATATATTTTCAGCCAAATCAATTTACACTTTACCTAAATCATTGTCTTAGCCCTGCCATTCCACATTACATTTTTTCAATTATACCAAGTTAAGCTTATACTCAAACTTTGATAACTTAAAAAATATTTGTTTTCTTTTTCTCTCATCTCTCCCTTTTCCTTTTGTCATCTTAGAAATGAATCACTAAAATACTCACAAACGTGCTGAGTACACAATATCACGGACACTAGATACAATCCAGCATCAACACTACTTTGCTTTTGTGATGGAAGAGTTATAAAGACCTGTCCATATACTAATAGGCTGATGTGTTGCTTTGTACTTAATGAAAACTTAAGGCAAATGTCAGTATGAGTACTAATTTCTCAATGTTACTGTAGAAAAAAATATATAAAGATGTTTATCATCACAAAAGTTATTGCTTATCAGACTATTGCAAATGACAAATTAAAAAAAAACTAAATTTTCTTAATGTTGTATCAAAAAGGACACCACAGATAAAATAGGTGTTATGACATGAGACAAGTGTATAAAAGACAATGGAATTGTATCTTGAAAACATCTTATGGGGGTATGAGCAGCCTGGACATATAAATAAACACTGTACTTAAGAACTACTTTAAGCCGGGCATGCTGGCTCACGCCTGTAATCCCAGCACTTTGGGAGGCCAAGGCCGGTGGATCTTAAGGTCAGGCATTCGAAACCAGCCTGGCCAACATAGTGAAACCCCATCTTTACTAAAAATACAAAAAATTAGCCGAGTGTGGTGGCGGGTACCTGTAATCCCATCTACTCAGGAGGCTGAAGCAGGAGAATCGTTTGAACCTGGGAGGAAGAGGTTGCAGTGAGCCAAGATTGCACAACTGCACTCCAACCTGGGTGACAGTGCGAGAATCCATCTCAAAAAAAAAAAAAAAAAAAAAGAAAGAACTACTTTAAGCTGGGCGCTGTGGCTCATGCCTGTAATCCCACCACTTTGTGAGGCCGAGGCAGGTGGATCATTTGAGGTCATGAGTTCGAGACCAGCCTGGCCAACACAGTGAAACCCCATCTCTACTAAAAGCACAAATTTAGCTGGACATAGTGGTGTGCACCTGTAATCCCAGCTACTTAGGAGGCTGAGGCAGGAGAATCACTTGAACTCTGGAGGCAGAGGTTGCAGTGAGCCAAGATTATGCCACTGCACTCCAGCCTGCACAACAGAGCAAGACTCCATCTCAAAAAATAATAATAATAATAATAAATAAATAAATAAAAAAGAAAAAAGTAAAATAACCATTTTAGACTCACTTTTAGCAAACTGGAAGACACAAGCGATTCAGTTAAAAACAGTCATCCAAGTAGCCCAGTAAATGATACCAAAAAGTCAGGATTCTGTAAGAATCCACACACAGACACACATGTGCACATACACACACGTTTTATAAATATATATATGATGTTACACATATATGTGTGTGTATGTATAAAACAGCAAAAATTACAAAAGTGAAAAGTAGAAAATAGTAAGAAACACAGCAACAGTAACAATTACAAAACAACAGTATATCTGTATATGTGACCTCCTGATGAATTTGTACTATACATTGTCATTTTAAAAATATGGGGAAAAATCAATGGTTCTTGGATTAAAAAGCAATTAAATAAGAAAAACTTTGTGCATTTCTTATTCTTTATGTGGGAATATTCCTTTAATATTAAATAAAACGATCAAACCAACATTTTTAAAAATATGGAAGTTGTAGCCTAAGGTAGTTAACCATTTTCCTGTTGAGAAAAATAAAGATGCAGCATGCTGCCAGCACTCATGTGATTTTACATAAACACATTCTTTGAGGCTGAAGTAAATCTGACTGATTTTCAATATGAAAATAAAATATAAAAACTGTTCTTGGAGTTATTTCTAATCAAAACTGACATCAGAATCATCTGAATCATCAGAATCATCTACTTTGAAAAAAAATCTGATTTTTCAAACAAATCTTCTGCCAACAAGTGTTAGAGAAATATGTTAACGTCATGGGTGGGATTGCTACATTTACTAGGATTTGACATTTTCAGCAATCGAAAATTACTACATTTTGTAAAAGGACATATCACTACTAAAAAGAGAATGCTAGAAATAGAATGATGTCTTTTGTTTCCAATGTCAATATACTAGAGTGATATGAAAACAACAATAAAAGTGAGATATTTTGTGGCAAAATTATCTCAGGTGCAACTGCAATCATTGCTTGCAAATATTCTTGGGGCAAACGGGAAAAGGTTAAGAAAATAACAAGAATACATTTATCTTTTTAGTGAATAGGTTCAACTGGATATAGTCTAATTATATGTCATGGCATTAAGCAAAATTGAAGATTTATAACTGAGCTACCACCACTTTTGAAATTTTTACAGAATAGCAGGTATGCTCATAGACTGGAAGTAAAGTAATATCCCAATTGTTAGAGGGGAGGAAGAAAATAATATTCTTGAAAATATAGGCTGATGCCAAATTATGGAAAATTTCTAGAACTTATCAAATGGATAGTGTGAGAATATTTTGATGAGTTGTACTAGCTAATGATAACTATTATATTGTATTAATAATTTAATCCATATTCCTCTGCCATTCATAGAAAATGCTGAAACACTTAGACATAAAAATATTGAAAAAGAATTATATTTCATTTGGAAAAACATTTACATTTGGTGGACAAGTCTGACAAGAGGATGAAAAATGGGTTAAATAAAAGTAATAATATTAAAACTTCAAGGCTTAATTGGCTAAATGAGTGCTGATTAAAGGTTTTATGTAATCTGTAGATATTGATGGTTTTCACATTTTTACTTCAGCTTTAGAAACTGGGAAGAAAGTGCTAAGAAGCACCGTGGACATTCCGTATGTCTCTCTACAGGGGAAGAAATTTCCCTGGGAAAGAACAAAAGGAGGTGACCCAGTTAAATTCCTTGGAAAATTGCTCTTGACAAAAACTGACAAATGCACTAAAAACTATTTACTATTTACTGAAAACTATTTACTAACAAACTATTCACTAACTTCAATTTTACAATTTGTAACATGCAGTTACACTGGAATTGCTATGTGGTTAAAATTTAAACATTCTAACATATCTCCTGGAGCATAGAAAACTGATTCTTGTAGCAAGTGTCCAGTTGGACTCTCAGAACGTTCTGTCTTTGACTGAGTCTTGTTTTGTATTTTCATCGCAACCTACAGAATGAATTTATAGAAAGCTTTACATAGGATTTGTAAAATTTGTGTGAGGTCTTGAAGTGCATGGACTGATGAAGCCTGAAAAATGTAGGTAAATTATTTGATCTTCCGAGTATAAAACCGAGCTGTTTAATTATCCAAATCTGTATTTTGTGTGTCAGTGATGTGACTGCTCATATTACTTAAGGACCTTAAAAACAGCCTAGGCTACTGCCCTCTGTGGGGAGGATGGCTCTGTGGATGTGCACTGGGAGTCCCAGACCCATTTTGTAATTACTTGTGTCTTTGAAATTGTGAAAAATCTGGATATTGAGTAAGATATTTGACTGATGTGACTTTTAACAGATAGATCCTTTTCAACACATTAAAGCTTTAATTAATAAAGAGATTATATATATATAATTTATTTATGTATTATATATGTTGAAAGTAGAACTAATTGATTAGTGAAGGGGTGATTTATAGAAATGTCTCCCTTCTAGGTCTTCCAGTCACAGCCTGCCTATTTCCACCTGAGATGAATCTCAATGGAACAAATAATAAACTATTTGTGTTCTAGAAACATCTTAATCTTTGTAGTAGAGAAGATCTGAATTTGAATCCCTAGTCTAACGCTTACTGAGATTTCTTTAAAAATTTGCTTAAATTCTGTGAACTTCAATTTTCCTATTTGTAACATGTAGCTACACTGGAGTTGCTATGTGGTTAAAATGTATAGATTTCTAATATTCTTGGAATAAAGAAAACTACTTCTTGTAACAAGTGTCCAGTTGGAACTCCAGAGGGTTCTGTCCTTGACCAAGTCTTGTTTTGTATTTTCATCATAACTTACAGGATCATCAGAATTTTAGAACCTCAAATGTCAACATTTGGCATTATCAAAATTTTACCTTACAAAGCTGGAATGAAAGACTAATGCAATAGATGATAGGTAGAATCAAGATTTGGGAAAGAAAGCTTGAAAAGACATCTTTTAGAACATGAAATTATAGCCTCTGTTGAAATCTCTGAATTTGAGAGTTTTAATGAATCTTAAAGATTATTTATTCTAAAATATCCTCTTCTTCTGATAAGGGATAGCAATGCAGAGAGGAAACGCTGATTGGAATTCAATACGAATTATAACATGGCACATTTACTTCTATACTTATGCTAAAGGGCCTGGAGTACTCAAGCAAAATTATATAAGATAATTTTGTTGGGTGGCTGGTAAGCACTGTATTATATCAATTTTTAATACGATATAGAAAGTAGTGGCTGGAAAATCCTATCTAAAAAAGCATATCTCTCTCCCCATTATCTCTATTGAGGTGAAACCAATAATTCAAATTGTAAAGATTTACTCCAATTTTAAAAAAAGATGATTGCAATAATGTTTTACTTAAATGTAAACCCACTAGAAGGCTAACACATTAAGCTGTCAACTGTTAACATTGACAGACATATTGTCAATGATTACAAGCTCTAAGCACAGTTAAGAATAAGGAGCTTCAAAAATGGAATATATGCCCAGTGAATTTTGATCAGGAACACAGATGAAATAATTTTAGATCAAATAGTCATAGATCATCCTGCTCAGGCCAGTTTATAGAGAAGTTTGTTAAGAGTTCAATTAATTTGCTTTTCTTTCCTCTATTATGGCTGGAGAAAAATATAAGTCAGGGGTAGTTTTATAATTGTAATATGTCCTTCCTACCTTTGTATGTATACCAGCATATATATTTGTTGTCAAATAAATACATGTAGCTGTCATCACTGAGATGGAAAATAGAAAACCCCAGAACTTGAAGAATTCCAGAATTCTAAGAAAAAAGGAGAAGCTCTGTCCATGACTTTTCTCCCATAGGTACCAATGTTTATCTTGACATCTTCCTCATTACCACTTCCAAAAGCAATTGGACATAATTATCCAAATCTAGTTGCCAGATTAGTTTTCATCTTCCCATCTCCAAATTCTATAGCAAGCCCTGTGGACTCAATCATTTTGGACATATTCTTTGGCCATTTTTATAAAGTTCTATTTTAAACAGTTTCTTTGGGTGTCTGCACAGACAGCTGAGATGAGTGGGAGGTGCCTGACTGTTGCAGTATGGATTTTGTTTCACAAAGTGAGAAAACTAAGGAACACCACCTTGAGAAGGTGCCATTTTGAAACACCTTAGATGGATGTTCTATTTTTTCCAAATAGCAGTAGCACAAAAGATTTGCTTACAATCTCAGGCTATGCCTAGGCCAGGTCTGAGGACATCTTAGTTTTCCCTATAGAGACAAGTAAATTATATAATGATCAACTGATTATTTCATGGTAATCTTGTTAATGTTTCTCCAGTTTCAAATCTGTGAAGTGGTCTTCAAGTCAGAAACTACCAGAGAACTGTCATCCCTTCTAAGGGCTAGCAACTCTATCAGCTTCCTTTCTCTCTCTTTCAAAATTCAGAGTAACATATTCATTTCCTAGATTGCAGGAATGTGCTTCTCAATGGCCAAAGCTTTAATTACCTTTTTTGTGTGTGTTTCTCTAGCATCGAGTATACTTCATTAGTCCAAGCCTAGAAAGAAACTCAGGCCTGTCACTCAATTCTAAAATGAATGGATTTTATTTATTTATTCAACATAGTTCTGTCTCAAACAAAATACTTCTCTTTACATTTTGTATCAAAAAACATCTTTAACAATTTCCTCTAGCCTGGCATGGTGGCTCATGCCTGTAATCCCAGCACTTTGGGAGGCCGAGGTAGGTGGATTACCTGAGGTCAGGAGTTCAAGACCAGTCTGGCCAACATGGTGAAACCCCGTTTCTGCTAAAAATACACACACACACACACACACACACACACACACACTAGCTGGGCATGGTGGTGGGCGCCTGTAATCCCAGCTACTTGGGAGGCTGATGCAGGACAACGCTCTGAGCCTGGGAGGTGGAGGTTGCAGTAAGCAGACATGGCACCACTGCACTCTGGCCTGGGTAACAGAGCAAGACTCCATCTCAAAAAAAAAAAAAAATCCTCTAGGTCATACTGTATTAAAGAAACTATATAATTAAACAAGTGAACACATAATCAGAATAAAATATTTTCATAATGTCAAATTCATTTATTTAAAGTAACTCCTGCAAAAATGATAGGACTCTAACTAATATAAAGTGAACGGTTTTAGGACTGGTGGTCCACGAGTAAAGGATGACAATTTATGGTGAGTGTAATCTTGTTTTCTGAAGATCATGTTTATATTACATACTTTACAGTCACTCCTTTCACCCTGCAGCCACTGAGCAAATATAAGCTGGAACATGAACTTCTAAGACTGCAGTCAATCCAGCTAGTAATTTCCTTGTCAAGCCTGCTTTTCTACTAGTGGGTAGAGGGGGTTAAGTAGGGATCACAGCTAAAATAATTTCACTTGTATGCAGAAGATATTATTGGCTATCACGGGTCCAAGGTAAGGAAGAAAATGATGATACTTCTCAAAGCATTCATTGAATAACCACTATTGATGAGGCATTTTAAATAAAATATAGCACATATATTTGAAAAAAATGTCAAAACTCAGAAAATTAATTTTTAGCAATATACTGTGGTTAGTATATGTCTATTTCACTCTTACAAATTTATTTTTATGTCCAGCATATAACTATTATAATGTTTATGAAATTTCATTGAAAGAGAAGATTTTATCTGCCCTGGTAAATAGACCATACAATTGAAAACACTGACATGTAAAGTGCCTTGTAATTTCATTTTATTTGGGCTGTTAATAAATCTCATCCAGACAAAATACTTTTATATCCTATAAAGACACAGGTAAAGCAAATTGGGGGAAGGCTAAGCCATTGAGAGCTTTTTATCTAGTATAAAATATGTTGAAACCTACATTCGCTCTGTACTTATAAGAGTGAATCATCATTTTTAGGAGAGAAATAATAAATTGCTGCAAATTTTATTAGCACTTGAACTGCTAAACAAAAGATGGAACACATTATGGTATATTTCTTACGTTTGATGTAAATAAAAAGCCACCTTAATATGCATCTTTAAGTGTATGTATTTATAGATGTCACTGAGAAAAGTAAGCATACATTGCAGAGGTAAAAAAAAGTGAATGGGGTGAGGGCAGTTTATCCTTCAAAGCCATGTGGAACTTTCCTCAGTGAAGTGCATATAGCACGTGATTTAGCAGGCCCTCTCTGGCGGCCTCCTAGCTTTCTTTAGTCTTTATTACAGAGTTCCCTTCAAGACATGTGTCTCTCTTTTGGTCCAATTTCAGACTCCACACAGGCACCCCACTACAGCTGGCACATCTGCACTAATGTCAAATGCAATTCCCTTACAGATGAGCCACTTTCTTCTTTTCTGTTCCTTCTGGAATTATCCTCATAATTCTGCATTCCTCCTTCCTCACCAAAAAGTATCCCAGAATGTACATATTTCTCAATCAAGGGATTACCAAGTCTCTAAATTAAAAACTGCTCTTGGGTTTGCTTCTGTTCTCTAAATGAACCTCTCCCAGGGCTTCTTGGAGATTACTCTCCCTCAAAACTGCTGTTTCTTGAAGTGCTTGATTCTCAAATCTAGGACATCACTACATAATTTTTTTCTTCCTTAGAATACGATCTAGTATGAGTTTTTAAATCCCCTAAGATAGTTTGTATTATAGTAAATGACCAATATAAAAAATGAACAAAATAAATGAAATAATTTTCTTTCAACAAAACAAACTAACCTTTGAAACACCTCTCTTTAAACTGAGCATTCTTTATAACACAAGATGCTTTGTTTCCAGCTTCATCCATGTCCCTACAAAGGACATGAACTCATCATTTTTTTAATGGCTGCATAGGATTCCATGGTGTATATGTGCCACATTTTCTTAATCCAGTCTATCATTGTTGGACATTTGGGTTGATTCCAAGTCTTTGCTATTGTGAATAATGCTAAATGACGAGTTAATGGGTGCAGCACACCAACATGGCACATGTGTACATATGTAACAAACCTGCACGTTGTGCACATGTACCCTAAAGCTTAAAGTATCATAATAAAGAAAACAGATGCTTTGTTATCTATGGCTGTGTAACAAACATCACCAAAAATTAGTAGCTTTAAATGACAACAATGTATTATATATCATAACTCTGCAGATTGGACAGATATGTCCTCTGCTTCAGATGGTGTTAGCTACAGCATTGCCATGGCAAAAAGGACCAGGATCACCTTGTCAGATGACTAAAAGTTGGTGCTGGCTGCTGGTTGCTCACTGGGAATTCCACTGGGACATCTCCATTTGGCTGCTTGGACTTCCAACAAGGAGGCTGGATTCTAAGAAGGAGCTTTCCGGGAAGGACGTGCATTCTGTCAATCATCCTAAGGCTTGGGCTCAGGAAACTTTGAAATGATTCTATTTGTCAGAGCAGTAAAAGGGCCAGCACATATGCAAGGGTCGGGACCAGCAGAGAGGAAGCGAAGGACAGAAACCATGTTTGGAGAGTGACTATCACGGCATTGGGGAAAACAATCTCCCACAGGACTCCTAAGATTTTACCCTTCAGGTACATGTCTAAATTATCCCATAACTTCTTTCAGAGTCTAAAATAGACTTTCTTCCCGAGGACTCTGACTCACAATGATGTGGTTAATTTCTCTCATACCTGACAAACCAACGCCTCTCCTTTGGGTTTCCATAAGTAAAACCTATCCAAGAAACACATTTCCCTGGGATACTAAAATATTATTCTGCTACAAAGTACAAAGCCGATAGAGCATGCACTGATTATCTTGTCACCAGAATACCTCATTATGTCTTTCTTGTAATGAGGGCCTTATTTGTGAGATTCTTGAGCTATGAAATACATTCTAATTAATTTTGGAATATTAATTGATTTTAAATATTCTAAATTTATAAACCAAGAAGAATACATATTCTTTATTTGGCATAATCAATTTCATGTTGTGAATGTTGGCTGACCATGGCTATAAATATGGCACCATACAAAATTAAAATGACAATACAGATACTGAAAAATTCAGTTTTATACCAAATGAGGTTTTAATTAGAATCTGAACTTTCAAAGATTAAAAACATATATACATACATGTAGTAAAATCACTCTAGAACAATTTCTATTAAAAGTGACTTAAAGGAATCACCCATGCTTACTTAGCAATATCAGACTAAATGGCCAGCCTATTTATCTATCATCTAGTCATCTTTCTATGTGTGTCATACCTGATGACGTACCACAGAGCTTCTAACTGATAAGCTTTAGTTGTTGTTAGATCCTATTTTCTCATCTCTGTGGATATTTGGACTTTTGACCAGGACCCAGTCACCACTTTTGCTCTCCAGCATCATGCTATCCACCTCCTCTTGCCGACATCCAGCCTAATTACAACTCGAGGAAACACACACACAGGCAGAGCACATGCAGATTAACTACGGCCTCTTTAGTAGGCACTGATTCCTAAACTCGGCTAAAGGGAATGTAAGGATAAGCCTGTATAGATTTTCTTTTACCTCAGCACAAATATATACGGAGGTAGAGTGACCCATGAATAATACAGGACAACAATATGGAACAATGGATATATTATTTTAGTAATATATTTTAGTTCAAAGACCTTTCTTTGTAAAGTATAAAATCACACCAAAATTAAAGTGGCTTAAGTTATCAAGAAAGTCTATTCTTAAATTAGCATAAATCAATAAGGAGGTCAAAGCACTTTTCTTTGAAATAGTGAATCTTTAAACACTGTTACTTCCCCAAGGTAACTGGAGTCTAGTAGCCACCTTGTCTCTCATCAGAACCACCATATTTAACCTTACTTATCTTTAACAAAAATTATTACTGAAAAATTTAAAAATCAGATATTAAACTTTATGGCTTATAGTTTAACTTTGTAGGTTATCTGCACAAACTCCACATAGCAAACCTCAAATTTGAACAGGAAATAAAATATTTTTCAATGTTTGAGCTCTCTACACCTTTTTTCCTTTAGCTGATTTTACAAATTTCTTCTTGAGGTCACTCTTCCATCTCTTCAGAGTGGATTATTACAAGAAATTCAGTACCAATTCAGCTAAATGTGTAGGCCTTGATTTATGTGTACAAAGTAAAAACATTATCTGAAATCTAAATTAACGGACAGATATCTCCATTATAAAATTCAACCGATTTAAAAAGTATTAACAAACACATCCGATAGTTACATTCTGTGATTTAAAAAATGTAAATAGCATCTGGCTGTACTAGTTTTCCTTGAGAAACTCATTAGTAACCAAAATGGAACAGTGTTCAAAGAGCAATTGCCTGGGTAGGAACTAATACACACGGTATTCATGAAACGACATTGGCCGAAATATGCTGGGAGAAACATGTTGCTTTGTAAAACTCATTTCAAGGACAAACTTACAGCCTCTTCATCACGGTCTAATTTCCCCACCTCAAGCTTCTATCACAAGGAATGTCCTTCTGAAAGCAAGATCTGTAGCAGCACCTATGTATTTGTGATGTGGATGAAGACGCATGCTCTGCCACAGTAGGCGACAATATCCGCACCCATCCCTGAGCCAGCCCTGGTGAAGCGACCGTCATCAGCAACAGCATGCAATCATGTCTCTCTTCATTTCTGATGGTGTCTGTGTCAAAATGACAGAATAAAATGCTGCAATCTATTTACTTAGTCTGACCATCCAGGCTAATATTTATGGCAGACACTGTGCACAATATTCCAACAAATTAACATCCTATTGAAAAAAATGTGAGAACTCTGCACCGTGGTAAGAAATAATGGGGACTCCACATATGTACACTGCTCTCAGTCTTTCCCTCTTTAAGTGACTGAGAAACAGAATTCAGGTGAATATGTAAATTCTAAGTATCTTTTTTGAGATAATTATAATTACAGATGGAATATCCACATCTTCAGAATGGGAAACAAGCAAATTCATATTTGTTTTTAATATTCAAATTAATGTTTCATCCTCTGTATGCCAGAGTAAGCAGGAATTCATACTTTCTTAATCATTCGGTCTTGTCTAACTCTTATATTGAATTGTCCAGAAAATTGGGGACTTGCACAGCCCCAGGGACAAGCCACAGTTTAAAGTCACAGTTTTCCTAACATATGCTTCCAGGGACTCCACTCTGTGACACAGCTTCACCGTGATAAACATCAGACACCAACAACTGGGTTTTGCCTGCAGCCTCTAGTAATGATCTACAGTGTTTCTGCCGGAAGTTGTGAAGGAAGTAGAGGCGTCTCTGTCACCAGTCTTGGGCTGGGCTTGGTTGCTCTCTGCCCAGGCATTGAGCTTCTCCATGTTGCAGCAGTTTATGTGCAAGTGCTAGCACCTGTCTCTGAACACACGACCATGGTTCCTAGAGAGAAGATACTCTCTTTCAGCACTCCGTGTGGGTATGAGGGTTCCCATTGTGGGTCTGGTGTTTAATCCTTGCATGTGGAAAAATCCACAAGAAAACTCACCACCCCAGAATGGCTGGTATCTTAATCCCTTCGAGCTGCTGTAACAAAACACCGAAAACTAAGTGACTTATAAATAACGTGAATTATTTTTCACAGTTTTGGAGGCTAGGACATCCAAGATCAAGGTACCAGCAGATTCAGGGGCTGGTGAGGGCCCATTTCCCGGTTCATGGGTGACCATCTTTCCCTGTATCCTCACAGGGTGGAACAGGCAAGGGTCTCCTTTATAAGAAGCACTAACCCCATTCATGAGGGCGCCACTCTCGTGACCTAATCACCTCCCAAAGGCCCCCTGCCTAGGATCATCACCTGTTGAGGTGGGACTTCAATATGTGAATTTGATGAAACATAAACATTCAGACCGTGGCAGCTGGATTGGTAAAAAAGAGCTCACGTCCACATGCCCCCATGTCTCCCAGAAATGTTTGAACTCTACATCAAGCACTACGTAAGACACAGCCCAAGCGAAGTCTCAACAGAAAATTGTCCTGCCACAAAATCACCCTTGAAAACAGTCACTACTTTCCCTCTATGTACACAACTGAAGGAGGCACTTCAGCATTCTTGCTTAGAAAAGAATAAGGAGAATCTGATTTAAATCTGGCGGCTTCTCCTATACTAAGGAGAAGTTAGCAACTTTCAAATAAAAACCACACAAAGTTAAACTAGAAGTGCCTTACCAGAATTTGTAGCGTATAAATAACATGAGAATTTATATTTTATTCACTGAGCTTTATTTTACATCATTCACATTTTTATCAGCTTTTGTGTTTCCGGTCCCAAACTCATGCCTTTGAATTCAATATTTCCTTAAATAAATTTACATTTTCAACATTCATTGTTTGGGGAAAACTGAATCTAAATTCCACTGTCTTTTACAACTAGCAGTTTGTGGATATTAATATTTTGTTCAATTTGAACTGAGATTAACATTTTTATACCTAAAGAAATGATTTCCATTAATAAAAACACAGTGACAAATCCCTGCTTATATAGATATTCTCACATGTACAGAAGACACACACTGTTCTATTCTGGCTGGGCTGCTCAAAAGATGGGCTATATATAAAAATCCATATATAACCAGGCAGTGTTCACATTTAATAAAACTGGATATGTGGCAACAAGCAAATCAAACAGGTTATTTGAGTTTTTGCATTTTTGTTTGGCTGAAACATCCTTGGAATGCACTGATTTGTAGTTTTATTGTCTTTTAAATTCCAGATATGAAGCAAGACTTAAGTTTTAAACATTAGTAATATACAACAAATAAGCCATGCAACATATTTCCTGATAGATTCAATAGGAATGGTGTTTGGACAAAAAGGAAGATATTTGAAAATGGGTAATATTTTGTCACAATACCTCATGTTCGATTTGTGTATGAAAAATTATTTCCTGCATAGTCAAACATGCATTCCACCTTACAGCATGAAGGCATACCTACACTGATATTTCGATTTCATTCAAAGAGTAAATATTTGTCATGTCTATTTAAAACATTGCTACCTTCCTACATAAACCAGAAAATCAAGATAAAATTCATTTGAAGGTGAAAGGGAAATAGCTGAAATGCCAAAAAGGGTACTTAGCTCTCAGAGTTGACATGGTTATAATGACAATTACTATAAATCAAAAATTTCCCTTTAATAAGGCTATTAGAAATATGGAAACAAATGAAAATTTAAGATTCATGATGCAATCTATGATTAATTCTATATTTTTCACTTCTTGAATATGCCACACATGTGACTAGATATTTCTAAATATTTAGACATGAATTTTGACTTTAATTTTTTACCAGAAACATGAAAAATGAAATCACTTTTGTGATGTTTCCAAAGCAAAGGATTATGATTAATTACATATTGATATTTTCTTTTAAATATATTTATTTAAATGTCATTTAAAACATTTATAAGATTATCGTTGAATAATCAAAATTTTGTTTATTTGAATGAATAGAAAATCCATCTTTATACTGAGATTACACTGAGAAAAAATCTGAAAAAAAAAGAGACGGTAATTCTAATATTTTAACACACAATTTTAATGTTGCAAAATAATTGCTGATTTGCGACGTGGTTTTCTGTTTCTGGTTGAATATCTCAAACTAGAACATTTTTATTGTGTTTTTCTTCAGTTCTCCAGTTTAATCACTGTTATTTTTAAAATTAGATATGGTATCTTTCATATGAAGTCTTATTGATTCAGGGCCAATTGATCTGCCTACATACCAGAAACAAAAGAATAGAATTCAACAAAATTTAAAACAACAATATGAAGAATCAGTTACTTTTCTTTCTCCATCTGATTTCAGAAAGTTTTCCTGAACTTCAGACTTTGGCATCTGTGGCATTGCAAAAACCTTGCTGAGAGTGTCACTCACTGTGTCTATCACATTGTAAGAGTGGGTTACAAACATATTTTGATGGAGGGTTTGTGATTATATCACAGCCAAAATGTGAGAGAGAAGTAAGGTATTGGGTACCAAATGTTTCAGACTTATAGAAAGAGAGAAATGAGGCAGAATGGGGGAAGCAGGGTCTTAATGACAAACCCTGCTTGCTGTTCAGGTCTTCTTCACCTTGGCCTGGGATGCCTGAGTATTTTGATTATTTTGAATTTGGCATGTTTAAATAGATATACTTTTTCCACTTCATAGTTTTTTGCTTTATATGAATCTATGAAAAGGAGATTGTCTGTTCTGAAAAATAATGATGTGTGAATGTGAAGTGAGATGTAGAATTTTGCCAGGATTTTAATTCAGAAGTCATAATAAAGTATATATAGAATTTTCTGAAAATTACATTAAAAATCATTTCCTCCAAAATGGTATAAGTCTATTTGTAAAATCTATATGTGTATATATATATATATATACATACCAAAAAATGTTTGCACTTCCTAAAGCATTTTAAGGCATCATTATTGATAATTGAAGGTTAAAATAAATGAGGAAATTTCATGACATGTATCTATATCTATCTATCATCTATCTCTATTTATAATAGGAAATAACTACATAAAATATTTGAACTCATCAATATTAGATATACTAGAGAAATAAAGAAATTAGAAGTAGTGCTGAGAGTGATTCTGGTGGTTCAGAAGCCACACTGACTAGTGATATTTTATATGAAAAAATAACAAAATAATATTTTACTTTTATCCTGTTTTATGCTCTGAAGTTTCAATAAATATCATACCTAATAACTAACATGATAATCTTCATCATTAATTAATTAATTAAATTTTTTTTAGGCAGAGCCTCACTCTGTCGCCCAGGCTGAAGTGCAGTGGCGTGATCTTGGCTCACTGCAACCTCAGCCTCCTGAGTTCAAGCAATTCTCCTGCCTCAGCCTGCAGAGCAGCTGGGACTACAGGTGCACACCACCATGCTCAGCTAATTTTTGTTAGGACTATCATGCAGTTTGTATTTTTTAACTCTGAGTAATTGGCCAAAATTAATTTAAAGGAATCATGTTTTCTGTATATGCATATTCCTCCTGGATAGAACATCACCGACTGTTTTGTCCTAACATCAACGACTATGTTCCCTTTATGTTAGATGTAGCATAGTGATATTAATGGCTTTATCAGGAAAACACATGACTTTTCAGATGACTTGAATAAACACTCAACATTTAATATATTAATACTTACAGATAATGTTTAACAATGGGCAATCTTGTCTTTGCAGGGCAAAGGCACAATGCAGTCTGCATCGGTATGTGGGGAAAATTGTGCATGGTTGGAACAAATATCATTCTTTAATTATGTGAAGGATCATCCTCCCCTATTATAGCTAAATTGATTATCTGAATTTTCTTTCAGGCATAGTTGAATACTATAACCATGTTTGTAGATTAAGCAACAACTGCCTTATTCCAGACAGTAAAATGAGAAATGTAAAATGGCAACAATATTAAAGACAACAGTTGATATATTCTATAGCAGGTGATTCTATAATGCCTATTTTAAATGCTGGGATATTTTCCTATTTATATACAAGAATGAATACTGATTGCAAATATTTGATGTAATGGCTTTCCGTATTTCTAATAAGAAATTACTGAAACTAGTACCTATGGTAGAACTATCATATTATTTCATATAACCTGGTTCAAGCTTATTTAGTGGCCCTAGCAGAATACTCTTCTTTGGAAGTTACAAATATCTGTTTAAGAAGGTTATATCTGAGGGTTTTGGGCAGTCTATATTCTTTAAATGACATACGAAGTCTGTTCTGGTTGGTAATTTGAACAGGGAAGCTCTACCATTATTTCCCATTCTTTCAAGCATCACTTTCTAGAATTCTAATACAGCATTTCTATATGTTCGCTGGGATTCACAGCTTGTCAAATTATTAAATTTTCTCCATCTTTGCTAGTTGACCTGACCATTAAAATGTAAAAAATGAGTCTTCGTGTATTTAATAACTGCCAATATATTCTGAAGTTGAAATGCAGAATATATTCTATACCTTGCAAGTTCCTCGGTGAATTTGAAGACTATTTTCTTAGCCTAAGACCTGTAGAAAGCAGGGACTGAGACTAAGCTTTATTACTCATACTTCAGTGGAAGGTGGAACCCCAGGATAGCAAGAGTAGGGGTTATGAGGCAGAATAGCATGGGGAGCAATGCAGGTCCCACATCATTACGCTGGTCACTGCTTCACGAGAGGCTATAGAATGACCCGTTGCGTGTCCAGCAAGGACATGTGTGCTGCCTTCAGCATCATCTCGAGAACAGAGACACTGCCTTATGGCATGGGGGTCTATAAAATGAGGAAGTGCAGAGATGAGCTAGAAACGTGGCGAATGATATTGGCCAGCCACAGACAGTGAGACAGAAGACACTAAACAAAGTTAATTATCTTTAAGCATCAGCTAAGGCTGAGTGTACTAGTTCATTTTCATGCTTCTATGAAGAAATACCCGAAATTGGGTAATTATAAAGGACAGAGGTTTAAATGACTGACAGTTCCACATGGCTGGGGAGTCTTCAGGAAACTTACAATCATGGGAGAAGGGGAAGCAAACATGTCCTTTTTCACACGGCAGCAGGAGACAGAAGTGCAGAGTGAAGGGGAAAAGTCCCTTATAAAACCAGCATATCTCATGAGAACTCACTCACTATCATGAGAACAGCATGGGGCGACCCCCTCCATGATCTAATCACCTCCCACAAAGTGCCTCCCCAAGACACAGAGATTACAATTCAAATTATAATTCAAGATGAGATTTGGGTGAGGACACAGAACCAGAACATATCACTGAGCAAAGCAACACAGTGTTAGGGAGAAATGTGGCCAACAGAAGCTCCAGAGCTGCCTAAGGTAGGTCTGGTATAGACAACACATTAGACTTGGCACTTTGTGACCCTCACATTCCATAATCTTTTCCTAAATGCCCAGGGTATTTCAGTGTTACACTCCACTTTTGCTCTGTGAGTTGCTACCTGGACTTTAGACGCATCCATAGAAAGATTTCTCAACCTGGCTCTGTCGACATTTGGGCCTGGACACCGTCTGTTATGGAGCTGTCCTCTATGCATTGTAGGATATTTGCAGCATTCCTGGTCTCTATTCACTAGATGCTAGTAACTCCCCCACCCAAGTTTTGAAAATCAAAACATCCTCAGATATTGCTAACTATTGCATGGGTGGCAAAATTGCTTCAGTTGAGAACCACTGATTTATACAACCTACATGCTCATTAGGATCTACCTGTCTAGTCTCCCAATTCCCTAGCCTACCTTTCTGAAGAGATTACCTCTATAATTGTTAAGGAGATTATACACAAGCAGGTTATAATGAACACAGTGTATTTTGGTTTTCAAGGCATCATATTCTCCTCGTTTTTCCCCTCCTCTTCCCTAAGCACTTATTCCCTGACTTTTTGATACTTCATTTTCTAAGAACCTAAATAATAGGTGAATACAGAGGCCATGTTTACAGATCTGGCTTACTCTCTGCATGTATCAAATTATCTTTGTGAGCTTAATCCCACTATTATAACCATCCCTATTTGAGTGGAGTGACACATGCATAGGCTCTGAATCAGACTGGCTAGTCATGAATCCTAACTTCACCTTTTAGAGCTGCTGGAACATTAGGGGAGATGTTGACAATAAGTGACAATATCCACCTCTTAAAGTTGTGTCAGAACTACAGGACACAATTAACATCATGAACACAATATTAATATAATTGTCATGATACGTGGCATATCTTAAACCGTGAATATTTCCTATTACTCTCATCTCTGTTTATATTCGGATCTCTCACCTGCGCTTTACTCCATAAAACATCTTCATGAGATATGCTCTTATTTCTTGTGAGATCTAAAGATTTTGCTTCTCATTGATCTCATCAAAACAAGCCCACTTTATACTACTTTGCAAGGACACGAGCTTTTGTCTTCTCTCATTTAAAAAATTTTGAGATGGCTCTACTGTTATCTTCCACATCTAGTCCTCTTATTCTTTATTTAATACAATGACAACTCATATTTGGATTGTGCTTTACGGTTTTGAAAGCATTTTCAATTTGGTTCTTTCAAAATCCCAGTGACTCAGGAAGGACATGTACATTTGTTATTAATTCAAAAGGAAAAAATGTTATTTAAGAATTATGATGAGGCAGACACTGTTCTGGTTTCCAGACAATGAAAATAACGATCATGGTCCAGATTAGTATAAAGTACCTACCTTGTTACCTTGGCTCTGGGTCACTCCCTCTGTCTTATCCTTCTTCCATGTCACTTCTGGATAATTTTGTCAAAACACACTAGTGTAAAGATCTAAAATCATCCCATATGTTTACATAAGAGTTCTCTAGCACCAGCTTTGAATGTGACTTGTATTTCCCAGTATTTTTCAAAACATTTTAACTCCTAAAACTCCATTTTGGTCAAGCAAGTCTGCTTACTTTCTGTCATATATTCTGGGTTCCTGTAACCATTTTTTCTCCCACTAATACTACTTCGTCTTCCTGAAATTCTGGTTTTGGTCTTTTTGGATTGTGTAAATCCTACGTATTATTTACAAGTGCAATTTCCTATGCCTACGCTAGTGCAGGATAGTATTTTTTACATCTGAGCTCTGTAAAGTCCTGAGTTTCACACTGTTTAACATGTGATTCTTGTCCAATTATTTTATATATTTTAGATTCTGCCTCTTGGGCACGCTGGTAAACTTGGTAAAAGATGGAATCATATATATGAGTACTTTGATACTTACAGATATTTAGAATTTGATGTCTACTTATAAATGTCTCCCGGATTAGCATTTGATCTTCCCAGAGATGAAGAATAATGATTTATCCCAAAGAGAAGCTATCATAGAGGAAATTTCAAGTATATTGGTAATCTGGGGTTTGCAGCGTCTCTGAAAACACACCATATGCTATCCACCTCTTCTAGTTAATATTCTTTCTGATCATGCTCATTTTAGACACGATTTTTTTGCCCTTCAACAAGGCTGATCACTACAAAACCACTCTCAGAAAGTACTCTCCTTATCGTCTTGGCAGAAAATCTTCTTTCTCCAGCCAAGCCAGGAGTTACATCACAACTTCCAGAAATGTGTGACTCATTTACACCTAGTGTTTGGTGTTTTGTAGGATGTTTTCAAAGGTAAAAGATTAATATTGCATTAGAACATATAGGTATGTCTAGGGTATTTTTATAACTTGATACAAATAAAAACTTTTTGGAGGACTGGGAAAGAAATAGATTTACAATCCTGTAGAATTGGTCCTAGCATAAACAAGTACTTATTTTATTTTATTTTCCTGTCTATAAGAATCACACCTGGTTTTACATGTTATTCTCAGGAAAAGATTGGAAATGACAATGGCAGTTAAGGGTTGCTGTTAGTGTAATTCCAGTTTTCACTTGTGGTATTCTTTTGCCTCAGTCCAAAGCATTTTGGCTTCCAGGTCAATTTCACCTTTCTATTACATACAGTCCATTAAAATATACAAAAAGAATATCTGTGTCAATCAGTTTTGTAAACACAAAGATGCCTTATTTTCTGTCTTCAACAAGAAATTTGAAAGATTTTTCCACTCTGAAAATTTGTCTCTTCTAATAAAATATGCATAAGTTATATAAGGTGAGTTTGATTGTTATTAAAATAAATTACTCTACATTTAGAGATTTTTCAGGACACTTTAAAAATTGAATTATGTATTTTTTTAAGTTTAAAATTGAAATATTTATTTCAGAATTATGTGGCTGAGGTGTTTTCCTGAGTGGTTCCCAAGAATGATACCTCACCACGGATTTTGGCACCTGTGAAGTTAATTTCTATGGCCTTTTCCCATGGTTCGTCAGAACACCAAACCCACATTTCTTGATCATTTCCTCTTTCTGTTTTTAAACGTAAACATCAAATCTCAGGTTCAGATAAAAAGAAGTAAGTAGATGTGGAGGAAGGTGAAAGAGTTTCTCTTTTAGCTAGGGAGCCAAACGTGAGTGTCTGAGTAAAAAGCAGAGAGAAGCTGAATCTGCAGCAGCAGCAGGATTAATCTATGGACTCTCCTCACTGGGCAGCATCTTAAATTGAAAGTGTTCTCAGGTCACCACGGTTAATGAGTCTTATTTACAAGAAGTAATTTAAGTAGTGACTTAACTTCCACATCATGCAGAACTGTGCCTTGACCTGCAAAGGAAATAAATAAGAGTTGTCTAGGTCTCTGGGGTTACAATGTATGTCCTGTGAACTCATCAAAGGAGCTGGGAGATGAGTAATTATTTCTTCCCCAGTGAACAAGAGGAATAGGAGCCAGGTAACCTACTCAGAAAGGAAAATAACATTCCTGAATGGCCGACTGCTGCTGGTACAATACCATGTGTTAACCACCAAGGCAAAAATGCATTTTGTGACTATGACCTCTGAACCACTGGTTGAAAAGTGAAAAATCCATTAGCCAGCTAAATGTTCTATTTGAGAACTAAGGAAGATTGTAAAATCAGAAGGCTGAGTATGCTTTCCACTTTGGGAGGCTGTTGAGTAGTTGTGATCCCTGACCAATGACTTCTAAGAAAAAGAAGAGAATAAATAATTGGTATGACAGCGGCAGATCTTCCGGTTCCAGCTCTGGAACTTCTTGGCAGCTATGATGAGCATGCTATCTGCCAACTATTCCATAGCGTGAGGTGTCACTGGCAGCAGTGAAGGGGACATGGCAATTAACAATCATCTTTCTGTCATTTGAGTGACAAGGTGAAATTTCTAAAAATTACATGAAGATAGTTCAACGTTAAGCATATAAGTTATTTGGAGGCTTCTCAGCTTCTCAAAAATTGACTAACTGATCATTTAAAAGTGACGGCAAATACTCTCAATAAATTATATTTTTACCAATTGAGCTAAGTTCCTTGTTTTGCATGTGATATAATCTAGAATAATATTATTATTTCCTCATTTGTCTCATAAGTAACTCTTCTTCACTGTTATACTCTCAAAACTTCATGTAAGTACTATTTTCTCTGCGAAAGCTTGCCTAACTCCCACTCCCTATACCCTGAACGGAATAAGATGGTTTTCCTTATCCTTCATCTGCTTGTAGGGTGTCTGCCTGTTAATAGAATTTATTATAATACATTTCTATAAATTTGTTTGTTTCCTCTTTTGGTCAAGAACTTTCTCTCTGCAAGTTTGTTGCACAAATGTTGAAGGGATAAACCTTGGCGCCTAGCAAAGTAGACAATTTTTAAAATTGATGAGCATTTTTGTTGAATAAAATTAAATAATTTCCTTGTAATCCTACATTTTCTCAACAGCTTGGGTTTACATTTTACTACTCTAAATTCTGATTTTTATATAAGAAGTCATATTCTCAGAAATGTGGTGTGTATGTGTGCATTCTTATAGGTGTGTGTGCACCAAAGTAACTCCTCCCTACGTCCTTCACTGGAAGTCTAGGATAGTTAAACTAATATTTCTGAGCGTACAACTCCAATGTAGAAGTGAAAAGAATGTTGGACTTAGATTTCAACAGTTTGGGAATTATATTTAACTTTCTTCATTCACTAGACATATAAATCTGCAAAAACATCTGAATTGCTCTAACTGTCCACTTCTTCATGTGGAAACTAGTGGTGAAAGTAGTGCCCACCTCAAAGAGTTACTGTGATCGTAAGGTGTAAGGTTTTTTTTTCCTGAAAATTCTTGATAAAGTGAATCATATCAAAATGAATTTTTTCAGTCATGATCCTTTAGACATACTTTTTAGCAATGAAAGAACTGCATTTTAATTAGCATTTTTATTCCTATATCTCCCATTATACTGAGAACTTCTCAAGGACAAATGCTTTGTTTTCCTAACATTGTAACCCTATGCAGCACATAATAGGTGCTTTAAAAATGTGTTGATTAAAGGATGCACTCAGGACTAAAGAGAACATAGAGAAACAACATAGAGAATGTAGAGAATATGGGGGGGGTGGAGGAGGCAGAATGCTGCGTTCCATATTGGATTGTGTTGTTGAAGTTTCTGGCCACTGCTCTGTAGTCGTGTCTTCACTCGGACACGCTGAGCAGCCTAAGAAAAGGAAGTCGTTATTCTTTAAATGCACAGATTCTCACTGCCTGTGTCTATGAAAAGACAGCAGTGTGACCACTGTCATGTTTGAAGACCAACCCAAAAGGAACATCTGTTTAATTTCCAATCTAACTAATTCTGTTAAATTTGGGTGTAGGATTTGTGGTTTATTACAATATATAATTAGTTGCATAACTTAATTAGTAAAGTACTTTTAATTACTCATTTCCAGTTTGTGGTGTCGTATATTATATTTTGTATGCATTTTGGAAGCAGCTTTGGAAAGGAGCAATTAGACGATGAAAAATTGTTTTTCGTAAATTGAACTCCTTAGATCAAAAGGTTTGGTGACAGCTGAGGAAACAGTCGTGATGAGGAGACAAAGTGAGATTTGACTAGAAAGAGGTGCTAAAAGAAAACAGAAATAACAGAAGTTTAGGTTCATAAGAAATAATTGAGGAAGTAGGTCAACGTGAGGATGTGGAACAAAGACCTTATTTCTACACTTTAAGGCTAAGAATATCACTAAGGGAGAGAGAAGATATCTTGAAAATAATAAAAATCTTCAGATTAGGTATCCTCTTATAAACTCATACCCAGATACTGGACTCTACATTGCAAATTTTACTTAATTATTTGAAAATCTGCATTCCAACTGTTGTTTCTGAATTCAACTATGTATGTATCTATATATTTACAGTCTATTTTTCTCTATTAAGTAATTAGTTAACATCCATCATATGTAGGAGACTACAATTTTAGTACATTAGGAATAAATCAATAGATAACAACACAGTGTTCCAATCCTAGTTACCAAATTAACAGAAAGAAAGATAACCACAGGATTCACTATGAGGCTAAGTGTACTTTTGATGCAAAGTGGTATTTATTGTAGTTGTTCCCAAATTAGCTGATCTTAAGAATCAACTAGGCAGATTCTAAAATATATAAATTTATTTTGCCACACTAGAGATCTGCTGAAATTTTATAGAAAAGTGGACATTAAGATATAAATAAACTAAAAAAGCAAAAATTGGCCACAAGAGTATGTGGTGGAGCCATAAAAAATTGCAAATCCTTTTTGCAAGATGGTCACTAATAATAACTGATGACAAAATGTAGTGAAGTGAGGGTATTCATGATGAAAATAAAAAGTCCATAAAAACATCTATATGTTCATCCCTAGATAATTAGAATCTTAGGCAATGTGCAACCATCAATATCTTGGGGACAGTGAGATACTGGGGAAGGACTATCTGTTAGCAAAGACGTAATCATGGTGTCAAGAACAGATAGGAGAATGAGATAGACTGGAGAAAGCTTGCATAACCTTTTAATAATAATTCAGATGAATACAATGGGGGCTGTGTGAATGGACATTATAGAAGGGATTCAGAGGAAGGGTGGCAGGGATGGTTTGAGCTTTCTGGGTTGGAATTTTAGATTAAGGCATTAAGTCAACAAAGACGGGGACATAGAAGGAAAACAATGTGTTTATATTTGGTCATTTTACATGTATACAATATTCACATGGACATATGCAGCAAAAAGCTGTAAATGTTGGTTAGGAGTTAAAGAGAAAAGTGAAAACCTGAGATATAAATTTGAGCATCATTTTAAGATGTGAGATGAAGCACAGACAGCAAATGAGATCAGTGGTACAGATCAGAAATAATATCAAATAAGTGAGAAATGGGGAAAAATTGAGTTAGAGGAAGAAGAGAATAGATGGTCAAGAAGGTAAAAAGGATCATCAGAAGTACGTAAGTGCATTTACCACAAAGCATGATGATAAAGAAAGGTGCTATGAAAAAAAAATTAATGGAATGAAGAGTAAGAAGACATAGGATTTGTTACTTAAGAGGAAAATGAAATTCTGTGCTGATAGTAAATGTCAGATGCTTTTGCCTATCCAGAATCCAGCCCTCCTTCTTCAGGTTAACAAGAAGTAGGAAAAAATGTAAATGCTCATCAACCATAGAATGACTGAAAAATACACTTCATCTTCTTGATGTAGTTATAACAGACACTTACGCTGTTAAAAGCTATTAGTCTTCTAGTAATGACACAGAAGGATATGCATACTACATTGGAGTAAAAACGGTAAAAGAAAGCCATTATGAAACAATCATTCATTGCAAAAGTCAAAGCAATGAATGCATTGATGGGCTGAGGCACGTGCACTGAGGGAGTGTAGTGAAGCCCTGGGAGCCGGATCCAGGAGGGGCCAGGGGCTCATGGTGATCCCAGAGAGGCCACAGTCATCTCACAGAGGTCACAGCGTCCCAAGAGGTCACAGGCTTCCCATAGAGGTCACAACAGTCCCACAGATATCATGGCCGTCCCACAGAGGTCACTGTGCTCACTCTCAGGGTCAGAAGGATGCAGCTTCCCTTAGGTGTGGGGCAGGAAAGAAACATGAAACCCAGGGCTCCAGAGCACTGATTTCTGAATATATGAATTGGGTGTCCAGTAACATTTAAACAAATATTGGGGATCACCACAAACTTTTCATCTGACTTTGAATTTCACCGGAAGTGAGTTTATTAAACATTTAACATCTCCCTGCAACCTACTGTCACATCAAAACACACAAGAAATTATATTTTACTTCAAGATGATCAAGAATCATGGTCTACTGGTGGCTCTGCAAACTGTACAAATCCACTTTTTAAAAATGCTGCTCCTCTGTTCCAATTTTCCTCTTGGCTCAGATTGGTGAATACATGGTCATAACCCCAAATCAGCACATAGACATGACTCTAGGAGCAGCTGCCACGGTGTCCCAATTAAGGACCTGAAGAGTAGACTCAAGTGGAGAAGGAAAAAAAAAGTGAAGGCTGGGCCAGGCGCGGTGGCTCATGCCTGTAATCCCAGCACTTTGGGAGGCCGAGGCAGGGGGATCACCTGAGGTCAGGAGTTCAAGACCAACCTGGGCAACATTGTGAAACCCCGTCTCTACTAAAAATAAAAAAAAATTAGCTGGGTGTGGTGGCATGTGCCTGTAATTCCAGCTACTCGGGAGGTGGAGACAGGAGAATTGCTTGGACCGAGAGGCAGAAGTTGCAATGAGCCGAGATCGCACCACTGCACTCCAGCCTGGGCTACAGAGAGAGACTCCATCACAAAGAAAAAAACAAAAAAAGTTTGAGCGAAACTCCAATTGTATTTTTATAACCTCATGCGTAAAATATGGCCAATAGCCTTTATTTCTCTTAAGAGTCCTTTGGGCCGTAATATTTTGACAACGCAATGGCTTATTTTGTTTTCTTTCAGCATATGATTTGATCCAAAGGATATAAAAGCATGAATCCAGGCAATAACCCCAGTTTCTAGAACCAGGCTAATACCATCAACAAAGCTATAGATCTGTAGCTGATCAATTGAATGTTGTATCTTCCTTGTGCTGAGCTAAGCCAGAGAGAGAGAATCAGGATCAGAAGATGATACCATGGGGCTGAACTGAAAGGCAAGAGTAAATTGTCTCAGCTGTAAAGGCAATGGACCCAGATATGAGAGCATAAGCTGATTATTATACTTAGCTAGAACCAAGGCATTAAAACAAAACAGTAGGAGCCCCCACCACAACTGCCATAGCTAAAGGGATGCAAAAACAGGTGTCCTCGTTTAAGGATATGCGTGCACACCATGTGAATATTCCATAAGGAAATCGGATTGTAATGGCCATTTGGCACTTGTTAAATGTAATCAAGAGTAAGGTAATTTTTAAAACATCTTGATTATGAGCCGAATACTTCAGAGAAATGCCTCCTTTTTTTTTTTTTTTTTTTTTTTTGAGGGGAGTGGGTAGGACAGAGTCTTGCTCTGTCACCAGGCTGGAGTGCAGTGGCACAATCTTGGCTAACTGCCACCTCTGCCTCCTGGGTTCAAGCGATTCCCCTGCTTCCACCTCCCAAGTAGCTGGGATTACAGGCACATGCCACCATGCCCAGCTACACCCTTATAGGAGGAATACCTAATGTAAATGAGAGTTAATGGGCGCAGCACACCAACATGACACATGTATACATATGTAACAAACCTGCACATTGTGCACATGTACCCTTAAACTCAAAGTATAATAAAAAAATTACTGAATTTCTGTGTAGAAATGTTGTTAATGGTGTTTATTGTTTATAAACTTATGATTTGATGGCTGAAAACAATTAAAAATAAGATATTGGTCTTTCTGAATCTCAAGTCAGACTTGCTTTTGATCTTTATCAACTTGTCTTAGACTATTCAGGCTGCTGTAACAGAATACCATAGACTGGGTGGCTTGTAAACATCAGGAATTTATTTCCTACCACCCTGAAGACTGAGAAGTCCAAGATCAAGGCAGCATCAGATTCAGTGTCCAGTGAGTGGCCACTCACCGCTTCATACATGATGCTTTTGACTATGTGCTCACAAGGCTCCTCCTCGTTTGCCCATAAAAAGAGAGAGAGAGCTCAGATGTATCCTCCTCATCTTATAAGGACACTAGTTCTATTGTATTGGGGCCCCACCCTTATGACCTAGTTTAACCTTGATCAGCTTTTTATAGGCCTGTCTCCAAATACATTCACACTGGGAGTTTAGACTTACTTCAACATATCAATTTCGGAGGACACAATTCCATCCAGCTCAATAGCTGTTATGGATGAGATATTTATATGACTTATACTCCTCAAAATTCAGTGAGAACTTGTGGGACCTTTGGTTTCTGTAAGTAACCAGAAAATCTGGCTGGGTGGAATGGCTCACACCTGTAGTACCAGCCCTTTGGGAGGCTGAGATGGGTGGACAGTTTGACTTTAGTCCAGGAGTTTGAGATCAGTCTTGGTAATATAGGGAGATTTTGTCTCTACAAAATAACAACAACAACAACAAAGAAATAAACTAACTGAATGTGTGGGTCTGTGGTCCCAGCTACTTGTAAGGCTGGTGTGAGAGGATTGCTTGAGCCCAGGAGGCAGAGGTTGTAGTGAGCCAAGATCATGCCACTTCACTCCAGCCTGGGCGAAATAGTGGGATCCTGTCTCAAAAAAAAAAAAAAAGAAAAAAAAAAAAAGAAAGAAAGAAAGAAAAGAAAAGAAAAAGAAAAGCCGTTAGGCTTGAACTTTGGGGTAAACCACCTCCTCTTCACTCCTCACAAATGACTAACTCTATATAACCTGTTTGTGATGTGTTCTGTGTGTTTGGTGGCATTAAAATATTCAGCAGAAAAGCAAGCTTGGTACAATTTTTAAAATTCATCTTATAAAATGAGGAAAAATTCACCACAAAGAAGAGATACCAAGTGTATGAGTTTAGAATCAAGTGGCAAAGTGATTGCATACAGCAGGTAGATTGGCTCCAAAGAAGAGTCCCAAATAACTTTGGTGAAGGGACACAAGTTTGCGTGGGTGAGGTCATAGTGAGGGAATCGGAATCCCGTTAAATTGTTCTCTGCATAGTAAAGAGCAATAGCCAGTAAGAGGTACACCAAGATGCAGAAAATGTTCACTCAGGCACAAATGAAAGCAAATGTAATAAACAGTTTTTATAAGAGTTCAGATACCAACAATTTAGTAGATGGAGCTTAGATTTCATTTTCTTGTAAAGGTTTTACTGGATTATTTTCTTGTGTACAATTAAAAAAAAGAAAAAATCCCTTTCATGTATTTCATTAAAAATGTGCATTTTAAGAGAAAGCACAAATGAGAAGATTGGGTGTTCTATTTATGATGCTTGATTATAATCATCCAGCAACTCCCCTGTAATTCTGTTCAAGGCAGTCTAAACAGAAATTATTAGGAGTTAAAGTAGAATCCAGAGAAGTGCCTATGGGGAAATTGCTCATTTTCATAAGACTAGGTTGTACCCCTTGATGTTCTCTGATGACAGAAATGTGCCAACTGTCAAATTGTGGCCATCTCCACATTGTTTGGCTGTGAGGTCCTGCTAGCTTCTCCTTTCAGTGGCAAAACTAAACAAACCTATGGTCTGAATTTATTCTCCTCTGCATTTAACCTACTGCCCAGGTTTTATATTGCTGCTGCTTCCTCCCAGATTCAAGACATCAGTTCCAGCTTGAAGCACCTCCACAACATGAGTAACTTAAAGAGAAAATTTTCAAATTTGTTCCAGAAATTTCTTGAGAGATGCTAACATGAAGTTTATCTGTGTTGCCCCTGGTGTGTGTTGAGTCTGTGTTTTCCGAATCCTAGAAACTGCTGAGACCATTGCATGGGAAGTAAAAATGAATGCTGATAGTAACAAAGGAATCTACTTCTCAGAATCTTTAGGTGGGCCTGTTGGTGAGGTCACTTTTCCCTAATGGTATATTCCAGTTCCTGTAGATCCTATTCCAGTTCCCAGGACATATTCCAACCTCGACCTCCAGCCAACTTTGAACCCCTGAAGTTGTGTGCTGATGTGTTTCTAACAACATGGTCTCACCCAAAGATCTTCCTCTTGTGCTTTTGCAAGACATTAAAGTTCCCAGCTCCATGACTGGATCACATGCTGGAAACCCTCATATAGAAAGGAATGATCTCCCCAGACATGGTTCTCCTCAATTTTTTACAGGGAGTACTTGTGCTTCTACAAACCCATCTCAGTGTCTGGCAGCATTTCCTTATGTCCCTTGTCAATCTTTTCTTCCTTCACCTGTGAGAGGCATTTCAGACCCACCTCATGTCTCCTCCCTCTTGCACATTCATTCTTAATCTCTGAAATGATACTGCCCACATTGCTTTTCACGTCCCTCAATGAAAAAACTGACAGCTTTTAATTTCCGTTTTCTCACCTGTCCTTTGGCTCTTTACCCACTGTCATCAGACTACCACTCAATTCTGCAAAATTGTCTTTCATTCAACGTCTTATTATATTGACCACTCTTTTCCCTTGTTTTCTGAATTATCTTTCTCTACTTCTTTGCCTTCTAGTGCTTTGGATTTCTTTTTTAGTTGTAAGATTTGGGTTCGTTGTAGAAAATAGTCAAAGTGAGAAGATGGGCGAATAGGAACAGCTCCAGTCTGCAGCTCCCAGCATGAGTGATGCAGAAGATGGGTGATTTCTTCATTTCCAACTGAAGTACTGGGTTCATCTCACTGGGGCTTGTCAGAGCATGAGCCGAAGCAGGGCAGGGCATCACATCACCTGGGAAGCACAAGGGGTCGGGGAATTCCCTTTGCTAGCCAAGGGAAGCCGTGACAAACGGTACCTGGAAAATTGGGACACTCCCACCCTAATACTGCACTTTTCCAACAGTTTTAGCAAATGGCAGACCAGGAGATTATAACCTGTGCCTGGCTTGGAGGGTCCCACGCCCACAGAGCCTCACTCACTGCTAGCACAACAGCCTGAGATCAAACTGCAAGGCAGCAGCGAGGCTGGGGAAGGGGCATCTGCCATTGCTGAAGCTTGAGTAGGTAAACAAAGTGGCTGGGAAGCTTGAACTGGGGGTGGAGTCCACCACAGCTCAATGAGGCCTCTGTGGACTCCACCTCTGGACACAAGGCATAGCTGAACAAAAGGTAGCAGAAACTTTCACAGACTTAAATGTCCCTGTCTGACAGCTTTGAAGAGAGTAGTAGTCCTCCCAGCATGGAGTTTGAGATCTGAGAATGGACAGACTGCCTCCTCAATTGGGTCCCTGACCCCCAAGTAGCCTAACTGGGAGGCACCTCAGAGAAGGGGCCGACTGACATCTCATACGGCCGGATGCCCCTCTGAGAATGAAGCTTCCAGAAGAAGGATCAGGAAGCAAAATTTGCCGTTCTGCAATATTTGCTGTTCTGCAGCCTCTGCTGGTGATACCCAGGCAAACAGGGTCCAGAGTGGACCTCCAGCAAACTCCAACAGACCTGGAGCTGAGGGTCCTGACTCTTAGAAGGAAAACTAACAAACAGAAAGGACATCCACACCAAAACCCCATCTGTAGGTCACCATCATCAAAGACCAAAGGTAGATAAAACCACAAAGATGGGGAGAAACCAGAACAGAAAAGCTGAAAATTCTAAAAATCAGAGAGTCTCTTCTCCTCCAGAGGAACACAGCTCCTTGCCAGCAACAGAACAAAGCTGGACGATTGGTAATAACAAAATTCTCTGAGCTGAAGGAGGATGTTCGAACCTATTGCAAAGAAGCTAAAAACCTTGAAAAAAGATTCGATGAATGGCTAACTAGAATAAACAGCTTAGAGAAGACCTTAAACGACCTGATGGAGCTGAAAACCATGGCATGAGAATTATGTGATGGATCCACAAGCTTCAGTAGCTGATTCAATCAACTGGAAGAAAGGGTATCAGTGATTGAAGACCAAATGAATGAAATGAACTGAGAAGAGAAGTTTAGAGAAAAAAGAGTAAAAAGAAATGAACAAAGCCTGCAAGAAATATGGGACTATGTGAAAAGACAAAATCTACGTCTGATTGGTGTACCTGAAAGTGACAGGGAGAATGGAACCAAGTTGGAAAACACTCTTCAGGAGATTATCCAGGAGAACTTCCCCAATCTAGCAAGGCAGGCCAACATTCAAATTCAGGAAATACAGAGAATGCCACAAAGATACTCCTTGAGAAGAGCAACTCCAAGACACATAATTGTCAGATTCACCAAAGTAGAAATGAAGGAAAAAATGTTAAGGGCAGTCAGAGAGAAAGGTCAGGTTACCCACAAAGGGAAGTCCATCAGACTAACAGTGGATTTCTCAGCAGAAACTCTATAAGCCAAAAGAGAGTGGGGGCCAATATTCAACATTCTTAAAGAAAATAATTTTCAACACAGAATTTCATATCCAGCCAAACTAAGCTTCAAAAGCAAAGGAGAAATAAAATCCCTTACAGACAAGCAAATGCTGAGAGATTATGTCACCACCCAGCCTGCCTTACAAGAGCTCCTGAAGGAAGCACTAAACATGGAAAGGGACAACCAGTACCAGCCACTGCAAAAGCATGCCAAATTGTAAAGACCATCGATGCTAGGAAGAAACTGCATCAACTAATGAGCAAAATAACTAGCTAACCTCATAATGACAAGATCAAATTCACACATAACAATATTAACCTTAAATGTAAATGGGCTAAATGCTCCAATTAAAAGACACAGACCGGCAAATTGGCTAAAGAGTCAAGACCTATCAGTGTGCTGTATTCAGGAGACCCATTTCATGTGCAGAGACACACATAGGCTCAAAATAAAGAGATGGAGGAAGATCTAACAAGCAAATGGAAAACAAAAAAAAGCAGGGATGGCAATCCTAGTCTCTGATAAAACAGACTCTAAACCAACAAAGATCAAAAGAGACAAAGAAGGCCATTACATAATGGTAAAGGGATCAATTCAACAAAAAGAGCTAACTGTCCTAAACATATATGCACCCAATACAGGAGTACCCAGATTCATAAAGCAAGTCCTTAGAGACCTACAAAGAGACTTAGACTCCCACACAATAATAAGGGGAGACTTTAACACCCCATTGTCAACGTTAGACAGATCAACGTGACAGAAAGTTAACAAGGATATCCAGGAATTGAACTCAGCTCTGCACCAAGCGGACCTAATAGACATCTACAGAATTCTCCACTCTAAATCAACAGAATATACACTCTTCTCAGCACCACATCGCACTTATTCCAAAATTGACCACATAGTTGGAAGTAAAGCACTCCTCAGCAAATGTAAAAAACAGAAATTATAGCAAACTGTCTCTCATACCACAGGGCAATCAAACTGGAACACAGGATTAAGAAACTCACTCAAAACCGCTCAACTACATGGAAACTGAACAACCTGCTCCTGAATGACTACTGGGTACATAACAAAATGAGGCAGAAAAAAGATATTCTTTGAAACCAATGAGAACAAAGACACAACATACCAAAATCTCTGGGACACATTTAAAGCAGCGTGTAGAGGGAAATTTATAGCACTAAATGCCCACAAGAGTAAGCAGGAAAGATCTAAAATTGACACCCTAACATCACAATTAAAAGAACTAGAGAAGCAAGAGCAAACACATTAAAAAGCCCGCAGAAGGAAATAAATAACTAAGATAAGAGCAGAACTGAAGGAGTCAGAGACACAAAAAACCCTTCAAAAAATCAATAAATCCAGGAGCTGGTTTTCTGAAACGATCAACAAAACTGATAGATCACTAGCAAGACTAATAAAGAAGAAAAGAGAGAAGAATCAAATAGATGCAATAAAAAATGATAAAGAGGATATCACCACCAATCCCACAGAAATACAAGTTACCATTAGAGAATACTATAAACTCCTCTGCAAATAAACTAGAAAATCTAGAAGAAATGGATAAATTCCTGGACACATACACCCTCCCAGGACTAAACCAGGCAGAATTTGAATCCCTGAATAGACCAATAACAGGCTCTGAAATTGAGGCAATAATTAATAGCCTACCAACCAAAAAAAGTTCAGGACCAGACAGATTCACAGATGAATTCTACCAGAGGTACAAAGAGGAGCTGGTACCATTCCTTCTGAAACTATTCCAATCTATAGAAAAAGAGGGAATCCTCCCTAACTCCTTTTATGAGGCCAGCATCATCCTGATACCAAAACCTGGCAGAGACACAACAACAAAAGAGAATTTTAGACCAATATCCCTGATGAACATCGATGCAAAAATCCTCAGTAAAATACTGGCAAACCAAATCCAGCAGCACATCAAAAAGCTTATCCACCACGATCAAGTTGGCTTCATCCCTGGGATGCAAGTCTGGTTCAACATATGCAAATCAATAAACGTAATCCATCATATAAACATAACCATATGATTATCTAAATAGATGCAGAAAAGGCTTTCGACATAATTCAGCAGCCCTTCATGCTAAAAACTGTCAATAAGCTGGGTATTGATGGGACGTATCTCAAAATAATAAGAGCTATTTATGACAAACCCACAGCCAATATCATATTGAATGGGCAAAAACTGGAAGCATTCCCTTTGAAAACTGGCACAAGATAGGGATGCCCTCTCTCACGACTCATATTCAACATAGTGTTGGAAATTCTGGCCAGGGCAGTCTGGCAAGAGAAAGAAATAAAGGGTATTCAATTAGGAAAAGAGCAAGTCAAATTGACCCTGTTTGCAGATGACATGATTGTATATTTAGAAAACCCCATCATCTCAGCCAAAAATCTCCTTAAGCTGATAAGCAACTTCAGCAAAGTCTCAGGATACAAAATCAATGTGCAAAAATCACAAGCATTTGTATACATCAATAATAGACAAACAGAGAGCCAAATCAAGAGTGAACACTCATTCACAATTGCTTCAAAGAGAATAAAATACCTAGGAATCCAACTTACAAAGGATGTGAAGGACCTCTTCAAGGAGAGCTACAAACGTCTGCTCAATGAAATAAAAGAGGACACAAACAAATGGAAGAACATTCCATGCTCATGGATAGGAAGAATCAATATTGTGAAAATGGCCATACTGCCCAAGGTAATTTATAGATTCAATGCCATCCTCATCAAGCTACCAATGACTTTCTTCACAGAATCGGAAAAAACTACTTTAAAGTTCATATGGAACTCAAAAAGAGCCCATATTGCCAAGACAATCCTAAGCCAAAAGAACAAAGCTGGAGGCATCACGCTACCTGACTTCAAACTACACTACAAGGCTACAGTAACCAAAACAGCATGGTACTGGTACCAAAACAGAGATATAGACCAATGGAACAGAACAGAGCCCTCAGAAATATTACCACACATCTACAACCATCTGATCTTTGACAAACCTGACAAAAACAAGCAACAGGGAAAGGATTCCCTATTTAATAAAAGGTGCTGGGAAAACTGGCTAGCCATATGTAGAAAGCTGAAACTGGATCCCTTCCTTACACCTTATACAAAAATTAATTCAAGATGGATTAAAGGCTTAAATGTTAGACCTAAAACTGTAAAAACCCTAGAAGAAAACCTAGGCAATACCATTCAGGACATAGGCATGGGCAAGGACTTCAGGACTAAAACACAAAAAGCAATGGCAACAAAAGCCAAAATTGACAAATGGGATCTGCACAGGAAAAGAAACTACCGTCAGAGTGAACAGGCAACCTACAGAATGGGAGAAAATTTTTATAATCTACCCATCTGACAAAGGGCTAATATCCAGAATCTACAAAGAACTCAAATTTACAAGAAAAAAATCAAACAACCCCATCAAAAAGTGGGCAAAGGATATGAACAGACACTTCTCAAAAGAAAACATTTATGCAGCCAACAGACACATGAAAAAATGCTCATCGTCTCACACCAGTTAGAATGGCAATCATTAAAAAGTCAGGAAACAACAGGTGCTGGAGAGGATGTGGAGAAACAGGAACACTTTTATGCTGTTTGTGGGACTGTAAACTAGTTCAACCATTGTGGAAGACAGTGTGACGATACCTCAAAGATCTAAAACTAGAAATACCTTTTGACCCAGCCATCCCATTACTTGGTATATACCCAAAGCATTATAAATCATGCTGCTATAAAGACACATGCACACATATGTTTATTGTGGCACTACTCACAATAGCAAAGACTTGGAACCAATCCAAATGTCCATCAATGATAGACTGGATTAATAAAATGTGGGCCAGGCACAGTGGCTCATGCCTGCAATCCCAGCATTTTGGGAGGCTGAGGGAGGCAGATCACAAGGTTAGGAGATCCAGACCATCCTGGCTAACATGGTGAAACCCCATCTCTACTAAAAATACAAAAAAAAAAATTAGCCAGGTGTGGTGGTGGGCAGCTGTAGTCCCAGCTACTGGGGAGGCTCAGGCAGGAGAATGATGTGAACCCGGGAGGCAGAGCTTGCCGTGGGCTGAGATTGCGCCACTGCACTCCAGCCTGGGCAACTGAGCGGGACTCCGTCAAAAAAATAAAAATGAAAATGTGGCACATATATACCATGGACTACTATGCAGCCATAAAAAAGGATGAGTTCCTGTCCTTTGTAGGGACATGGATAAGGCTGGAAACCATCATTCTGAGCAAACTATCGCAAGGACAGAAAACCAACACTGCATGTTTTCACTCATAGGTGGGAATTGAACAATGAGAATACTTGGACACATGGTCAGGAACATCACACACCAGGGCCTGTTGTGGGGTGGGGGGAGGGGGAAGGAGATATACCTAATGTAAATGACAAGTTAATGGGTGCAGCACACCAACATGGCACATGTATACCTATGTAACAAACCTGCACATTGTGCACATGTACCCTAGAACTTAAAGTATAATGAAAATAAATAAATAAATAAATAAATAAATAAATAAATAAATAGAAAATAGTCAAAGCTTTTTGTGGGCAAATGTTCTGAGAAGTTCTTATTTTACTCTTTAGTTTTATCCTGATCTGTGTTCTTACTGGAAACATACCTACTTGGGATAAGTATTTTATTTCAATTAGGCATGAAATTAGCTCAATTACTCTTCATAGAGAAAATCCTTTTATTTACAATCTTTGGCTTGCAGTGTTTTAGGTAAATGGAATATGTTGTGTATAGAGTGTGTTTTGTGTGTGTGTGTGTGTGTGACAGAGAGGAGAGAGAGGGAAAACGAAATGCAAACTATTTCATAATTATATTTCTGTCTTGAGCAAGTGAAATGATTCAAATCAGACTGTAGGACTGGATGCTGCTTAACTGTTATTTTCCTGTTCAGTATATTTCACATGATGGCTGATGTCTTACCTGTTGGATATGAGCAAATAAGGCAGGCTTTGTAACAACTTACCAACTGGCAGTTTGACCAGACTTCATTAATTGATTTAATGGGCCACAAATTATATAAACCCAGGAACATATCCCCTGGATTTGCTGTAAAACCTGTCATATTCATTCAGTTGATACATTTTAATACTTAAGGTGAACCATAAAACTACTCAGAAGTGACCAAAATACCGTTTTATTCTAAAAATATTCAGTTGGTGATGTCAAACACACGTGATCTACTTATTTTTCTTTTATGTTAATTTAAAATATATAAATAGGTTTCTCATGCAGAGCTTAGAAGTTGCCAATGTGGAAGGAAAATACATCTTGGGACTCTCAAATCACTAGGCTAAAGGGAAAAGTCAAGCTGGGAACTGCTTAGGGCCAACCTGCCCCCCATTCTATTCAAAGTCACCCCTCTACTCAATGAGATAAATGCATATCTGATTGCCTTATTTGAAGAGGCTCATCAGAAACTCAAAAGAATATAACCATTTGCCTCTTATCTACCTATGACCTGGAAGTCCCCTCTCTGCTTCGAGTCTTCCCTCCTTTGCTTCCAGTTGTCCCACCTTTCCAGACTAAACCAATGTTCATTGTGCATATGTTGATTGACGTCTCATGTCTCCCTAGAATGTGTGAAAACAAACTGTGCTCTGAATCCCTTGGGCACATATCGTCAGGACTCCCTGGGGCTGTGTCACAGGCACCCATCTTCAACCTTGGCAAAATAAACTTTCAAAATTAACTGAGACCAGTCTCAGATTATCAGGGTTCACACCACTGTAACCTAACAACTAAAAACCTAACAGAAAAATCAATAACTCTTCTTAAATCCATCAAAGAGGTGAGCTCACAGGAAAAGCCATGGTCCCAAAACTTGGAGAGACAGATAGGTGCATACAGAGAATCACAACCTACCAGAGCAGAAAACCTGTAAGCAGAAACCTGCACAGGAACCACTGCCAGAAGAGGGAAGCCTAACCTGCAATTAACAAATTATGAGAGGCTCAGAATGGACAAGGCTGAGAGTGAACATTGCCAGGGAGACTCGAGCATAAGGAAGTCCCTACACTTTTGTGAGCTTTACCTCTAGGAGCTCTCTCAGGGAGACAGAGCAATTATGGAAGAAAAATCCCCTCATGAATTCTGAAGCAGAAGGGAAAAAGGAACCGTTTTGAGATACAGCATAGCATTCTGCTCTTCCTTACAAGGTCTGCCTCAGGAAAAACTAGGCAACCAGAGCCTATCCTGCTGGGGTTTTTTCATCAGAGGCTACCTGACCTGGTGGAAGAGAAATAACCAGGCCAGCTCCTTTAGTTCACCTTGTCCTTCCTAAGAAGGCGAAGACTGAGAAGCACCGGTGAAGCACACGGTCCAGGGGCACAAGCTCACCAAAAAGCTGACACCTAATCACAAAACCACAGAACACTTCTGATGCGGTTTGGCTCTGTGTCCACACTCATATCTCATGTCAAATTGTCATCCCCACATGTCAGGGGTGAGACCTAGTGGGAGGTAATTGGATCATGGCAAATTGTCATCCCCACATGTCAGGGGTGAGACCTAGTGGGAGGTAATTGGATCATGGGGGCAGATTTCTTCATGCTTTTATCATGATAGTGAGTGAATTCTCACAAGAGCTGATAGTTTAAAGATGTGGCAGTTTCTCTCTCTCTCTCTCTCTCGCCACCATGTAAGATGTGCCTTGCTTCCCCTTTGCCTGCTGCCGTGATTGTAAGTTTCCTGAGGCCTTCCCAGCCATGCAGAACTGTGATTCAATTAAATCCCCCCACCCCCCCCCCCTTTTTTTAATTACTCAGTCTCAGGTAGTTCTTTATAGCAGTGTGAAAACAGACTAATACAGAAAATTGGTGCAAGGAGAGTGGGGCATGGCTATAAAGGTACATGAAAATGCAGAAGTGACTTTGGAACTGGGTAACAGGCAAAGGTTGGAACAGTTTGGAGGGCTCAGAAGAAGACATGAAGATGTGGGAAAGTTTGGAGCTTCCTAGAGACTTGTTGAATGGTTTTGACCAAATGCTGATGGTGATATGGACAGTAAACTATAGGCTGAGGGACTTGTTGAGAACTGGAGTCAGGTCACTCTTGCTATGCCTTAGCAAAGAGACTGGTGGCATTCTGTCCTTGCCCTAAAGATCTGTGAAACTTTGACCTCTAGAGAGATGATTTAGGGTATCTGGCAGAAGAAACGTCTAAGTGGTAAAGTGTTCAAGAGGAAAGAGAGCACAAAAATTTGGAAAAGTTGCAGCTTGACAATGGAAAGAAAAGAAAAACTCATTTTCTGAGGAGAAATTCAAGCCCACTGCAGAAATTTACATAAGTAATGAGGAGCCGAATGTTAATCACCAAGACAATGAGGAAAATGTATCCAGTGCACTCAGAGTCCTTCACAGCAGCTTCTCCCATCACAAGCCCAGAGGCCTAGGAGGGGAAAATTGTTTTGTGGGCTGGGCCCAGGGTCGCCCTGCTCTGTGCAGCCTCAGGACATGGTGCCCTGCATCCCAGGTAATTCAGCTTCAGCCATGGCTAAAAGGGGCCAATGTACACCTCAGGCCATTGCTTCAGAGGGTGTAAGACCCAAGCCTTGGTGGCTTACTGGTGATATTGGCCCTGTGGGTGCAGAGAAGGCAAGACTTGAAGTTTGGGAACCTCTGTCTAGATTTCAGAGGATGTATGGAAACACCTGAATACCCAGGCAGGGGCAGAGCCCTCATGGAGAACTTCTGCTAGGGCAATGTGGAAGGAAAATGTGGGGTCACAGCCCCCACACAGAATTCCTAGTTGGGGCACTGCCTAGTGGAGCTGTGAGAAGAGGGCCACTGTCCTCCAGACCCCAGAATGGTAGTTCCACCAATAGTTTTCACTGTGCACCTGGAAAAACCACAGACACTCAATACAAGCCCAAGAAAGCAGCCAAGGATGGAGCTGCATCCTGCAAGACTATAGGGGTACAGTTACCCAGGGCCATGGGAGCTCACCTCTTGCATCAGCGTGACCTGAATGTGAGACATGGAGTCAAAGGAGATCATTTTGGAACTTTAAGTTTTAATAACTGCCCCATTGGATTTCAGACTTGCATGGGGCCTTTAGCCCCTTTGTTTTGGCCAATTATTCCCATTTGCAATAGGTGTATTTACCCAATGACTATACCTCCATTGTCTCCAGGAAGTAACTTTTGCTTTTGATTTTACAGTCTCATAGGCAAAAGGGACTTGCTTTGTCTCAGATGAGACTTTGGAGTTGAACTTTTGGGTTAAGACTGTAATGAGTTAAGACTTTAGGCCAGGCACGGTGGCTCATTTCTGTAATCCCAGCACTTTGGGAGGCCGAGGCAGGTGGATCACAAGGTCAGGAGTTTGAGACCAGGCTGGCCAACATGGTGAAACTCCATCTCTACTAAAAATACAAAAATTAGCCAGGTGTAGTGGTGGGTGCCTGTAATCCCAGCTACTCAGGAGGGTGAGGCAGGAGAATCACTTGAAACTGGAAGGCGGAGGTTGCAGTGAGCCAAGATCGCATCACTGCACTCTAGCCTCAGTAACAAGAGTGAAACTCCATCTCCAAAAAAGGACTTTAGGGGACTTTGGAAGGGCATGATTGTGTTAGGAAAAGTGAAGACATGAGAGGGGAGGGGCCAGGCACAGAATGATATGGTTTGGCTTTGTGTCCCCACCCAAATCTCACCTTGAAGTGTAATCCCCATAATTCACACGTGTCAAGGGAGGGACCAGCTGACAGTAATCAGGTCATGGGAGCGGATCTCCTATGCTATTCTCCTGTTAGCGAGTTCTCATGAGATCTGATGGTTTTATAAGCATCTGGCATTTCCCCTGCTTTCACTCACTCCATCTTGCTGCCCTATGAAGAAGGTGTCTGCTTCTTCTTTGCCTTCTGCCGTGATTGTAAGTTTCCTGAGGCCTCCCCAGCAACGTGGAACTGTGAGTCATTTAAACCTCTTTTCTCTCTAAATTACCCAGTTTCGGGTATTTCTTCATAGCAGTGTGTGAATGCACTAATACAAAATGGGTGCATTTATCCAATGCCTGTACCCCCACTGTATCTTGGAAGTAATTAACTTGTTTTTGATTTTACAGGCTCCTAAGCAGGAGGGACTTGCCTGTCTCAGATGAGACTTTAGACTGGAATTTTGATCTAATGCTGGAATGAATTAAAACTTTGGGGTACTGTTGAGAGGTATAATTGTATTTTGCAATGTAAGAAGGGCATGAGATTTGAGAGGGGCAAGGGGCAGAACGATATGGTTTGGCTCTGTGTACCCACCCAAATCTCATGTCGAATTGTAATTGCTATGCATCAGGGGAGGGACCTGGTGGGAAGTGATTGGATTGTGTGGTGGATTTCCCCATGCTGCTCTTGTGATAGTGAGTAAGTTCTCACAAGATTTGATGGTTTAGAATATGGCACTTACCACCTCCGCCTCCTGCTTCCGCTTTGCCTACTGCCATGACTGTAAGTTTCTGAGGCCTTCCCAACCATGAGGAAATGTGAGCCAAATAAACCTCTTTTCTTTATAAATGACCCAGTCTCAGGTAGTTCTTTACAGCAGAGTGAAAATAGACTAATACAAAACTTCCCATCCATACCCCTTACGAGCACACCACTAAAGTCCTTTTTACCCCAAGTCCTTTCAAATGGTGCATTAAGTCCATCTTTCAATAAAAAAAATTACAATCCAAACTAAAAGGAAACAAATAAAATTAGAAGAGTCTGCAAAAGCACCAGAACTAATGTCAGATATGGTAGGAATGTTGGTCTAATCAGAAGTGAAATTTTAAAAAGTTGTGGTTAATATGCCATGGGCTTTAATGGGAAAAGCAGACAACATAAAAAGAAGATGGATAATGTAAGCAAAAAGATGAATATTCTAAAATAAAAGCTTAAAAATCTTAGAAAGCAAAAGCAGAATAACATAAATGAAAAATGTGTTTCATTGCCTCATTAGCTGACTACTCACAGCTAAGGAAAAAAATCTCTCAGCATGAAGATATGACGATAGAAATTTCCAGAAAAGTAAAGTAAAAAAGAAAGACTGGATAAAACAGGACAGAATACCCAAGAACTGTGGAACAACTACAAGTGGTATAATGCATGTATAATGGGCATAGTAGGAGAAGAAAAATGAACAGAAGACATATTTGAAAAAATAACCATTGAGAATTTCTCTAAATTAAGGTTAGACACTAAATACAATAACAAAACAAAACAAAAACAAAAACTATCTAGTTATATCATTTTTATTCTACAAATATCAGTGATTAAAAAATTGGAAAAAGACATGTCGTAGAGAGAACACTGTCTTTAAAGGAGCAAAGATAAAAATTTCATACAACTAAGTAGCCACTATGCAAAAAGAAGAGAGTAGAGTGAAAGTCTTAAAGTATTGAGGGACAAAAATAAACAAACCATACTTTGTACACTGTGAAATTATCCTTCAAGAGTGAAAGAGAAATAGACATTCCCAGAAAAACAATAATTGACAAAATTTCTTGTCGGTAGACCTGCTTTGCAAGAAATGTAAAAAGAAGTTCTCAAAACAGAAGAAAAACTATATAGATTATAAACACAGATCTACAGAAAGAAAGAACACTGACAAAAGAATAAGCGAAGGTAAACAAAGACTTTCATTTTTCTTATACTTAATTGATCTAACATGTAACAGTTTGTTCAAAATAATGGTAGCAAAAATGTAGTCACTTCTGTATACTTACACATATATAGTATTTGAATATAAATAGATGTTTATGTAAGCATGTGTATCAATAAAATAATTGACAGCACTAATACAAGAAATGGGAAAAAGGTATTAGGAATATTTTAAATCACAAGATACTTTTATTCCTGTGAAGATGTACATTGCTATTCGAAAGAAGACTGTGATAGATTTACATGTATATTACAAATTCTAGGACAACTACTGAAAAAAGGGGAAAAAGGAAGTACCATTCATATGCTGAGAAAGGGAAAACATTGAATCAAAAAATGTTCATTAGAGACACAAAAGGCAGAATGTAGAAGATGAAGATAAGTACAAAGAACAAGAGCAACAAATAAAAAGCAGTAACAAATGTGGTAGATATTAATCCAAATATATCAATAACCACTCCAAATGTCAATGTTCTAAATATACCAATTAAAAGATAGAGACTATCGGCCAGGCATGGTGGCACATGCCTGTAATCTCAGCAACTAGGGAGGCTGAGGCAGGAGAATCGCTGGAACTGGGGAGGTGGAGGTTGCAGTGAGCCGAGATCGCGCCATTGCACTCCAGCCTGGGCAGCAAGAGGGAAACTCCCTCTCAAAAAAAAAAAAAAAAAAAAAAAGAGAGAGATCGAGGTTATCAGAGTGGATCAAAAAACCAAATCCAATGATATGTTGTCTATAGAAAACCACTTTAAATATATGAGCACAAATAGATTAAAAATAAATGGATGAAAAAAAGGTATACCATGCTAACCGATAACAATAAACAAAAGAAAGCAGGAGTCACTATATTAATTTCAGACAGTGCAGACCTCAGACCAAAGAAAAATATAACAGATCAAAGGGGCATTGCATAATGATGAAGGGGCTTGTGGCCGGGCGCGGTGGCTCACGCCTGTAATCCCAACACTTTGGGAGGTCGAGGCGGGCGGATCATGAGGTCAGGAGATCAAGACCATCCTGGCTAACATGGTGAAACCCCGTCTCTACTAAAACAAAAAATTAGCCGGGCGTGGTGGCGGGCGCCTGTAGTCCCAGCTACTCGGCAGGCTGAGGCAGGAGAATGGCATGAACCCGGGAGGCGGAGCTTGCAGTGAGCCGAGATTGCGCCACTGCACTCCAGCCTGGGCGACAGAGCGAGACTCCGTCCCCCCACAAAAATAAATAAATAAATAAAAAACAATGAAGGGGCTTGTAAACCAAAAGGTATCTGAGACAGGTCTCCATTGAGAGGGTTATTTTCTCAGGGTTGTGATGTGCCCGAGAAAAAGAGACACCAGCCACAGTAGGACCTGTGGCCTGTACTTTTTCCAAAGAAGACTTTGAGGCCATCAGTATTTAAAGGGGAAAAGTGGGCAGTGGGAAGGTAGATAAAAGCGGCAAGGTTTTGCATTCTTTTGCAGCTGGGATCAGTGAAAGGAGGGGTTGGAAGCGTTTGTCTTTTGGTCAATGAATCTTCATTTTTACATAAGATAAAATAAACACAGAGTAGAGGATGCAAATATACATTTGTCTCAGGTGAGGGGAGGTTTTACTTCTGTTTCTGTCTTTGTCTCATACCTATAAAAAATAAGCTGTTGCTTTACATTGACAGTGTGAAATTCAACAGATCTCTGTCTGGGCAAATATCAGACATAGGGTCTGATATTGGAATAAAGATAGTGGGACCCACAGGGAATTTTCTTGTGAGCAAATTGTGAGGAAGGCCCCTGGGGAAGTATGTGGCCTTCTATCTTTACAGCTATCTGTTTAATAACAAAATGGGGAGCAGTTTTGCATGACTCAGCTTCCAAGCTTAACGTTGCCCTTGGCATAGGGAGTTTGGGGTCTCGAGATTTTATTTTGCTTTTATAAAGTAATACTCCAAGGCCAGGCACAGCGGCTCACGCTTGTAGTCCCAGCACTTTGGGAGGCTGAGGTGGGTGGATCACTTGAGGTTAGGAGTTAGAGACTAGCCTGGCCAACATGGTGAAACCCCATCTCTATTAAAAATACAAAAATTAGCCAGGTGTGGTGGCATGCACCTGTAGTCCCAGCTATTTGGGAGGCCGAGGCAGGAGAGTAGCGTAAACCCAGGAGGCAGAGGGTGCAATGAGCCGAGATCATGCCACTGGACTCCAGCTTGGGAGACAGAGTGAGAATCCTTCTCAAAAAAGAAACTTAATACTCCAAGAAGATATAACATTCTTTAATGTGTATTCGTCTAACAACAGATTGTCAAAATGTGTGGGGCAAAAACTGATGGAACTGCAAGGAAAAATAAATGAATCCACTGATTTAGTTGGGTATTTTATCACCCCTTAATCAGAAACAGACAGATTTAGTCAGCAGATAACTAGTAAGGATATAGATGAACTCAATATACCATTAATCAACTGGATATAACAAACATATAGGTTACTTTATCCATGAACGGAAGAATACATGTTTTTATTAATTTTATATGGAACTTTCACCAAGATAGACCATGTTCTGCTCCTGAAAACACACCTTAAAATTTTTTAAAAATAAAAATCATACAATGTCTCCTCACAGACCAGAGTGAAATTAAACTAGAAATGAATAACAAAAAGATAACTAGAAAATCTCAACTTACTTGGGGATTAATCAACAGACTTCTCAGTAGCCCATACATCAAAGAAGAAATCTGAAGAAAATTAAAATATTCAGAGCTAAATGAAAATACAACTTATCAAAAGTTGTGAGATACAGTAAAAGCATTGCTTAAAGAAAAAAAACTCTAAGCTTTGAAATCAAATATTAGAAAAAAATAAAGATCTAAAATCAATAATCTAAGTTTTCACCTTAGGAAACCAGAAAAAGAAGACCAAGCAAAATGCAAAGTAAGCTGAAGAAAAATAATACAAATTAGAGCAGAAATCAATAAAATAAAAAAACAAGAAAATCAATTTTTTTATAAATCAACAAAATTAAAATCTGGTTATTTGAAAAGATCAATAAAATCAATAAACCTCTTGTCAGGTTTATGAGGCAATAAAAGCCTTGCTCAGAGAAGGCTTTTTTAGACTTAGAAAAAAAGAAGACCCAAATTACTCATATCAGAATAAAAGAGGAAGATTGCTACAGATCCCATGGACGTTAAAAAGATACTAAAAAATATTATGAACAACTTTATGCCCACAAATTTAGTAACTTAGGTGAAATGGGACAATGTTTTGAAGGATACGATTTACTGGTTTTCACACAAGACCAGGTAAACACTGTGAGTCTGCCTATTAAAGAAATCAAATTAATAATTAATATCCTTTAAAACAGAAAGCACCAGCCCCAGATGGGCCACTGGTAAACTTTACCAAATGTTTAAGGAAGAAATGATACCTATTTTCTACAATCTCTACCAAAAAATAGAAGCAGAAGGAATATGCCCAACTTATTTTATGGTACGAGTATTACCCTAACAAGACCAGATAAAGGCATTGCAAGAAAAGAAATCTATAGACACATATTGCTTGTGAACAAAATAGACAAATGCAAAAACCCTCACAAAATATTAGCAAATTAAATCCAACAGTATATAAAAAGAATTATTACCATTATTAAATGGGATTTATCCCTGGTTCAACATTCAGAAATCAATTAATGTAATCCATCACATCAACAAGCTACAGAAGAAAAATCACATGATATCAATAGATACAGAGAAAGCATTTGAAAATATTCCAATACCCATTCATGCTAAAAATTCTCAGCAAATTGAAAACAGAGGGGAATTTTACATATTTTATAAAGAACATCTACAAAAAACCTATAGATCACATCATACTTAATGGTGAAAAACTTGAAGCTTTCCTGCTAAGCTCAGACAGGACGAAGGTGTTTCTTCTCAACACTGTTTTTCAACATCATACTGGAAGTCCTAGCTATTGCAATAAGATGCAAAATAAGTAAAAATAATATAGTATAGGAATGGAGAAATAAAACCCTTTGTTCCTAGATGATGATTGTCTATGTAGAAATTTGGAAAAAAATTGCCAGAAAAAAAAAAATCCTGTAACTAATAAGCGATTAGTCCAAGTTTGTAAGATACAAGTTTAATCTGGAAAAGTTTATTTCCTAAATACCAGCAATAAACAAGTGGAATTAGAAATCAAAAACATATTACCCTTTGTACTACCGTCCAAAAATAAAATAGGCATCAATCTAGCAAAAAAAATACCCCGCACAATTTATATGAGGAAATCTACAAAATTTTGATAAAAGACGTAAAAGAAGAACTAAATAAATGAAGACATAGTTTATGTTTATGGTGAGAAGACCCAATATAGTCAAGATGTCAGTTCTTCTCAACTTGGTTTCAATGCCATCCCAATCAAAATCCTAGTAAGTTATTTTACGGATATTTGCAAACTGATTCTTAAATTTATGTGGACAGAGAAAAGACCCAAAATAGTCAACTCAATATCAAATGAGAAGAAAGAAGCTGGAGGACTGACACCACCAAAATTCAAGACTAACTATAAAGCTACAGTAATGAAGACAGTGTGTCACTGGAGAAAGAAAAAACGTATAGATCAAAAGAACAGAAAAGAGAGCATATAAATAGACCCACATAAATACTCAACTGTCTTTGACGAAGGAGCAAAAATGGTGCAATGGAGCAAAGTCTTTCAAACAAATGATAACAACTGGACATCAACATTTTGCATCACGTGTAAAAATGTGAATCTAAATATAGACCTGTCACGCTTCTCAAAGTTAACTCAACATGAATCACAGACTTTAATGTAAAATGCAAATTATAAAACTCCTAGAAGATAATGAGAAGAAAACTTAGATGAACCTGGGTATGGCGATGACTTTTAAATACAACACCGAAGGCATGATTTATGAAAGAAACAAATGACACACTGGACTTCATTCAAAAGAAAAAAAAAAGGTGTGCTTTGTAAAAGACAATGTCGAGAGAATGAGAAGATAAGCAACATACTGGGAGAAAAACACCGGATAAAGGATTGTTATCCAAACTATACAAAGAACCCTTAAAGCTCCACAATAAGAAAATGAACAACTCAATTAAAAAAGAAGCAAAAAACCCAAATACATAACTCATAGACGAAGACATACAGAAGGCAAGTAAGCATATAAAAATCGTTCTGTATCATATGTCACTAGGGAACTTCAAATTTGAACCATGAGATATCAATATATAGTGCACTGTTAGAAGAGCCAAAATTCAAAACACTGACAACACCAAATGCTCACAAGGATGTGAAGCAATGGGGATTTTCATTCATTGCTGGTGGCAATGGAAGATGGTACAGCTGCTTTGGAAGGCAGCTTGGCAATTTCTTATGAAACTAAATATGCTTTTATCACATGGTCCAGCAACTGTGCCCTTTGGTATTTACTCAAATGCCTTGAAAATTTATGTCCACACAGGAACCTGCACAAAGATGTTTATAGCAGTTTTACTCATAATTGTGCCAAAACTTGGAAGCAACCAAGATGTCCTTAGCTTACTGTAACTTCTATGTTTTATAAACTTTTTTTTAGACTAATTAATTAACTCATTTTAGAGACAGTATCTCACTCTGTTGCCCAGGTATGATTATAGCTTACTGCAACCTTGAACTTCTGGGCTCAAGTGATCCTCCTACTTCAGCTTCCTGAGAACCTGGGACTACAGGCACATGACAGCGTGCCTCACCAATTTTTAAACTTTTTGTAGAGACGGGATCTTGCTTTGTTGCCTAGACTGTTCTTGAGCTCCTGGCTTCAACTAATCCTCCTGTATTAGCCTTGCAAAGTTCTGGGATTACAGGCATTAACTATTTCTCCTGGCCTCTACTTAAAAACTTCTTAGAAACTTTTTGACCCTTTGGTGGTAACATTTACCTTACAACATAAACACATTGTACAGCTGTACAAAAATATATTTATTTATATTCTTATTCTCAAAACTTTTATTTCCATTTCTAAAATTATTCATTTACTTTTAACACTTTTTGTTAAAAACTAAGACACAAACACACATATTGGCCTAGGCTTACACAGGGTCAGGATCATTAATATCATTCTGTTTCACCTCTGCATCTTGTCCCCCTGGAAGGTCTTCAAGAGCAATAACATGCATGGAGCTGTCTCCTATGACATTGATACCATCTTCTCAGGTACCTCCTGACTGACCTGCCTGAGGTTGGTTGACAGTTACCTTTTTTTATAAACTATCACAAGGACAAAAAACCAAACACCGCACGTTCTCACTCATAGGTGGGAATTGAACAATGAGAACACATGGACGCAGGAAGGGGAACATCACACTCCGGGGCCTGTTGTGGGGTGGGGGAAGGGGGGAGGGATAGCATTAGGAGATATACCTAAATGTTAAATGACAAATGGGTGCAGCACACCCACATGGCACATGTATACATATGTAACAAACCTGCAATAATAATAAAAAAATTAAAAAAAAGAAGTAGTATACTCTAAATATCTATGAAGAGTATACAGTAAATACATAAACCAGCAACATAGTTGTTTATTATTATTATCAAGTATTATGTATTATACTTAATCATATGTGCTATACTTTTACTTGACTGCAAGTGCTATAGGTTTGTTTACACCAGAATCAACATAAACATGTGAGTAGTGCGTTACACTATGACATTATGAGGGCTATGACATCACTAGATGATTGATAGGAAGTTTTCAGGTCCATTATAATCTTACGGGACCGCCATCATACATGCAATCTATTGTTGACCAAAACGTTGTTAGGTGGCACCTGACTGTATTTGTATACAAAGTCTGACCAACCATCCACATTAAAAATAATTTCAGGGCTGGGCAAGGTGACTCACACCTATAATTCCAGCACTTTGGGAGGCAAAGGTGGGAGGATCACCTGACGTCAGGAGTTCGAGACCAGCCTGGCCAACGTGGCGAAACCCCATCTCTACTAAAAATACAAAAATTAGTCTGGCATGGTGTCAGGCACCTATAATCCCAGCTACTCAGGAGGCTGAGGCAGGAGAATCACTTGAACCTGGGAGGTGGAGGTTGCAGTGAGCCGAGATCGTGCCATTGCACTCCAGCCTGTGCGACAATAGCGAAACTCCGTCTCAAAATAATAATAATTATTATTATAATAATAAATAATTTCAGAAAAAATGATAAATATTATCCAAGTTGTGGGATGAAGGATAATATTAACAGTGAAAAGTCATGTTGACAGTGTACCCTGGATATGATGTGATAAAAATGGCACGTTACCACTGTGGTCTTTCTCCCCAAAACTCATAACCTCAGTCCCTTTATGTGAAAAATACCAGACAAATCATAATTAATGGATATTCTGACTCATACTACTCAAACCCTCAAGGTCATCAAAAACAAGGCAAGTCTGAGAAACTGTCAAGGCTAAGGAAACATGACAATTAAATGTACTACGGTGTCTAGGATGGGAGCCTGGAATAGAAAGAGGACACTGGGTAAAGACTAAGAAAATCTAAGTAGTGTGGACTTTCACTAATAATAGTGTATCATGATCAGCTCAGTAATTATGCCCTATGTACCATATTAACAGAAAATGTTAATAATAGGGGAAATTGGATGCGGGACATATGGAAATCCTCTGTGCTATCTTCTCAATTTTTCTGTAAATATGAAACTACTCATATTCTAAAATGAAATTTTATTTAATAGCAGATATTATCAACTGAACATAATTATTTTTTATTTTTATATAATACTTTCTGATGCTTTCACTGAACGGAAGTAATTATAAAAGACTAGGAACATCAAACCTGACACACAAAACTAGAACAAATCTCTCTTATCAGAATTCTCTCTGAAGGGAACACTACAATTTGCATTAAGTACAAATGCATTTTCTTAAGTGTCTCCCAGGTAATGGCATTTATGTAATATGTAAAATAGCAAGATGCCTTCTTCTGATCTTTTCTTTACCAGATATGTAGGGGTATCACCTTGGTTATGCTTCTTTCATTCTAGGCCTTGCTCTCCTCATTCAGAAATACGGAATTTTCTAAAATATGTCTACATCCTTCCCCCTAGTTTAAACATTTTATGATTTAATAATATTATTTCCTTACTTTAGTCCATTTATTCCTCTAGTTGATGTTTTAATATATGAAACTATGAAAAGTTGACCAAGAGGTGCAAAATACTAATCACCAAACAGAATTAACTTTTTGGTAACAGGGTTAGGTTGTTTCAGAGAAGAGATATTAAAAAGTTTCTATGTTACACATGCCATTCTGTAAACATGGTATGACTGTATCAATCCTCTGCAAAAACAGGAAAAGCCATGCATGGTAGGAAATGTTCCCCTGAGTATTTTTGCTATTGTCGACAGTTTCCCTTTAGTTGTATCCCAAAAAGTAGAGAGAGAAACAAACTCTCGTGAACCATCACTTAGCTTCATCATCTATCAATATTTTGCCATATTTCATTTGTCCCACCCAATTTAAAAATTATTTTCTCCTGTATCATTTAAAACAAGTTAAATGCTTAATTATTTCTCATTAATTATTAACTTTCACAATAAATAACTCATTTTATGCAATTGGTAAGGCGTTTGATGACATTTGTTTTATTTATTCCTTTCCTCTTTATCTTTTTACTTCTTTTTTCTTTATTTTTATTTTTTTCTGAGACATAGTCTTATTCTGTCACCCAGGCTGGAGTGCAGTGGTGCAATCTTGGCACACTGCAACCTCCACCTCCCAGGTTCAAGTGATTCTCCCACATCAGCCTCCTGAATAGCTGGGATTACAGGTGTGCACCACCACGCCCACCTAATTTTTGTATTTTTAGAAGAAATGGGGTTTCACCATTTTGGCAGGCTGGTTTCGAACTCCTGACCTCAAACTGTTGTTTTCCTTAACCTGCCTCGGTCTCCCAAAGTGCTGAGATTACAGGTGTGAGCCACCGTGCCCAGCCCTTTACTTTCTTTGAAAATCTTATTCTGTACACAAAATACGTTTCAATAAATTGTTGTCATTATTATTATTAGTGTTTAGTTATTTTTTGGTAGTTTGTGGTTTGGTCTTTAATAGGTTTCTCAAAAGTGTTAACGAAAACATAATCTATGAACCTTGCATGTTCATATATATTTGTCTGAGTCATTGTAACTGACGGTCAGTTTTGTTGTGTACAAAATTCTTGGCTCCTGATTCTTTCCTAGAATCTCTTAAAATTGTACTATGTCATCTTCTGCTATAAAGCATTGCTGTGAAAAAACTATGCCAATTTGATTTTCATTCTAAGTGACTCAGCTTTTTGTTCAAATGCCCAAATATATCTTATCTTAAAAACGAATAGTTTTTCTAAGATATATCTCAAAATGGACAAGGCTGAGTTAAACATCATAGGTAAACAATTTTTTCATTCAATCTTTAGACCTACGTACATATCCTTTTATGTTTTAGAAAACTTTCTGGCTTAAAGTTTTAAGAATTTGTTGGTTTATATTTAGGGACTCTTCCCAGTGACTTTAAATCTGTGTACGTTATAACTCCTTTGCCTTTCCTGTATGTCCATCGCTGTCTTTCACATCCTTCTTTATGTCTAGTTTTATTATTTGACTCGTCTCTTTTTCTTCTCTATTTTCCTATTCTTGTTTGCATCTATTTGCTCTTGACTCCAACCACTATACTCTCGTTTTATAAAATTTTCTCTCGCCTTTTTTATTTCCGTTTTGTCACTGCTTTTCTCGTAGCCACTTTTTGTTTCATTTCTTCTTTTTCAGTTGTTCTCATTCTGTCTTATGGTGATTTTTCATAGCTTTTTGTTTTGTTGTGTTTTCTGATATTTCCTTTGGCATATTTTGATACATTAGTGTACATGTTTTCTCTCTTGTGCAACCACCCTTTATTCAGTCTTTGTATGACCTGTTGGATTATTTTTTTTGATAATAAATATTTGTTATTAAAAAATTTGTTTAAAAATTTGTCTTTTTTTAATGTAATTTAAGTGCTGGGATACATGTGCAGGATGTGCAGGTTTGTTACATAGGTAAATGTGTGCCATGGTGGTCCCATCACCTAAGCATTCAACCCCACATGCATTACTTATTTGTCCTGATGCTCTCCCTCCCCCATCCCTCTTCTCCCAGAGGCCCCAGTGTGTGTTGTTCCCCTCCCTGTGTCCATGTATTCTCATTGTTCAGCTTCCACTTATAAGTGAGAACAGGCGGTGTTTGGTTTTCTGTTTTCTTGTATATATTTATGTGGCTTTAATAATTTTCCTGCTTGCTGCTCACCTGTGAATAATAGGGGCATGTGAGGGAGATTAGAAAGTGTCCTAGTGTAAAGGGTGGGGTGAGCAAGCACAGCCTTCCCAGCTACAAATTGGAAAGTTGCTCTTCTCTGACGATGTAACATATTAAACCCCATGGCCTTTGGTGTACTTATGTATCTCATTTGCAGGATCAAGCCTGATTCAGACACTCTTCCGGTCTCTAGCTCTGTAACTCCAGAACTCTACCAACATTGTCTCTTAAGGCAGAGCTTTCACCTTGAAATATTGTACTTTTCTGTTTCAGCATATTTTAGTTCTGCTGCGTCTGTGCCTCTTTTCTGCTTGGCATCTGACGTTTCTTCTGCCTGAAATTCTTCAACATTTCTGCCTTACTCAATTTAGATTCCATTTCAAGCAATTTTTAAAAATTACTTCCTGGTGCATTTCTGTCCTTCTAAAAGGACTTGTTGAGTTATTTCCGAAATTTTTGAGGACTCAAGAAACTTTGGACTATTCCAATTTTGTTGTATATTCCAATCCTTGGCTCCTTGCGGTCCCACTTTGCTTACTGAAAGCCTGGAACTCATAAAACGTTCTCCCAGCCTTGCTGATTATTTGAGATTTGTTAACCTAGACTTTACTCAGCCTGTGATGTTCTTCTTTTAGGGATGAATTTCATTTTGCAATCTGGTTTCCTTTCTCCTCATTTTCTTTGCAACTGGGGTTGCATATCTGCTTATCACTCACAGGTCCTGTTGCTGTCTGTGTTTTCGTGACAACCATACTTTGATGCTTATGGGATTATTTATCTCTTACTTTACTGAAGATGTTACCAGCTAGATGTTACTTTTTCACTATTTTAATTGATTTGTCTATTTTGAGTGAATAAGAATACAATGAAAACTATATGTATGTTACTGTTAAATATTTGCTATTTAGTCAATAAGGATTTCAAATACTTCACACTAAAAAAAAATACAACTCAGAAGCTGAGGGGATGACACTGCGTATAATGTTGTTATGACAGCCTTGGTGTTACCCTTGCTTGAGTAAACTTTAGACAGGTTTCTTCCTAACTCTAGCCGCTGATCTCTTTTCTTAGAGTGTTAAGGAAGCTTGCAATTATACAATATTTTTCTGCCCGTTTAAAATGTAAATCTTCACCCAACGTCTTTCCAGGTTTACAATCCAGGAATCTTTTTCAAGGACTTGTTAGCCATTCTTGTAAAATGTAATCATCAAGGAAGACAGCCTGCCTTCCATTCTCTGCCTGAGGGTCAGAGTCCAACTCTAATACACATCAACTAGCAAACAGAGATGGCCTGATCCCATTGGCCAACTTCCACTGTCATGTCTTTCAGGACATACCCCTTCCGTAACTCACCCCAGCACTTTCAGTCTCATGGCTTTCATTTCAGGTTGGTTGAGCTTGATCTCTTTCCTCTGCTGCAATAGCTTTGAATAAAGTCTTTCTTGCCTGGTTAACTTACCCAGTGTAATTTGCCTTTGACAAAAAGACCCTTGACCGGTGTAAGAAGACTGACATGCAGAATTTTTGTCTCTGCTTGGCCCAAAAGTAATGTTTTTGCTTTCATGAATTTCCAGTTCATAAGGTCATTTTCAGAAGACTAGGGATAATGTTTTCTTAAATTTGGGAGCTTATATTTCATTTGCATAAAGACCACAGCAAAGACCTTTAGTTTTCTCAGACTCTTAAGTACATAGAAAGTCAGTGTGAATCATGCGTCAGAATGAGAATGACACTGATGGATGATAACTTCATAGTTTTAGAAATGAAACATCTTAATGAGAATGAGTTGAACTACATGGTAGGAAATAAACTGATTTAATTCTCTAAATTGATGTCCCCATGCCCAAGCAACTCCTCCCATGTATGTACCATATTCTTAATGTGTTAAAGGGATCAGCCAATGAGATGAATAATACTAAACATACATCACACACACACACACACACACACAAAGTTAGAAAGTGCATTTCTATCTTTTGGAAATCTTTCATGAATGACAAATCACTGGAGCACACCTGGCAGGCAGTTTTGTCTTGAATTAGTTTTCCAAGCCCCATTTTAACAAGGATAACTACCTTTACAGCTTTAGAGGAAGATATAATGTAATTGCTATTTTAATATTTAAAAAAAGTCAGAAGCTCCATTTCAGAGACAACTGCTAGGAAAGCAGGAAGTAAGCCATAGTGTCTGTCTTTTTTTTCCTACTTCTTTCCAAAACTTTCTCGGAGTAGCAACTTCCACCTTCCTCCCAATCTATATGTTTAGACAAGTGGTTGCTTTTCAATTGTGTATGAGTCTGTGTGATTCCAGCACCAATTTGGTGCAGCAGACAGAATTTCCCTAAATCTATTTGTGATCCACGGTCAAACGATTGTTTATTTTCTAACAGGAAAAAATGAGGGTAATATAGCAAGCAGCCACTTTTATTTGAGGACTGTAATAAAAGAGACTCTGCAGACGGGCTTTTGCATCTCATTATCAAACGTTCTACTAAAGTACTTCTTTATAATGGAAAAAAGGAGTCCTTTCTCCTGAGATGATCTAAAGATCCATGCTGTTCATTAAAAGGGCTGAACAGAGAGGTCTCACATCTTTATTCAAAGCTGAGATTAGACAAGTCTTTAAAAAAATTATTAGAGCCCTCTTTGTTACCAATGCTACCTCGTTTCTTTAACCTCGTCCTCTGGCTGTGCACAGAACCCTCCAGAAAAGCACATTCAATTCCCTTTACTGCAAATGAAGATGGACATGCTACTGTGCCACATTAATTTTAGCCAGTCGGGGGGCACAGACAATCTGGAAGTGTACACTGAGTTTATTTCTTTTCATTTCTAAAAGAAGCAAATCCATTAAAAACTACTTGACTGGGGCCCAGGAGCACAAATTATACCAGTGGTAAAGAAAGAATTACTATGAGGTGTTGAGGCTAAAGATATTCTAATCCTGCCTGGTTGTGATAAGAAGAAGGTGTCAGGTGACAGGATGGGTCAGGCCAAACTCATTGCTCTGAACAAAGTAATGCTGTTCCTTTTTAGTTCCCACAATGAGACATTTTCTTAATAAACAGTTGAAATTAACCAGGCATTTTCAGAATCAGCAGAAGATGAATAATCAAGTTCATTGTCACCCCTGTGAACCATTCTCTTTGGCCTTATCCTTTATGCTTAGAAAGACAGTCCATGCCCATGAATATAAAAGCAGCTGAAGATAACATATTTCATGTAATTACCATTGAAACTGCCGAAAGTCCCACCTGGGACAAGTTCTGAACCCACAAAAAGACTACAGTATTCACACGCTGCTGGCGGCAATGAGCGGAAGCTCTCCTAGTAAATTTAGAGAATGTCCAGGCTCCAGGTCCATGCATAATGAGAAAGTCTGGCCAGAAGCTGGCTTGGTTTTAATACTCTATGGTCATGTGGACACACATGAGGCAGGGGTCTGTCTTTCAAACTCTGCTGGGTTGTGAGCCTAGCATAGGGGTAATGGCAGGCTCTAAATAGAGCCTGTTGAGGTCAAAGCCTCATTACCCCCTTAGTAACTGAACAAACAACTTATACTTTCTGTGAATCCGTTTCCTCATTTATGAAATGGGCATAGTAACAATTTGTGCCTCACAAGGCTGTGGAGGTGACATGAGTTACTAAATATTTAGCAGTTAGAACTGCACCTAGCAAATTCTAGTACTCTACAAACAGTATTTATTCCTAACAGTTTGGTTTTACAATGACACCTTTTTCTTCCCTTCTTTCCTTTTTTTATATGACTAACAATTATTGCAAAAACAAATTTAAAATACAAGTAAACAAAAAGAAAATAAGATCACCCCAATTCCCATCATCCCAAATATATAGGTATATAATATCCTTTTAACTTGTTTAATGCTGATGTATACACTCATTGATTTAATATGTATTTATTATGGACTTATATGTGTCTTGTTCTACATGATGTTCTATGTAATTAAAGTAAGTAAATATTCTGCCTTCAAAGACTATTATAAATAAGAAACAATGCATACATACACAGTATATACCTAAGATATTAAATTATATGAGTGCTATAAAAATGTCTATTAAATAAAGAGTGAGTGATGGCCCAAGTTATTTTAGATAAGGAAATGCTGTTTGAGGTGATACTGCAATAGACACCAGAATGCAGTGAGGGAGAATGTCACGCAGCCATCTAGGAAAATCACTCTCTAGGGAGAGGAAATAAGGGGGAAAGCGTGTTTGGCATGCAGGGAGTATTCCAGGCACCATCGAGTTAGTGCATCTGGCATTCTGTGAGAGGTGACAAAAGGAGAGACGCAGTTTAGCAGCAGCTGGTAATCAGATCATCTATGGATTGTTGCCCAGTGCAGGGATGTCAAATTTCATTTTAAGTGGAAATGATAACATTGGGGGGTGGAGGGGGGAGTCAGAATAACATAATATAAAAATTTGTAAATACCTAAAAATAATATTCTTCATGGCTCTGTAACAAATACATGCAGTTTTATAATTAATACTTCAATGATATAGATAAATAAACGTGCAGTTAGTCATTGAAACAGAGGCAATTTTAAGAAAAGGAGTTCTGTTAATCATTACTCTGGGACAGTGGAGAGGGTGGACCATTTCAGGTACACAAGGATCCAATACTTAGGAAGTCAATTCCAATGTGATGTTCCCTCTAGGATTTCTTTTCAGGAAGCTGTGCCAATTCCAGTGACAAGAATGACAATATGGCTTTACAACCATGTGGTTTCTTTGCAGGAGCTGAAAGAAATGGTAGCTAGATAGTATATTGACCCAGATGCCTTCAAACACACAAGCTCAGGTTAGATACCTCCAAAACCTATGCTTTAGGGTGGATAAGACAGACCATGTGTTGCTCCTCTCTTCATTATTATTTTTACCATATTAATATTATTATTATTTTATTTTATAAGCATGTGGTTTTGTTAATTATTTAGATATATACTTATTATTATGATAAGTAGTGCCAAGTTGATGATATTCACTGCTACCTAACTTCCCACTCCTTCTGGGGAAACAGATTTGATTGTTAGTAGTCAGCACAAATAGACTGAATTTTTATGAACTATATTTTCAAGTTTCAGTCATGTTGGCATGCCCTTTGTACTTGTTCACTTCCGAATGCCCTGCTCATTCATCTTCGCATATTTTCATGTGTTTAGTTATTATACATAGAATTCTATATGTATTCTGTGTGTGCCCAATCTGACTTTTCTGTTTTGTTTTAAAATTAATATTGGCTCAAAACTCTGTATGTTCATTTATGACTTTTATGTTTTAAGTTGTGTTTAGAAGTCCTGTTTCCCATTTCAAGATTATACAAATATATATTCTTTCATTTAAGAAAATATTTTTATCAAATTATATTTCATTTAGGACTTGAACCATTTGGAAGTTTTGTTGCATGATTTAATGCTAAGATTTACCTTTTTACAAATTTAGCATCTTAAAACACATAGTTTCGGCCGGCCGCGGTGGCTCACGCCTGTATTCCCAGCACTTTGGGAGGCCCAGGCGGGTGGATCACGAGGTCAGGAGATCAAGACCATCCAGGCTAACAAAGTGAAACCCCATCTCTACTAAAAATACAAAAATTAGCCGGGCGTGATGGCGGGCGCCTGTAGTCGGGAGGTTGAGGCAGGAGAATGGCGTGAACCCGAGAGGCGGAGCTTGCAGTGAGCCGAGATTGTGCCACTGCACTCCAGCCTGGGCGACAGAGCGAGACTCCATCAAACAACAACAACAACAACAACAACAACAACAAAACACATAGTTTCCTACATTAGTTATGTTTCTGAGGGTTTTCAGTTCCTCTCCAGTTTTTCCATACTCCTTTGCATACCAAGAGATTGGGAAGCCAATGTGTTCCCCAGATGCAATATTAGATGACTTCCTGATAGGCTCTGATATGGGAGGTTCCTGCGGGTGCTGAGAGGTGGGAGGAATGAGGAAACCATGTGTGTTTCTGCTCTGATCACCCTCAGAGTGGGAGTGGCTGCAGACGAGGAGGCTTTGGTGCTGATTTCAGCAGCATGAGCAGCTGTCCTGGTACCTGGGTGCTGGCCTAGTGGCTGGGCAGATCCAGCAGGAGCGGCAGCTGCTCATGGTGAGTGGTGGCACATGGGTTCCATCCAGTGGCACAGCATGCCAGGCACCCATCTTTCTCTGTACTGCTCCATCAATGCTTTTAATGTTTTTAATCATTCTCAAATTAAAGATGTGTTTCAAATGCCTGCAGTGGCTTCCATTTTCCTCCATGGACAATGACTAGATGCACCAATTATTTGCCAAGTTGTCACTTTGAGTATGAAAATCCCCTCCATCCCTCATTCAACCCCCATCAGCACTTAGGTTCCATTTCACACATCCTACTGCAAAAAAAAAACCCTCCACCTCCAAACTCTCCAGTAAATCCTTCTGCAGCCATAAGGAACTTTTCCAAGTAAAAATCTCATCGTCATTCTCAGCTTTGCAGAATAATTTCAAATAATAACCATGTCTTCTCCAATAAATAAATATTCTGTAAAAGGATCTACATGATGCAACCTCAGTGGTCTCCTTTCACTCCACCAAAGGCACATCACAATCTCCATTCATTCTCATTGCTTATGCAAACTGTACATTCGTCTTCTGTCTCTCATGTTGTATGCTTCTCTCAACCTACACTTCATGTTCATACTATTTCCTCTCTCTTGATTACTCTTTTTTCTCTTTGTTCTTTTACAGTCTTGTGATATTCATTACACATTAAATCAAGACCTCTCATATCTCTCTGATTAGTTGAATCTCCATATTAGAGTTTATTTTATTACTGTGTATCTCTTCTTCATTCTACTTGTAGTAATGGAGTAATTACAAATTTGTATTTGCGTAAGAAATTACTGGATTCACATCTGGTTTCCCTCATTCCAACTAGACTCCAAACTCCATGCATACAAGAGCTGGGTCTACGCTTGCTCATTCTTTAACCCCAGAAACTAGCATGTTACCTGCAGATTCTATGATTGCTTGTTGTTGCTGTATTTCTTAGATTCTCTGTTGGACTCATCTGTTATTCCATTTCTGTCTAGTATTTTCTCGTTTAATCAAGAAGCACTTGATTATATTTTGCCACATGGAATAGCAAGCTTTTGCATTATTCTTCTGTTTTCAAGATTTTGTTGGCTATTCTTGCAAATATTTTTCAGATGAACATCATCATTTTTACTGATACGAAAACAAATACTAAAACAATAAATGCAGTGACAGAAATAGAAACTATTAGGCTTTGAATAATCACTAATTTTTAATATGCTATATTATTTTAGTGAAGACAATATTTTCAAGCAGTCCCTTAGTATTTGGCATTTGATTTGTTTACAGTTTTTTTATATTATCAACATTGTGACCATATGCATGTGTAATGTAGATATATATATATATATTTATTTATTTATCTATACTTTATGAGGCTTAGATATATTAAAAACAAATTATATCTGGGGAGAGACTGCCTCTCCTGGGGCTAGTTCATACTTAGAGGTGGCAAGGGACCTGCCCAGCTGAAGCATGCCTTTCAGATGCAAACTAACCAATCCTGCACCCCTTACCCAAGACACCTCTTTTACCTGGTGCATACAACCTAAAGGCAATATTCCTCTGCCTTGGTCATCCTGCGGACACTTCCCAGGCAACTAGAGACCACCATATATCCCAAAGCCCACCAAAATCATTCGAACCAGACAATCTTGAAATACTTAGCCTGCCCTGCCATGTCTTTCTATGGAAACCCCAATAGAGGCCATGGCCTAAGCTCTCTCACCACTCCTGTCTTCTGCCTCCTGACTACCCTGGTATTTGACACTGTAACTTTGGGTGGCATGTGGCAACCTCCTCTCTGGGACCCATGAGTCTTCTTCTTCCTTCCAAATCTGGCTCTTGTTTCTTCTGTGGCAGCAAAGATTTCACTATACCATATTCCAACGTGTACATTCTTAGAACAGCATGTATCTTCACATTCTCTCTCTCTATATATATATTTTTAAGCTAATCTATATTAAATAATTAAATAGGCTAGGCACGGTGGCTCAAGCCTGTAATCCCAGCATTTTGGGAGGCCGGGGGTTGGGGGGTGGGGGGGGGGGGTGGGTCATGAGGTCAGGAGTTCGAGACCAGCCTGATCAATGTGGTGAAACCCCGTCTCTACTAAAAATACAAAAAAAATTAGTCGGGTGTGGTGGTGTGTGCCTGTGGTCTCAGCTACTAGGGAGGGCCGAGGCAGAAGAATTGCTTCAACCCGGGAGGCGGAGGTTGCAGTGAGCCGAGATTGCACCACCACACTCCAGCCTGGGTGACAGAGCAAGACTCCGCCTCAAAAAAAAAAAAAAAAAAAAAAACTTAAATAAACTAACATATGTGTATATTAGTTTAAATTCCAAAAAGTATGATTGCTACTAATACATTGGTTTTTGTATTAATATCACAAAAAGAAAATTAGTAGAGAGAATTTGAAATACAGAGCTCCAACTAAGATGACACATTTTAGAAGTGATACGGCCTTTAAATCTATTTCCCTATTTTCTGTAAGGAGATTAGAATTACAGTGCACATAACTTTTTTATATGTTTTCCTTGGAACAGTATGACCATAGCAATAAAATGTTGGAACCCATAAAGGTAATGTCAGTGCATACAAATGCAATCTTATAGAAAGGCAGTCACTGATAATCAGGTTTCTGTTCCTCATTTTACTCATCTTTATTTATGTATAAAGTTGAGTTATGTAACAGAGAGTTATGTAACCATTGTCATATTCACTATCATGGCTATATGGCAAACAAGATAATGTCTTACATTTTCTGGAAATTGATAGTTACTTTTGAATATGAAAAGAAATCTGGAAATATTTGCATGCTTGTAAAAAATTTTTAATATATTCTTTAAAGCTAAACTACAGAATATCAGAGCAAAATAGTTGTTTTTGATATTCATAAACATCCAAACTAAGTTGCTTTATTTCTTTATACTATTTGACCCATCTTTATTTTTGGAATATATTTTTCTTCTTTTTCTTTTTCATGAGTATCTAGAAATAGCCACGGGATGTATTTTTCTATATTTGAAATATCTGAAAGGCCTTTTGTCAATCATATGTTTTACAACGCTTAATTTACTTCTCATAAACTATTGTGTTCACTATTTCTTGCATCTGTGGAATGACAAGACTTATGAAATATTTTAAATATATAAAGTATACATTTTAAACTCCTTTACTATTTCCTGAGAGTTTGATGCATTAAATTGTCCTGTAGAGAATAATCTCCTCTATCAACAAAATATTCCACCCATACTGCTTCCATGATTTTTCTTTTTATCAGCATACAGATTTTATCCTGGTATAAGATTTCAAAAATTATTGAAAGAGTTTAGTAAATATACAAGCTTCTGATTACCTTCAGTGACATGCCTACCTTTATTCTTTCTCTCTCTCTCTCTTTTCTTTTTGAAATTCTTACTTCCATTTACATTGACATATGTCAAATTAGACATATTTTTAATATGTCAAAATAATGGAATATTAAAAAGGAAATAAACTGGGACCACATGTGGTTTTCTGCCCTTTTAACATAGTTATTTTTTGTCCCATGGTACACAGAATAACCAAATTGGGCTGAATCAGTTTTTTTTTTCTTTTTGCTGCTATAATAAATTATTACAGATTTAGTAGCATAAGCGTCCAATTTGTTGGTTGATCTCATAGCTCTATTTATTTATTTTTAATTTAATTTAATTTTTTTTTGAGAGAGAGAGTCTCACTCTGATGCTCAGGCTGGAGTGCAGTGGCACGATCACATCTCACTGAAACTTCTGCCTCCCAGGTTCAAGCAATTCTCATGCCTCAGCCTCCTGAATAGCTTGGACTACAGGTGTGCACCCCCATGCCCACCTGATTTTTGTACTTTTAGTAGAGATGGGGTTTCACCATGTTGGCCAGGCTGGTCTTGAACTCCTAAGCTCAAGTGATCCATTTGCTACAGCCTCCCAAAGTGCTGGGATTACAGGCATGATGGTTTTGCAGTTCTATTGGTTACAGAAGTCCCAGCACCACATGACTTAGGTAGGTCCTCTGCTGGGAAGCTCAGGAGGTAAAACCTAGGTGTGGCAGGAAGGCGTTCCTGTTAGGGACCTGGGGAGAAGCAGCCAGCAAGTTCATCAGGCTGATGGCAGAATCAACTTCCTTGTGGCTGTAGGACTGAGGTCCAGTTTTCCTTGCTTGCTCTCAACTGACTGCCCTTAGTTGCTGAGTTGCTGACTGTCCTTAGTTTCTAGAGTCCTCTTGCTGTTTTCTGCACATGGATCCCTACATATCAGAGAAAGCAAAAGTACCTTAAATCTTTCTCATGCTTGGAATATTCTTGACTTCCCTTTTTACTGCATCTCTCTGATCCTAGTTATTTGCCATTAAAGGCTCAAGTGACTCAATTGAGCCCACCCCAGGTTACTTTCCCTATTGCAAAGTTGGTAACCTTATGTTACCAACTGTTTCCCCACATGAGGTTGGGATCTGCAATAAAACTATAAAGACTTTTGTCTTCAGTAAAAGTGTATAGTAGAAAACAAATGCTATGAGAGTATAACTTGAACGTGGGAAGGGAACAGAAGTCTTCCCTGGGGAAGTTTTACCGCAGACATGAAGCACATGCATATTTGGAGTTTGAACTATTTAAGCTATTGAATATAACAAATTTTCTAGCCCTCTGAATTATTAAAACTATTAAATACTACAAATTTACTAGCCCAATGAGTCTCAATGATTTTAAGTTTGCTACATTAAAAATTAACTACAAGTGTGGTCAAGAAACCTTAATCTGAATACTTAACATAAAAATAAGGCTCACACTGATAATATTCCTGAAGCAACTTGACAAAACCAACTTGGAGGTGCATGCCCTCTATCTGGATTGCCAAGAATTTTATGAATAAAACCCTGATGAAGATAAAACTTCAATCCAAATTACAACTCACATTCGAATAAAATGCCAAATAGGTGAAAGTTGCAAACATAATAAAAGGTGGAATTAAACTCAAAGAACTTCAGATAATAGGAGTTTTTAGATCTAGAATGTATCATCCAAGTGATTAAAAGAAAAAAATATAAGAAATTTATAACAAAACAGAACCATTAGGCTCAAAAGGACAAAGTAGAATATCTATGCATGGAAAAATTTAGTCTGAAATAAAAAGCTCACCAAGTGAGTGAAAAAGATTATTAGACATAGTGAAAGAGACAATTAGTAAATTGGATGACAGATTTGAGTAAACCACTCAGAAGACAATATAAAAGGCTAAGGAAATGATAATATGAATGACATATTTTATACATTAAAGGAGAAATAGAGAAAATCCAATTATACACTAAATTGTGTTGCAGCAGACATCTCAGATAGGGTAGAGCAGAGGTCATATTGGAAAATGTTATGACGGCTCATTTTCCAAAATTCATGAAAAGTTTGAATCTTCTGTGTGAGAAAGCCTAGTGAACACATATGGGATAAAATATTTCACAGATATACAATCATTAAAAGGAACCAAAATGCCAATATCTTCAGAAGAGATACAAAAAAAGATTATAAAAGAATGACATTAGGTTGCTAGGATGCTGTGAAAACAAGAAAGAGAACCACAATTTAATATTTTAAAAGTTCTTGAAGCCTAAAACTGTTTTGATCTCTACATAGCTAAATCATTGTTCAAGAATAAGTGTATTCAAAACAAAGATATTATCAAAAAAAGCTGAGATAGTTTAATACTCACAAAACTTCATTTAATGATGAAACAACAAAAAGAGAAAATAAACTGATAAAATAAGCATTGCACATATGGCAAAGAAGTGATGATGATGATAATGATGGTGGTATTGAAGTTTTCAAAATAATATTGAAATTAAATACTGAATAACAAAAATTTAGAGGATCACAGAAGAATCTTTGCAATTAATGCATTTCAAGGTCATTATATTGTTTGGGAGGCATTTAAAATAGTAATTAAGTTTAGAATTTCTTAAAATCAAGTATATAAATTAGCATTTAAAAGATTCCACTAAAAGATAATGAATATAATTATAATTTTCATGCCAATAGAAGGCAAAGTATATAGTAAAACTTGAATAATCAAATAAAAAGTCAAAAAATGGACTAAAAAAGGAAAAAACTTGGTGAATAAAAAGCATAAATATATATATATATGTATATAAATTACATCAGGGAAATAAGTAAATATACTGACTGAACTATTAAACTTACTAAAATATGGATCTTCCATATTGAATTTTTTAAAACTTAATTTATGGGACATTTAAAAGAGACACGTAAATGTAAAAGACATAAAGTAGTCAAGAAAATGCTGACCAGAGAAAAGAGAGGAGGGAGCAGGCAGAGGTGGGTTGAGACTCAGGTTTGAGTGGAGATACCTAGCAAGGAAAAGAGGGAAACAAAGTAAATTGAGAACATCTTCGGACAGCAAGGCAGCCCTGAGAAATTAATTGATGGAAGCCTTGGAACAAAGACTGTCCATTGGTGCTACACTGAGGCACTACACTGGGGAAGCCTGGCCCAGCCCTTCCACCTTGCTCCTAATCACTCAGCATGTGGGAGCCATATGGCAAGAGCATAGGCTCAGCAGGAATCCTGTGGTGGACATGCTCTGAGCAAAGCTGCCGTGCAGTCCATCCCTCAAAAATCCACTTCTCTATTTCTCTGTGACCTGTTGGCCTCTGTTCCTGAAGGAAACTTAGAAGAGTGGGGTGAGTGGAACAAAGCACACCAGTCATCAGTGCAGCTAGTAGGGGCTGCAGCTGGAGTGCCTCCTCTTTCTTCTAGGCACATTCCAAATTCCCCTTGTTGCCTCTGTAGTTGGTATCTGATCTGGAGGGATGACCCAAATGCTCATTCCTGAGAGGTCCAGGTCCTGATGCTCAAACCCTTCTCAGACTGAGGCTGCTGTACTTGTCCACCCAGAGTCACTCCCTTGGGAAAGGAGTAGCCAGTGGCATCCCAGTGGATCCCCTGGGCTTCACAGGTATTCCTCTCTGCATTGTGTAGATGTGACCTCCTCCCACTAATCAGGTATGGTAACCTAAGAAGATGGTGACTCCTTTTCTTGTCCAGTTGTCCTTGGAAACAAGGAGTCCAGAGTGCTCAGGTAGCAGCTATAGCTAGTAGATCAAGGGGAGCTTTTCTGTGTCTCCTGGTAAGAGTGAGTGTTTAGGGGAACATGTCCTGTTACTCTGCACAACCCAGAATTGTAGAAACAGAAAGATCAAAGGCCTCTAATAAGTAATGGAATTGGTGATAAATTAGGCCACTCCTGCTTCCATCACTTGGCTCTGGGACCCAGGTATTCTTCCAGCACTCTTCCTTTAAAAAAGGGACTAAAAAAGCAAAAAACTTGGTAAATAAAAAGCATAAATATATATGTGTATATAAATAACATCAGGGAAATAAGTAAATATACTGACTGAACCATTAAACTTACTAAAATATAGATCTTCCATGTTGAATTTTTTAAAACATACAGAGGCCTGTGTCAATGTGTATTATTCATGGGGGATGATGGTCCCAGATCCCAGCTCGTATGTTAGGTATGCCTTCCACCGGTGTTCCGATGCTTTTCAGTGAGGCTACATCCAGATGGCATAGTGTGTGATATGATCAGTAAAGCCCGTGGTCGCAAGTCCATTACCTCACATCCCTCACTGTGAAGTGGATCCTTAACCAGGTACAAATTGAAGGGACTTTCTGCCAGACACTGGCGGCCTCCAATTAGTGGTACCAGCTACGCTCTGTAGGCAGGAAAGACAAACCTTTCCCAGGATAGATAATTATGCTTCCAAATGAAACCAAACCAATGGTCCCATAGATAGTTCTTTTGATAAACATAAAAGCTGACCTTTCTGGTCTTAAAGCTTGAAACTTTTATTAGTTTCATCTGTGTTATTTCCTCAGTAAAGAACCTTCAGTCTTCTCAAAAATAATATCAAAGAAGTGAAACTTACCAGATCAACACATCCAGGCAATGGGATGCTGCCTCCTCATTCATCATGATTGCCTCCTTGCCCCTCCCTAGTTCCCATTGTCTTACGCATTGTTACATTTCTTCCTGGCTATAAAAATCCCCCAGTTTTAGCTAGTCGGGGAGTTGAATTTGAAACTGAGCTCCCATATCCTTGGCTGCAGCACCTGATCAAAGCCTTCTTCGTTGTCAATAATCATTTTTTCAGACATTGGCTTTCCGAGTGGTGAAAAGCAGGACCTAGTCCAAACCCTTGGTGTTTTAGTAATACAAGGATGAGATACTAGTTCTTCCAGGGTGGAAGGCCAACCAATCAACTTTCCATCAGGAACCTAGCTGGTCTCTGTGAGGAATATTGCCTACGGTCATTCTCTGTTAATGGTGATGGACACTCAAGGGCTGCAGTGGTTAGCTTGGTCACTACACACCCTCTGTGTCTGCCACTGCGGCCACTCTCTTCCATTGGCAAGTTCTAGAGTCGCTGATGAGGAAGGATGGATAATGTCAGATGGTTGAGTTCTATCTTCTGCTTAGCTATTCGGTGACTGCCCCTGAGTGGATGAGTGGACGCCTGCTAGTGAGCATTAAGCATGTGCTGTGACAGTCCTCAAACTTGGTGACCACTCCCATACGTCCAGCAACAAACCTTCAGTCCAGACTGCCTTGTGCATGATTTTCCCGTACTTTATTTCTAGGTCCCTGAGCGACCATCAGGAATAGAATGAAAGGCCAGTTTTGAGATGGGAGAAGATCTTTGAAACATCGTAAGGTTGAATAAAAGTAAAACTTCAGATTGTATGAAAGTCCTTCTTTAGAGATATATTTGTAACTACTATTTGCTATAATCATGCAAACAAATATATAGCAAACAATTTTTTTTCTATAATGGGAACGTTGTAAATATTTTTGAAATCGTAGGTCGTAAAGGTTCTGTTGCAACTACTCATCTGTGCCATTGTAGCACCCAAGCAATGCAGACAACATGGGAATGAGTGAGCGTGACGGTTCTGCAACACAGGACGGGTGCTAGGTTTCAGCCCACAGGCCATTTTGGTAAGCACATGAAATTAATTATCAAAATGATATTTATAATGTGTCACTAATTACTTAAAGCTTTAAAAAAGTTTAAAAAAATATTTAAACATACTACAACAATTTTTAATGTAGAAAATGGCAATTTATTGTCAGCACATTTTAAAAGTTAAAAACAAATATCCACAAAATACCTGTAGAACAATATTTATGGCACATTTATGCATAATAATCCCAAACTAGAAACAACTCAAGAGTCCAACATTACAGAATGAAATAAACAAAATATGACTTACTCATATGATGAAATGGTACTGGACATTAAAAGAAAATGAACTACTGGCCAGGTGTGGTGGCTCACGCCTGTAACCCCGGCACTTTGAGAGGTTGAGGTAGGCAGATGAACTGAGATTGGGAGTTCAAGACCAGCCTGACCAACATGGAGAAACCTCGTCTCTACTAAAAATACAAAACTAGCTGGGCATGGTGGTGCTTGCCTGTAATCCCATCTACTTGGGAGGCTGAGGGAGGAGAATTGCTTGAACCCGGAAGGTGGAAGTTGCAGTAAGCCAAGATGGCACCATTGCACTTTAGCCTGGGTAACAGGAGTGAAAACTCTGTCTCTTAATAAATAAATAAAAATAAACGAAAGAAGAAAGAAAGAAAGAAAGAAAGAAAGAAAGAAGAAAGAGAAAGAAAAAGAAGAAAATGAACTACAACATGAAAGAATCTCAAAATATTTTGGTAATAGAAGCTTTATTTTAAAAAAGTATGGTATGTATGCCAAATGCTTTTGTTTCTATAAAGTTCTAGAGCAAGTATAACTTATGGCAGAAAAAGATCAGAGTAGTAATTGCATTAGGGTGTGTCAGGTGGGGATTCACTAGAAAGTAGCATCAGGAGTTTTCTGGAGGGATAAAAATATTCTCTATCTTTTTAAAGGCTTGGATTACACAGGTATGTACATGGTCAAAACTTATCAAAAGATAAACTTACATCTTGTGCATCTTATTGTATGTGAATTTTACCTTTAAAGGGAAAAAATATAACATATTATACTCTAAATTACATGCTTGCCGAAGCATTTAGGGGTGTACTGATGTCAGCAACTTACTGTTAAAACATCAGAAAGTAAAATTGGTTAATACATGAATAGAGGGACAGATAGGTGGATACAATTTTAAATAAATACTAATTGTAAAATTGAAATGGTTAGTATTTGGCAATACTAATTGTAAAGTCTAAATGGTTAGTATTTGGCGGCCTTAATATGTTCATGTTCCTATGAAGGAATACCTGAGGTTGGGCAATTTAGAAAGAAAACGGATACACTCCAGTCTGGACAACAGAGAGAGACCCTCTCTCAAAAAAAAAAAAAAAGAAAGAAAGAAAGAAAGAAAGAAAGAAAGAAAGAAAACGTTTATTACTTGGGTCACAGTTCTACAGGCTGCACAGGTAGCATGGCATCAGCATTTGCTTCTGCTGAGGGCTTCAGGCTGCTTCCACTGATGGTGGAGGGCGAAGGGAAGCTGATGTGTACAGAGATTACCTGGTGAGAGAGAAAACAGGGAGGATGAGGTGCCAGGGAGGAGGTGTCAGGCTCTTATTAACAACCAGCTCTGGTGAGAATGACTAGAGTGAGCACTCAGTCACTACAATGAGGATGGCACTCACCATTTATGGGGAATCTTCTCCATGACCCAAACACCATCCATTAGGTCCCACTGCCAACAATGGGAATCAAATTTCAACACGAGGTTTAGAGAGTCAAATATTTGAACTATAGCAAGTGTTATTCATGATAAAGTTGATTTAATGTTTATGTATGTTAGAAATTTTTCATAATAAGATAATGGAAAAAAATAGGAATCGTAAGCATCATATTCAGAATAATGGTATTTGCTATTATGATTGTATTCCTACTGCTCAAATTGTATTGTGGAAGAAGTATTGACACATCATGGAGAATGTATAGAAAAATAGTGTGAAGTTATACTTTTATATTTGGCTTAATTTCTATTAATATATTCAAATCAAACTTGCTTACAATTTATTGACTATGAACCTGTTTTTCATGAGTTATTGATGAGCTCCAGAAAGATTCTGTTAATGTATTTTAAAGAAAATTTTTCCTAGATAAATAATAGTCACACATATCAGCTTTGCCTCTGTATTAACTTCTAATCTCATTTTTTGTTTTACTATGACATTTTTGCTCATACTTTTCATGTGAACTAAATAATGCATTCTACAATGATCTTTAGTAAAGGAATTTATTTAAATATAGCTTACTAAAATATTTACATAACTCAGTATTCAAAGTAGGGACTTAAACATTTCTGGCAATACGGTTGACATATGCTTAAAACAAAAAAATTTTCTTAAATTTGGGGCAAATTATTTTCTCTTTTCCCTTTTTTTCTTGAAAGGTGGGTATTCAAATTTTTCTAATTAGAAGCTCTAGGATATAAAACTCCAATTTTTCCAAATTGAGATATAACATGATTATTCAAAAAAAGATATGTCTTAAAGCAATACATTTTAAGGTTGTCACTCTTTTGCAAATTTAAATTGGCACTATGTTTATTTTAATATTATTCATTAGTTTATATTCTTACGTAAATTTAAGCTTTTTCTTTCACATAATATTAGTATTTGATAGTTTATAGTAATTATTCCACGTCATGGACTGAGTAGTGTCCTCCAAATTCTTATGTTGAAGCCCTAAACCCAGTAACTCAGAATGTGATGGTATTTGGCGATAGGGTCTTTAAACAGGTCACTAATGTGAAATGAGGTCATATGGGTGGGCCCTAATCCAAAGTGACTGGTGTCCTTATAGGGTGTGGAGATTAGACCATAGACACACACAGAGGGAACACCAGGCGAGCACATGGGGAGAAGATGGCCCTCTACCAGCAAAGAAGAGAAGCCTCAGAAGAAACCAGTCCTGAAGATACCTTGGTCTTGTCCTTCTCGGCTCCAAGATAGTGGTTAAGTCTCTCTGTCTCTTGTACTTTGTCATGGCTGCTCTGGGAAATGAACAGAATGTTGGCCATCATTTCTCAAATTATCCCTCAGGACCAAAAGTCCGTAAAATGTTTTCAAGTTTTCTCAGGTTTGAATATATGTGATATATCTCATTTATTTTGGGAAAGATACGGTTTGTAATGATGTCAATGGATGGTCGTTTTAGATGTTCATGTAGAACTCGTAACACAACGGGTTAAAAAGAGAACAAAGACACTTAATCTAGATTTATTTATTTTTATTCCTGATATGACGTAGCTCTTGAAAAATTTTAAAGACTGTTTAAACAGATAGAATGGTAAGTGGTGATATTGTGTACACACCTACTCTCCTAATGGGTATTGTGTCTGGATGTTAAAATATCCAGTGACAACATCAGTCACAAATTGAAAAGTGCTGTAAGTGAAACAAGTTAGATGAAATAGAAGAAAATGTACTCTTGGAAAAAATGTGTTAGATTACTCACTCTGATGCCATAGATACGTGTGAATAGCTGAATAAAGTTATTTTACATAAGAGTGGACATATGCTATATATCTAAATTAATATGCCATTTATGTAATATGTTAATTAAATATCTGTAACAAAGTGAATGAATCTTAAAATTAGACATTTACATATTTGGTTTACATCCTTAGAATTTAGATACCCAGGTTCATGAAAAACTTTCCCTGTGTTGAGGAATATATGCTTTATTCATTTAAAATAGGCTAGTAGGAGATCGTGTGTGTGTGTGTGTATGTGTGTGTGTCTGATGCATCTATTCTGCTTTTGTAATCAGAAAAATTTTCCTGGTTATTTTTCATAAATAAATTGAGGAAATGTTTCACCATAAGATTAAAAAAAGGGGGATGCGCTGACTGCTGGAAACAGTGTAACTTGTGTTCTCTTAAGTCCTTGCCTCCCTGTCATGCCAATGAGCCTTTGCAATGGCAATAAGCGATTCTAGATGTTCTCCTTGTGCTGAAGTCCAGACAGTAAGTGACTCCCGCTTCTGCCCCTGCCTGTTCGTGCAGCACGTGCCAGTGGAGCACGGAAGTGGGAGGAAGAGTGCATGAGGGTGTCCATCATTTTTTCAATCTATCTGCTTTACTCTCCAAACTTTTCCCTTTCCACATGGACTTTGGAATCCTCTGGCTCAGGGGAGGGAAGCCATGGCCCTGCCCCTCCCCGTGCCTCTTCCTAACCATCTGGGATAAGAGATCACACAGTCTCTCTGCTGAGGGAGAGAAAAGATGAACAGTCACAGATGAAGCCAAATAATCTGACCCTCTGAAGTGGGACTTACGTCCTAGGTGTCTTGGACCAAAATTGACCAAGAAGAAATAGTAACCCTACTAGACAAAATTAGTAATCGAAGGCCTCTGACAACTTACCATTTTTTTTCTGGTGAGATTTTGGAGAGGGAGTAGCTTACTGCTGTTCATATCACTCCAGCATCGTGTAGCAGCAGTGAAAGTCAAGAGGCATCACTGCCTATACCAGAGAGATCCAAGAGGTCCTGATGCCCTGAGAGGGGTAGTGGAGTGGCTTGGGCCTCCAGGGGGTAGATTAGACCCCATGGACCAATGCACAGCAAATGGTGGGACGTAATTCTGCTGCAGTTTGAGTAGAGGAGGGCATTGCTGTGACTACAATGGCAATTTAAAAATAAGACAAATCCCATCTTTGTTCTGATCAAGGTGATGGGGGGCAAGAACAGACATTATTTTGAGTGACAGTTGGACATAAAGCATAAAACTGACTCAAAGATAATGCTGAAATTATCAGGATCAAGAACTACAGATCTATGTGTCAGCCAAGCATCACATCACCATCTTTTGAGCTCCTTTTCAACAGCTGCACAACAGATTGCAGATGAGGGTGGGAGGGGTGTTAGCCAAGAACACTTCCAGACTGAAGACACCAAGGGCTGGGATTCATCCCTGCTGAGACTTTCGGCATCACTGCCTTGATAATTATGTCATTGATTAAGAGTAATAAATCTCTTGTTAAAATGATTTTCGATTGGAACTATTACTCTCACAACAAAACTGTATGAATAAAATTGGATTGAGGAATCATTCAAATTCTTATATTCACTCCTAAATATTTAGAAGCCAGGCTACAAACAAAGGCAACATTATTTATAAACCTGCAACTGTTAACGTAGCAATATTATTTTGTATGCACAAACCCAATCGAGCTAAACTCACATAAATCAGACAGTTTATGAAAACAGCTCCTTGGTAGATTTTGAAAGAAAATCTGTTAAAGAACCAAGTGCTATGTTTGTGAGTAGTACAGTGAGAATTATAGTCTGTCCTCCAAACCTGCCTTCAGTTCTTTAAACTTGTATTCAAACCACTATGAAATAGAAAACTCAATATTTAATGGTATAATACTATTAAAAGAATGTGAAATCACCTAACATAGCTACAGAAATATAAAATATTATTTTTGTAAAATCTTTTTTTTTTTTACAATATCTATAAAGCTAACCACAGAAGTCAGAATAATGCCACAAGGCAAGATAAATAACACTTCAATAGGCAGGCATTAATGCATAAAGGATGAATGGAAAGGCCAAAATGTCAAATACCCAAACAGATACAGATCAACCACGGAAGAGAGAAAGGGAGTGGAGGGGTGGGGAAGGGGAAAAGTGATGAAGACAGTTGGGAAAACAGGTTAATATAGCTCCAGTTAAAGCCATCTAGATCAAGAAATTGTGGACATTTGCAGAAGTGCCAAGGGCTCCAAATTTCCATCATCCAAGTAACATATTTCTGTGGAAATCTGCTGTGTCCTACCAGAAATTATCAAGTTCTTTTATCAAGGGAAAAATTTTAAGGGCTACAGTGCACTTGTTTGTGTAAGTGTCCAGTGTGAGAGTTTATGTAACAGGATATATAATCAGATGCTTTGTTTTACTGTTTAATTTAGCTTTGGGTGTTAGAAGCTAGCCTGCATTGGGCCTTCGGGGGAAGAAGAATAAACATTGACACAATCTACTGTGGATGAGCCTAGATGTCTGTGCAGGGGTGGGGAGGGGGCTACACTGCCCTTAATCTCTCCAAGAAAACAGAACACACAATTATTTTGACCTGTTCCCACATGAAAGCTGGCAGTGATGTGAAAAATACTTTCCTCACACTTGGACTCAAATTCTTAGGCAAAATACCATCTTTCTTATGTTTTGAGCAGCCAGCTATACAATGGAACCTCACAAATAATAACTTAGAATGAAATGAAAACAATTTGTGTTGTGCAGAGATAACAAAATATGCGTAAGAGAAAGAAGAGGTAAATGCCTCATGACCGAAGAACATTCTTTGTAAACCACATATTTTTTTTGTCTCATTCCAAAAACAGAAAAAGAAAAATGCTGTTATTAAGGACTCAGTAGTGGGTGGTGGATAAATAGCATCAAGAAGGATGTACTAATGATGGTGTCTTCAAATAAGCAAAGGCAATTTTTGTTGTCCAGAAGCCATACCCTATAATTTATTATGTTCAATCCAAACAGTGTGATTCATTAAGAATCCTGAGAATGAGATGTGACGTCCAAAATTATTCATGCAGGACACTGGAACCGAAGTTAATTATTTGAAAGAAAAATTGTGCAAGTAATGCCCTAATCATTTCCACTTCAAGCCACTAACCAAAGTCAAAGCAAAATTTCTGATACTCCATGCATTTAAACAGGGGTAAAGGGACACTTCAAGAATTAACTACAGAAAACATTCTGTCAACATAAGGGTTGTTATAGCAAACATGACTTCGGTCATCAATTGTTACATGTTATGCCTATTTGTAATATTAACTTGTAATAAAAATATTGATATATTTTCTCCATGTATTAGTCAATTGTGTATTTTTTGGTATTACACTGAGTTTTCGGAGAGACTCCAGAACTATATATATATTATATATATTATATATAGTATATTATATATGTAAAATAAATGACTGTACTATTAGTAAATTAAAAATCATATGATTAAAATGAAACAATCTAAAAACATTATTTCAGTATAACCCAGGCAAAGGTACACTTTCCATCTTATCCTATTTATAAGGTTCCCTAAGAACCAGAATAAGGTGTTTTTCTTTACATTCTGGTCTATAGAAGTCATCTCTTCTTTGCAGAGTCCTTTCTGGCAATAGTAATCCTGGAGCTTTTTACAGACTACATATTTCTGGAAAGCAAAGTCTTGTTTAAATTTGTCTTCTTAAATATATATATATATGTATATGTATATATATGTGTATATGTATACGTATATATACACACATACACACACACATATATAGTTTATTAGAACTGCTAAATTGTACTACTAATCTTATAGTACTAAAAGTCTAATTTTATAAAATTATCTGCTTATGTGAAATACGGAGGGTGTATAATGTCAAGAGTGATGTTAAGAGCTTAATATAATGTTCAGTTTTGAAAACATTGAATGCAATTTGTCAACTCAGGGCAGGATGCTAGTAGAGGCTAGATAATTTCTGAGTTTTGTGAAGACAATGACTGTTAATTGTTCAGATTCCAAATAAGTTCCTGGAGCTAGCATATATTCATTCTTTATTGGGGACTCAAGTTGTTCCAGGAATCATGAATGTAAACATGGGCACACACAATACCAAAACATTATTCTATTTTTGTCTATATTCACTCATGCTACTTTAGCTGAATTATGTCCTCTAAAACTAAATGCTTAGAAATGGGCAAAATAGGCCGGGCGCGGTGGCTCATGCCTGAAATCCCAGCACTTTGGGAGGCAGAAGTGGGCAGACTGCCTGAGTTCATGAGTTTGAAACCAGCCTGGGCAACACGGTGAAACCCTGTCTCTACTAAAATACAAAAAATTAGCCAGGTGTAGCGGGGGGCGCCTCTAGTCCCAGCTACTTGGGAGGCTGAGGTAGGAGAATTGCTTGAACCCGAGAGGCGGAGGGTGCAGTGAGCCAAGATCGCGCCACTGCACTCCAGCCTGGGCGACAGAGCGAGACTCCGTCTCAAAAAGCAAAAACAAAAACAAAAACAAAAAGACAAAATAAATGTGCAAAATAAGCTGGATAACATGGTTCCAAGAAATTAATTACTAACAGCTTTAGTTTAACAGACAGGATTTGTTATGGTTTTAAAAAAATTTTAAGGGATTGGGAAAAAAATCCAAAAATCTCTGATGCAAAAACAACATACCTGATTTTAAGAACATTTTCAACTATTTAGTGATAAAATCGCAATGATTCTCCATTTCACCAATGTTTGACAGTCTTTTTAAAGAAGCAATACCTTGAATGAGATGAAATCAGTACACAAATGAGGAAAAGTAAATCTTTATACAATCCTGTACTTATACATGGATATATTAGTATACTACAATAATATTGAAAAAACTGAATCTCTTTTCAGTAAGTATTTATATGTAGAGCCTGAACTGGGGCATGCAATAAGAAAATCAACCTAAAAATTCTCAGCCACCAAAAATATCTTGATTCTTTGCTAATTGCCTACTTAAAATATAACAGACTATTTACAAATACTTTAAAGAAAGTAATTACATGTTCTGGATAACATTTCTCCTGTTGTTACATTTTCTGTTATTTTCTGGGAAGTGCTTAGCCCTATTTAAAGAAATTAATTGCATCTTGTATTTTTTTAAATGATTAAGGGAATGTTTAATGTGTACTTTCAGATTCCAGAGAAATGTTGAAAAAATGAGAGTGGCCTTTAAGCTTCAAAATTCAAATAACCTGAAGTCCAATGATGGAAGCACAAATCATTCACTCATTGTTGTATCACATAAATGGTGCCTGGGCAAAAAATAGAGAGAATGGAAGAATAAGTAAAACTTTTTCACTTTGAGAAACGTGATTTGACTCCTGGTATCCACAGAAAGAGCTGACAGTGGGTGAAAGTCAGTATAAGAAAGATAATCCAGGGTTTCCAAGCATAGCAGCATTGTTGACACATGAACTGGTTGTGACAGGTGTGAACACTGAAAACTTATTATAAATTAGCCAAACTGTTCACATCATCAATTAGTCCCCGGCTCAGTGATACTCAGGCTTCTTGTTCTTCCTTGTCTGAACAGGCTGTGAATATCTCCCTCTAATAACCATTCTGGGGTTCCTTTGTGCCATAATCAGTGTTTCCATTTTATTAAATTACTTCATCTTTCCGTTATGCCACATGTCGTAGGTGAAATGGAGTATAGAACATTTCAATATCTCTGATAATAAGAACAGTAAAAATAAAGCTAATTTAGAAGTCAAAGAAGTTCTTGAGACATGCATTTACACATGCATGTAATATAAGCTTATTTCAATCCTGTATAAATGGTATTATATATATTAGCCTTAATTCATGTAAAATGAAAATACAATTTGATCTGTTCACATCAATGTAGCACCATTGATTTAGCACCTTTGTGCAAAACATCAGCTTTTCAATAAAAAGTAAAACGCAGCTGCCTATACTTTTTTGTTTGTTTGTTTGAGACAGTCTTTCTCTGTCACCTAGTCTGTAGTGCAGTGGCGCTAGCATGGTTTACTGTAGCCTCAAATTCCTGGGCTAAAAGCAATCCTTCTGTCTCAGCCTCCCAAGTAACTAGGATCACAGGCACTTGGCACTATGCACAGCTTATTTGAAAAAATGTTTTTGTAGAAACAGGATCTCACTATGTTGACCACGCTGGTCTCGAAATCCGGACCTCAAGGGATCCTTCCGCCTCAGCCTCCCAAGGCACTAGATTACAGGCATGAGCCACCTAACACAGTCAGCCTATACTTTTATGAAATGTTTGTTTTAATTATAGTTTTATATGTTTATATTTATATACATTATCTTAGAATATAAATATATAACATAAATATAAATTTTATATATTATATTCATATTTATATTTATATACATTATTTTCTTTTAGATTGCCTTGAGTTATAATTTACATACAATTTTTGTATTTTTAATGTCGTTTGATAAATTTAGATAATTGTAGATAGTCATAAACTCATCACCAGTCAACAGTTCTATGACACTAAAAAGTCTCCTAATTCTTCTTTTCAATAGTTCATCCCCTCCTCTGACCTCTGACCCTAGACAATCCCTGGTCTCTCAGTCAATATTGTATATAGTTTTTTTTATTTTCAGAATTCATGAAAATAGAATCATATAACATGGAGTCCTTTGTTTTTCACTTCATTTACTTGCGTTTGCATATATTAATTTTTCTAATTCATTGCTAATTAATATTCTATATGATGGACACATAGCAATTTGTTTATAATTCACCAGTTGATGGTCACTTATTTTTTGTCTGTTTTTTATTTGTATTATGAAACATGGTTTTATGAACATTCATATAGATGTTTCTGTGTGGATGTATGATTTTGTTTGTTTTTTGGTTTTTGTTTTTCTCTGGAGTACATACCTAAAAGTGGGATTGCTGGGCCATAGGATGTAAGTCTTGTTCTCTAAGAAAAAAGATGCCCACATGGTATTAAATGGGAAACATTAGTACTTGGGAGAATAATTGAGAAAATAGGGAGAGAAGCAAAAAAGAGAAGGCTGTGGGAGGTTTCTGACTGCAGTAAGTCTGCAGCAATGTGGAGGAGGTGGGTGAGATCTTGTGGAGTCCAATCCGGTGGAGTCAGAGAAGCCATGGGGCGTCCTGAAGCCAAAGTCAGCAAGTGGATGACTGACTCCCCAGACTGCCGTTGAGGGTCTCCCTGGTAACATGGTCACACTCCATCACCAGCTGAGGGCAGTGTGTGAGGACCACAGCCTCACTACAAAACTCATGGTGTAAATCCGAGTACAACAATTGGGACTCTCGGTCACCTCTGCTTCTTGTTGTCGGAGGTCCGGGGAGTGCTTTCTCCCACCCACCAGCTGTGTGAGAGGCTGCTGCTGTGTGCTTCATTCCCACTTGTGAGGGAAGACAGGTTTCAACCGCTTCACATCTCATGCTTTTCTTTTTGACTTGCCCCATCTGATGGAATACTGAAAAATCTTCTGTGTGGATGATCAACCTTAGAGTCTGAAGGGTGGAACCATGGGAATTATTAAGAAGCTGTTGTGGTGGTCTCGGTGGCAAATGGCATTAATCCAAAGTCGCAGTTCTCCATGTGTGCTCCTAGGGGGACACTCAGGGTCTCTGGGAGTCTGTGAGGTCAGAACACTTTTCAGTTCTAAGCTTTTCACTTTCTAACTCTTATACATAAGTGTACCATGGAATTTTCTAAATGTAACATAACCTGATAGTTTAATTAATCTGATGGCTAATGCAATGTTTGCCCATCTATTCTGATGTTTTCTAGAATTTTCTAAACAGGTGTAGGTTATCATATGTGTGTTTTCAGAGATTATTCACCCTATTTTTAAGTATTTCAGCAGTGCTATTTTCAGCTATCTTTGGTTACACCTGTAATAATCTTTGTGATGACATTATTATCCAAGGAATCATTAGTTAGAAATCCCCAAAATTTATTTGCTGCCATACAAAAAATCAAGAATTACACTCTGCTATTTTATTTAAACATTTTAAAACTTTTCTAAATTTTTGAATTTTACCTAACACATTATTTTAAAGTTTAATATTTTTAAACTAAAGGAATGTATCTATTTTTAGATTTTAAAAGTGGAAAACAGGAGACTCATTTACTCAATCCTAGCTCACTGTCTATTTCCTAAGATGGTGAAAAAAAAATGAACCTAACATATCAGAAAAGTATCTCATGCATAGAATAGGAAATCTCCTCCAAAGCAATTGAGTAAAACTACAAATAAGAATTAAATAATGCAAAATGTCATAATTCCATTGACTTTATATATGTTAACAACTTATCATTTTAGCAACAGGAAAAATAATACCATGGTGCTCGTTATGGTAGGATCATTTTGAAACCAATAATTTAGAACTGTAAAAATGGATTGAATAATTATCATAGATGTGATCAGCTCTTTAAAAGCCAAAGATTATCTGGTGCATTTTTCCAATGCACAAATGAAAAGAACACTGATGCCTCTTGCTGGGAACACTGTCATATTCCATTGGCTGTGAAAGCACAGCTTGGTGAATATCAAAATCTTGTACAATTGACATTCCTGAATACTTGTTGAAAGAAATGTCAGTAAAATAAATCAAGGCAGTGACATTTTCACTGATACAGCAACTCTCCAAATTATAGGTTTAGCTGTAAGCATGCAGGATAAATTAATATTTTGTTTGCAGAATAACACATTTAACATTCAAATGGATGGATCTACAGATATGGATAGAGCTTTATTTTGCTGGTATTCATCTGGTATCAACCCCAACAAATCATCAAAAATAGTCATGAATTCTTGGTGACAATCATAATTAGTGCAGAAAAAAAAAAAACTTTTTTGAGTTGCATGGTTAATGTTGGAGCAACTTTGAATGCTGAACTGCCACAAGACACAAAGGACTTGTGAAAACACTGTAACCAAACTTTAGCTTGACCTTCAACTGCACTGGTGCATGTCCCAAAGCTGACCCCCAGTCCCTGAGCCCTTGTACTAAGTCTTCCCTTGAGAAAATGCAATATTGCCAAACCGCAAAAATGTGCATTGTCCCAACCTACATTGTCAAACCATTTTCAATGATTCTCTACCCATCCCCCTTCTGTAATTTTCCATTCCCCGATAGCCCACCTAGTTCCTTTTTGTTTTTTCTTTTTTATTTTGACACAACGTTGCTGACATTTGCAATAATGGTGCAGAAATGATAGTGGTTGATATTTCTGGGGCTTTAGCATGAATCGAGGCAGTAGAAACAAATTGCACCAGTAGTCGTGAAACTCTTCACTGCCACAAGCTCCCAATTAAAAGTAATGCCAGTTTTATTTAGTAATGAACTTTACTAAGCAGTAAGATACATTTAAGGTTATTAATCCAGACTACTGAGTATACATCTATTTAATACTCTGTGTAATGAATCTGGGAGTATATAAATCCCTCTGCTGCATACTGAAACCCAGTGCTTGTCCCCAGAAAAAGCACATCTGTGGTTGAGTTTCAAGTTTAACTAGTTGCTTTTTTCACTTGATACTATTTTCAATCAGAAAAGCATTGATAGAAAAACAATAGTTTTTCAGACTCATGTGTTTGTCAGATATATCTGAAAAAATGAAAAATAAGGCTCTAAAATATTTGTAATACATGCATAATGCATGCATATGACATATATACATATATCTCTATATGTAGGACTTTAAAGAAATACAATTGTGAAAACTTATTTTTGCCATAGTGAAATAAATAGCTTCCATTACTTAAAAGAACTTTCACATGAGATTTGTGACAATATTAATGAGCACATTTACTTAATATTATGTGATTAAAGTTGGCAACACATGAAAGATCTGCGTAGTTCAGTAGACCAGTATTTTCCAAAATGACCCATTTGTATGGTTATAATGCTTTGTATGGGTAAAATATTTTTTCAAAATTTAAGATGTATCAATGGATTTTAGCATAACAGATAAACAAGTTCTTTGACATAATTATGCATTTCATATTGCAAATACTCTTTAAGAAACTGCCACTTGACAGTTTTAGTATAGTAGCAAATAAAAATAATCTATATTTATCTGAAAAAGCTCATTAAATGCTCTTTCATTTTTCAGCTACCTTTTTGTGTAAGGCCAGATTTTCTCTGCATACTTCAACCAAAATAATAAACTGCAAAAATGTTGAATGCAGAAGCAAATGTGGGAATCCAGTGTCTTTCATAACCTAGACATTAAAGAAAATTTCAAAAATGTAAAACAATGCTACTTTAAAAAAAGTGTAACTTACAGTTGTTTATAAAACAGTGTAAATTAACATGCATAGAATTTATTGCTATGTAAATGAATTTAAAATACATATTATATATACATTTTTTAAAAGTTTTTCAGTAAATATCAATAGATGTAAAGCTCTGCGGGACTGCTAATACCGTGATGTTTAAACCTAGAAAGGGAAGTGGGTCACAGGGCCAAAAATTTGAGAACCACTGACCTGAAAGAAGGTAATAGTTTTACAGGCAGTGAGAAGTTGCAAACTTCCATGTAAATTTTAAAGAAATAATTAATGTCATTTCAAAAACAACAACAACAAATTGGGGATAGGAGGGATACTGCAAAACATATAGTGGTCATGGGCATGGCAGGAGAAGAGTTAGTTTCTGACATGTCAACTTTAAAAATGACTGTTTGATATACAGGTGAAGAATCTGAGCTTTCAGTTGGATGTACTCATCTGGATTTCCATGAAGCAACTGTTGCTGAATTACACATTTGAAAGTTGTTAGAATATTGATGACATTTAAGGACAGGATAGCTTCACTCATCTCAGGAAACATGTGGTTGATCTACTTATTAGGCTCACCCCATGCCCTAAATTGCTTACATGTGCTTTTTCTGCAACTTTCCAATGTTTAGCCTTCAGGTTTGTTTGTTTATTTATTTATTCATTTATTTATTTACTTATTTTCTCTCTCTCAGAAGCCATGGTTTTAGTTACTTGGGCAACTACGAAAGACTTTCTGAGAAACAGAAAACCCTCTCTCCATTATGATACCTCTCTGGAAATGTAAACACTGAAAGTTGGAGCCAGGGCTGGACATGGTGGCTCACACCTGTAATCCCAGGATTTTGGGAGGCTGAGGCAGGAAGATTGATTGAGTCCAGGAGTTCAGAACCAGCCTGGGCAACACAGCAAGATCCCTGTCTCTACAAAAAATCAAAAATTAGCTGAGTGTGGTGGTGCACAACTGTAGTCCAGGCTACTCAGGAGGCTGAGGAAGGAGAATTGCTTGAGCCTGGGAGGTTGAGGCTGTAGTGAGCCGTGATTACGCCACTGCACTCAGCTTGGGCAACAGAATGAGACACTGTCTCAAAAAAGAATTAGGGCAAACATTTTCATTTTTCTATAAGTGTCAAGTTTGGTGTTCTGGCTGCTGGGTCTGAGGGAGAATCACAGAACTGGATCATTTCTTTGAGTAAACTCAGCCTTAGGTTTTAATCAAAATAAGATAATTATGTTGAGGGAGATTGGTTAAATCTTCAATATCTGTGAGGGTTCATTTCTTTAAAAAAAAATTTCTAAGTGTTTGAAAACAGTTATAGTCTGGTATGTTATACATGCACATACAAACACATATAAAAATATACATAGATACCTATTACTATGTGTATATATGTTGTATATTTGTATGAACATATATATGCATATATATAATTTTTGATTTCTGTAACTGATCAGCCACTGAAAATTTTAATTTGTGTGAAAATGCTTTGGTAAAAATAAGAAAAATAATATCTTTCTAGCTGACCCAGTAATATATAAAATGCTTTTAATTATCCCATGCATAAATTTAATGTTTCTAAAGATGCCCCCCAAAAAATACTTTTTTTTTTTAAGACAGAGCCTTGCTCTGTCACCTAGGCTAGAGTGCAGTGGTACAATCGGCTCACTGCAACCTCCGCCTCCCATGTTCAAATGATTTTCCTGCCTCAGTCTCTCAAGTAGCTGGGATTACAGGTGTGCATCCCCACACCTGGCAAATTTTTGTATTTTTAGCAGAGACGGGGTTTTGCCAAGTTGGCCAGGCTGATCTCAAACTCCTGACCTCAGGTGATGCACCTGCCTTGGCCTCCCAAAGTGCTGGGATTACAGGTGTGAGCCACAGTACCCCACCAAAAAGCACTTTTAAAATTTTTTCTAATGTTTAACAAAATGCATTTTCTGTAAAGTCTTTGGCCTCTGTCTTAAACTAGTTTTTTAATTTTCTCAAATACTCTTACTAGTGTTAAAACCATTATATGCAAATAAGAAATGGTATTTAATAATAACTGTTAAAAGTGTACTTCTATTTCTTTTCTGGGCTAAACAGCTCTATATTTTCTTTGCCTTCATAAGTTTGATTTTGAGATGAGAAGTCTTTCTTTAGTTTATTCTAGGAACTTATGCAACTTCCTTAGTCCATCTTTGTCTATAAAGCTTCCAATCATAGCACTGATGTCTCCTGAGCCTGATGAAATTATATCTCCCCTTCAGCAGTAGAGTTTCTTTACGACATAATGTTCTGCCCATTGTAATTCACAAGGAATTCTGTAAGTTTAAAACAATTGAAGATATCCTTTTAAAAATATGCAAGATTAGCAGTATTTAAGAGTTTTACAATTAAAAAAAAATACATAATGGTCCAGGCACGGTGGCTTACTCCTGTAATCCCAGCATTTTGGGAGGCTGAGGCAGGTGGATCACGAGGTCAGGAGATCGAGACCATCCTGGCTAACTCAGTGAAACCCAGTATCTACTAAAAATACAAAAAAATTAGCCAGGCATGGTGGTGGGTACCTGTAGTCCCAGCTACTTGGAAGGCTGAGGCAGGTGGATAACTATAAAGGATAACTGTTCTCCTGTATTAGGTACAGCCTGGGAAATTTCAATGGTTTTTTTTTGCTGTTGAAGCAGAAGAAAAGGGCGTTTGGACAAACAGAAGTATCATAAGTGGCAGCAGTCCAGTTGACTGGACTGGCAGTCCGGCTGGAGTCGCGGCAGAGGAACATAAATTGTGAAGATTTCATTTTAATATGGACATATATCCGTTCCCAAATAATACTTTTATAATGTCTTATGCCTATCTTTACTTTAATATCTAAATATAAATTGTGAAGATTTCATTTTAATATGGACTTTTATCAGCTCCCAAAATTAATACTTTTATAATTTCTTATGCCTATCTTTACTTTAATCTCTTAATCCTGTTATCTTCATGAGCTGAGAATGTACGTCACCTCAGGAACACTGTGACAACTGTGTTAACTGTACAAATTGATTGTAAAACATATGTGTTTGAACAGTATGAAATCAGTGAACCTTGAAAAAGAACAGAATAACAGTGATTTTCAGGGAACAAGGGAAGACAACCATAAGATCTGACTGCCTGCAGGGTCAGGCAAAATAGAGCCATATTTTTCTTCTTTCAGAGAGCCTATAAACAGATGTGCAAGTAGGGAAGATATTGCTAAATTCTTTTCCCAGCAAGGAATATTAATAATTAATACCCTGGGGAAGGAATGCATTCCTGGGGGAAGGTCTATAAACGGCCGCTCTGGGAGTGTCTGTCTTATGCGATTGAGATGAGGACTGAAATACGCCCTGGTCTCCTGCAGTACCCTCAGGCTTACTAGGATTGGGAAACCCCGCCCTGGTAAATTTGAGGTCACACTGGTTCTCTGCTTTCAAACCCTGTTTTCTGTTGTTTAAGATGTTTATCAAGACAATACATGCACAGCTGAACATAGACCCTTATCAGTAGTTCTGTTTTGCCTTTTGTCTTGTTTACTCAGAAGCATGTGATCTTTGTTCTCCTTTTTGCCCTTTGAAGCATGTGATCTTTGTGACCTACTCCCCATTCATACACCCTCCACTTTTGAAACCCTTAATAAAAACCTGCTGGTTTTGCGACTCAGTTGGGCATCACGGTCCTACCGATATGTGATGTCACCCCCGGAGGCCCAGCTGTAAAATTCCTCTCTTTGTACTCTTTCTGTTTATTTCTCAGCCAGCCAAAACTTATGGAAAATAGAAAGAACCTACGTTGAAATATTGCAGGTGGGACCTGGGAGGCGGAGCTTGCAGTGAGCTGAGATCGCGCCACTGCACTCCAGCCTGGGTGACAGAGCGAGACTCCATCTCAAACAAAACAAACCAAAACAAAACAACAACAACAACAACAAAAATACATAATGAAGTCAAACCAGCCAAACTGTTCTTTCATGAAAAGTTGCTTTCTCACCTCTCTCCTAGACTAAAATCATAGGTGTGTTTGTTGTTAACCCTGAGTGGAGGCATGAGCAAGTCACATCCTTGCCTGCATATCTACCACCTCCTCTTCTCAGCTGTGAGATCTCTCCAGGCTGACCGTGCTGCATCCACGCCACAGCAGACTCATAAGAAAAGATGGCCTGACACTCCTGGGTTGGGTCTGTCTAGGTAGCTGGACTGCTGCCAGTTATGATACTTCTGTTTGTCCAAAAGCCCTTTTCTTCTGCTTCAATGGCAAACAAAACCATTGAAATTTCCCAGGCTGTACCTAATACAGGAGAACAGTTCTCCTTTATAGACTCAGATATCCATAATATCTGGGAATTCTGTGGTCCCTTATCCTTTCCCTTTTCCAGAAATGGCCTGGGTTCACCCGTAGCATACAGCACCCTTAAGGGTCCCACTGTGTTCTATGATCTCCTCCTGCTGTGCACTTTCAGTAGCTTTCCCAGTCTGAAGAAAACATGGCTTTGACATTGGACTAATCAAACTTCCTTTCAAATCTATATTACTCCCAGCCAAAATGTTTTTGCCATAGTGCCTTTAAAGACCAATAATTTGTCCCCCGTCATGCCTTCTCCAAGGCAGAAGATACTGCAGGTGTGGTCAGCCGCATCCTGGGTGAAACAGAGCAGCAAAGCATATCGTGGAAAGGGATAGTTCTTGGTATTTCAAAATATCCCATGCCTCACTTTATAAATGTATCTGAATCCCTGACATTCCTCATTTGAATATTATATATTAATATTTTAAAATATGTGTAACTTTATACATATATTTATTTATTTATTTATTTACTTAGGGACAGAGTCTCACTCTGTTGGCCATGCTGGAGTGCAGTGGCACAATCTGGGGTCACTGCAACCTCTGCCTCCTGGGCTCAAGCTATTCTCCTGCCTCATCTCACGAGTAGCGACTACAGGTGTGTGCCACCACACTTGGCTAATTTTTGTATTTTTAGTAGAGATGGGGTTTCACCATGTTGGCCAGGCTGGTCTCGAACTCCTGACCTCAGGTAATCCGCCTGCCCCAGCATCCCAAAGTGCTGTGATTACAGGAGTGCACCACCACGCCCAGCCACATACCTTTATTTTTTGGTATTGAAAGTCATCGTCAAAAACTGACATAACCACTAACAGTTTATTATACTAAGTTGAACAAACATGGGATTTATCTCAGGTTAATTTTACAAGCTTATTAAAGGCTCTGCCTATGAGACCTTTGACTTGTTACCCCATTTATATATATGTAATTTTGAATGTATATAGTTATATATTTGTTATATTTATTCTGGAGAAACGCATCACTGATATAATCTAAGAAAGAATCAGTTCCCTTTCTAGCACTATTTTTAGGAAGAACATTTTGACGCTTTGTCTTTCTTTGTACATTCTTCTCATGCGTGAATGGTGAAAAAGCTCTGCTATCATGCACACAAACCAATCTTTCACACAGGAAGTGTGTTTTAAACAGAAAGAACATTTTATCTTAGAAGGGGGAAGGAATGCAGAGTCTATTGCAGATGTCATTATCTTTTGTACCTTTTTTAATCTGGAAAGACAAGAGATATATAAAATAACATTTTGCTCCCTGGTGTTTTCATAATATCACACAATAATTTGATGGTTCTTGTCATAAAAATATGATTTGAGTATTACTTAGAATCACATTTACTAGTCTGAAATATCTTAAATAAATTTTTATCATAAATATCATTAGTTTATTTTAAATATTAGTACATTTGTCAGCACTGAAGAACATGGATGCTCATAGTAACATTAATTATCACATAAAGGTTTCTGATATGACATGCTTTGTCCCTCATTTCCATGAATGAATGAGTTGTTGGTTGCTTCTTGATTTTAAGGTACAACAAAGGAGGAACAGTTGTCCTTTATACCCTCAAATGTCCACTATATATTGAAATTCTTTGGTCCCTCGTCCTCATATTTTTCCAGAGGTGGCCTGGATTTGGAGGTAGCACACAGCACCCTTAAGGGTCCCACCATGATAATCAAAGAGAGTAAAGAATTTTAGGTTCAAAAATGGTATTGTTTTGGCCAGGCACGGTGGCTCACGCCTGTAATCCCAGCACTTTGGGAGGCTAAGGCGGGCAGATCATGAGGTCAGGAGATTGAGACCATCCTGGCTAACATGGTGAAACCCCGTCTCTACTAAAAATACAAAAAAGTTAGCCAGGCGTGGTGGCGGGAGCCTGTAGTCCCAGCTGATCGGGAGGCTGAGGCAGGAGAATGGGATGAACCTGGGAGGTGGAGCTTGCAGTGGGGGGGAGATTGCGCCACTGCACTCCAGCCTGAGTGACAGAATGAGACTCTGTCTCAAAAAAAAAAAAAAAAGTATTGTTTATATAAATATGAGCAATGTAATCCTCTCATTATGGAAACTGAAAATTCATCTTTTTTTGCAAAGATAGTATCTGCTACACTTTTTGAAAGCCTTTGCTAATAATCCTTGAATGCAAAAGTTCATAATGAGTCCAGTTGTATCTTCTATGGTATAAAATCACAGAGCAACATAATCAGCATCCTTCTGGGGACAAGTATGAGAAGCTGGGTTATGATAGTTGTGGTGGGGACTTGATCATGGTAACTTTATTAATTTCCTACTGCTGCTGCAACAAACTACCAAAATTTAGAGATGTAAAACAGCCCAGTTTAGATTTCTGGAGATCCAAAGTCCCAAATCAACCCCACTGGGCTAAAGCCAAGGCATCAGCCTGGCTGGGTCATTCTGGAGGCTCTAGGGAAGCATCTGATTCCTTCACTTTGCCAGCTTCCAGAGGCCACGTGCATTCCTCACCTCATGGTGCCTTCCTCCATTTTCAAAGTCAGCACAACATCATTACATATCCATTGCTGACTCCTAACCTCACTGCCTCCCTTTCATAAAGACCCTTGTGATTATACCAGGTTCACACATACAATCCAGGATAACCCCTCATCTCAAGATAATTAATCACTTCTGGAATGTCCTTGTTGCCATATAAGCTAATGTGTTCCAGATTCCAGAGACTGGGATGTGGACATATTTGGAGGGCCAGCAAACAGCTGGATAGAACTTGCATCCAAGTGGTTAAATACATAAGTGCATATAGAGAATCTGATATTCTTTACAACTTTCCTCTGTGCTGATGCTAGTTTTACAATATCACTATATAAACACTTAATGTTTCTACGTGAAGAATATATTCTATTATCAAACCTGTTAAGTCTTCAAGCCCTAAATCACCCTAATATTGTAAACTTTTCACAAGGCCATACATTTATTTGATTATTCAGATTTGCAAATATGATTTAGGCTAACTAAAATTTCAAATTTCTGTCCTTAATGAGAACATATGCAGAAAAATCATACTACACTCTTTCTGCAAATCCTTTAAGAAATGCATACATAAAATGTACAGAAACAACAGCTGACAGGTGGGCACAGCACCCCAGATGCACCTACGTAATTCATAATACCATGTCTTGGATTTGCTTCTATTCAGTCTACATTTTATAACTGTTTTGGTTCTTGAAACTACTACTAAAAGGGTATGGTAAGCAGTTTAATGTTGTTAGATGATTGTTATTTCTATTAACATCAGGCACTAGATTTTTTGTTTTAAGGTTTGCATTGTTCTCGCTTGCTGTTTTTCTCTCTCCCACACATCTTATTATACAGTAGCGAATGGATCATTCAGCACACCAGGCATTCAGGAAGAATAGAGCCTGATTATTTGGGTTTATTTATTTACATTTTCAATTATTTTTTTAAAGAAGAGAATCATTTACTTTAATGCTCAAATTAATTATTTGACTCAATGATTAAGTGCACATTTGACAGTAAGGCTTCCAGAGATTTAAGCAGCTTTGAAAGAATTCACACAATCCCAAACTGGAAAAGTAAAGGAGTTTTTACTTCGTATGGGGGCTTTGGAATCTGCAAACTGGGACAGTCAAGTCTAGCTGCTGTTCCTTGGTCCATTTGTGTAGAGTCCTAAACAGGAGGCCTTCCCTAATCATCAGCTGATCACAATAGAAGGGTTTCGATGCTCAAGCTCTTGCTTATCATCCATCATCTAAAAACTATATAATATTGCATAAGTGAAATGTAAAACATCGATTCACCTGCACCAAAAGAACTGTTAGTTCAATTAAAATATGTAAATCTTAAATGAAAATAATTAGTTAAAATGTTACAATATATTTTAGATAACATAAAGGACCTTTCTTCTAAATGTCCTCTGTGTGTACTGCATAGTCTATTACCCAGAGCATGTCCAGATGTTTTTCAGTTTCCTGACTTTCTGATATGCTTCCCCTGGAGAGATTTGTACAAATCTTTGTAATAAAAATAGTCAATCAATTGTGGCCAATCCAATTATAAAACAAGGAGGAGATCAATCAAAAACTTTGTTGCAATGAATATTAATATATGTGTGTGTGAGTGTGCGTGTGTGTGTGTGCATGTGCACACACATACACTTTTATTACCAAAAAAAGGTTTAAACTAGATGAAAAAATGACTTGAAAGCCATCTAGAATCTGTGTGTTCCAAGGACAGGAAGGTGCCCATCTACCAGCCTCCATTTTGCTTCCTCCATTATTTGTCTTCTTCTGGAACACTGCTATCAGTATGTAAAACATGCTCCACCTTCTACTGCATTAAAGTGCCCTTGACCCCACATCTCTTTTCACAATCAACCTATTTCCCTTTTCCCCTTACAGAACAATTTGTCCACAGACAGATGATGTCCGCTTCTTTTTTTTTAAATTCTCTCTTCATTCATCTCTGATCCAGTTGCTGAACTTTGCATTTTACAAAAACCCTGTCATCAAGTTCCATTATCTCCCTGCCACTCATATCACTGCGTTTTGTTAGTTGTCTTGTTTCTCAGACTCTCAGTACCATCTCTTACTTGAAAAGATCTTGCCTTCTGAAAGATTACATTTTGCTGTATTTCCTTTCTTTTTGAATTTCCTCCTGTATACTCCTTTTAGTCTCTTAGAAGACTGTTATCAAACCAGTCTTACCAAACTCTAAATAATAGAGTCTCCCAAATTTTATTCTGAGATTTCTGCTCTTTTCTATACACATTTTTATTTAAGCAATAGTATTGCCATGCGTGGCTTTAAAGACTATGCGACGATGTGTTAACATTCCCAAAATACCTGCTTGGCATTTCCAGTGCAGTGGTTAAAAGGAATCTTACCTTTAATGTATCCAAAACATAAAATTCTCTCAGTTCCACCCCTCCTAATCCCTACACACCTGACTTTTCTTGGCACCTTCATTTGAATAAGCGGTGGCCTCATTTTGCTCAACTCCTAAACCTATGAATCTAGATTCTTCCCTACATCTCTCATACCCAATTGAGTAACAAATTTTATTCCCTTTCTCTCCATCTTCAATACCACTAACTGTAGGTAAAACTACCATAACCTTTCTCACTGAGGTATGGACCTCAGTTTTGCAAGGGTCTCTCTTTGCTTTCCTTCCTGCCCATTAAAAACCATTCCTTGTATGACACCAAGTACACTTTGTATTGCAATTTTTTGTGTGTGTGCTTTCCTTTACACAAATGGAACCTAAGCTTCTCAGAGGATGCAAATCCCTACTGTGGTGTCACAATTTCATGCTCCTTTCTTTGTTCCATGTGCTCTGGATAATTTTTCATTCTTAAAAATAGAAGAAAAAAGAAAAGGAATATACAAAAAGCATATTTATTCCTCTAAAATTAACACACAAAAACATATTTCTTCTTCTAAGATTTTTCAGTTACTATTCTTGGCCTTCCTTTTCCTAAAATCTTCTCATGACCCACTCTTCTAAGTATCTTATGTCCCAGCTCAAATTGTAGCCCTGGATGATGTATAATCTTCTTCCTCAAGTACAAATGCATGTTCTCTTTGTCTGACAAGCTATAATCTAAAAGAACAATAATTCTCACCTCTGAACCGACAATGGCAGAAAACTGGGATCTGCAAATACGATGGACTGCTAGAAGGTGGAACATGGAAAACACACATCACTCCCTTCTCCACGGCTGCTGGCATCTCACTGGACTGATATAGGGAAGACTCCTTGCTGGCATGGCAGGGAGTCTCTGTGCTTTGTCCTAACTGTGCCATTTAGCAAAACTCCCTTGTGGTTTCTGCCTGTGGCTCTGGCTGTCCATTTCAGGGGATCCTTCCTTGCCTTCACTTTCCTTGGCCACAGCACACAAGGGAACTTCAGAGGATACCGCCTTTGAACCCATCCTCTTGGTGAGAGTTTAGGGACATGGGGATTATTTTAGGGGATTAAGAGTCATGGACAGTTGCAAACCAGGTTTAGGGGTGCTTTGGCAGTACTTAACCCTGCAAGAATCTAGCAAGCTGTGGGTCTGATTGGTTTCAAGTATCAAATGTTATTCAGCTCATCATAACAAAACATCATATCTAGATCTAATCGCATAGGTGTCTTTCATTTAGCTTCCGTGCTCTGTGGTATGACCCTCTTTCAAATTTAGGCTAGTTCCTAGTGGGTAATTGAAACAATGGGTTTAGATGAATAGGCAACACCCTTAATCTCAGTGTTGCCAGCAGGCAAACTTTCATCTCCTGCTATGGCTGCCACTTCATAGCCTGCTTCAGTGCGGGGCATAAAACAGTTGGCGCTTTACACTGTATAAGGTTCCAAGTTATGTGACTATCAGCAAACCTACATTGTAACACGTTATATTGCTTTGAAAGCCAAGTTTTGTAAGAGTAGACATTTTTCTTGTTTGTTAATTGATTTATACCGGTTGCTTAGAATAATGCCTGTATAGAGGAAGTGCAGAGTACACGTATGTTGAGTAAATGAATGAGTAAGCAAATGTATAATCCATGTAATTTATTAAAAATGCCACATATTTTTATGGATGCATTTATATGTAGTAATATTACAATATATATGCTGGGATGACAAGTAGCAGCTTTACAAGTGGCTAACCACTACGGAAGACGGAGAAAAAAAATTTGGGGAGATGGAGTTTTAGTTATGTCTGTAGCTGTTTATAATTCATTGAAAAATTCATTTTTCACGGCTAATATTTCAATTCATTGAAAATAATGTTTAAAGCAAATATGGAAAATGTGAAAATATTAATATTTATTATGTGTAGATACCAGGTAACTTCACATATCTTTTCCTTTTTCTTTTTTGAGACAGTCCCATTTTAATCTTTTCATAAACAGTATTATTAAGGGTTAAATGACATAACTGCATTTATTTAAAAATGCAGTTTGATAAGCTTTTACATGGGAATACACTTGTTTCCATCATTGCCACAACAAGGATAATGAAGATTTACATTCACTCAAAAGCTTCCTGCTGCTCTTTATTCCCCCTTTTTCACATATTTTGTATCAGGTTAAAATAGTTTATTATTAAAAATGTTAAATTAATTTAAAACAACAAAAACAGATTCCATAAATATGTGAAATTAAAGTGCTAGAAACCTACCTCTGCCCCCACTGAATATTTATAAGTGGAGCTGCTCCAGTTTTATGAGGACCTCGGGTATTATTGAGGCCTCAATACCACATGGAAGTTGCAAAACTACTGTATAATGTTCTTCACTTCCTTTTTATCTATTGCTGCCTGTCTCTCTTTGGGTCATTGCCTTGTCCCTACATATGGAAGGTAGCTTGAGAATCATTGCAGACTGGACTTTGCACCCAAGACTACCCTTCCTATTTGGACCCTGACTTGGTTTTCTGGAGTTAACCTTCAAAAAATTCCCATATGTTTTTACTCTTTGAGGTGTTTTAGACATGTATAGTTTCTGTATTTGACCCTACACTCAATTTTCCCAAAATACAAAACCTGAGACGAAAACTTGTAGGCAGGTATGTTATCAGGAGATGGGGAAACATGGAGTCTGGAAGGAGAGACAGTCCAGCCCAGCATACTTTGTTGAAGAGCAGGCAATGGGCTCCGTGTTGCTGGGCACCTTAGGCATCAGCCCAGTGGTGTGAAATTCTCCACTCCTGCTATGGGGCTGAAGATGCTCCCCCAGACATCTCATCAATGCACAGTGGAAGCCAAGGAGATCCAGGGTGGAACCAAGAGATACACAGCGTAGGTGAGACCAGGGTCTCTGGGCCTGCAAAGGTGATTATGGCAGCACCGGCCACAGGGAAGGTGACTGCGGAGATAAACATAGTCCAGCATGGATATTCTGCTCCTTTGAGAATGTGATTATATTTTGTTTATTTCATAAACAAACATGGATTGGACACCTACTAAATAATGATATAATTTTTTATCACCTTCTAGGGACTGGCATGTTATTTTGCCCATTATAGGCAACCGATATTTATATTATTTTAGCTAACATCATTTCTTATTACGTGAATAGCATGTCTAGATAATTTAATCTTTCTAATGTTTATCAAAATATTAGATGATTGAGTTCAATTAAATTGTAATAATCACTCGCCATCAAAAAGGAAGCATATTAGCAATAAGTAAATAGATAAATAAATAAATTGATTATTTGAGAGACCAAAGTAATTACAACCCCAAAAATACTTGTAAGAGCAAACACCAATATGAAAATTTGTGCCAAGCACTATCCTAAGATCTTATATCAGTTAAGTCACTTTATACTAATGATAATATTTAAGTTGTGTTAATGTCGCTGTTTTCAAGACGAGCAAACTGAAGTGCAGACTGTTTTGTAACTAGCATCTTATGAAAAAATAAAATGGAGTAATTTATAAGCCTTTACACCGTTTTTTCTTTTCTTTTTCTTTAGAGAACAGCAGATACTGGTGCTTAAAAAGTGGGCACAGGCTGGATTCATATCCTGACCTTGCCCTAGCTAGGATTCATATCCTGCCTAGCTCTGCAATTTTGAATACGTTGTTATTAATTTCTTTAAAAATAGTGTTAAAATTACATGTGAATATAAATAACATATTTTATAATAAAATAGCTACATTGCCCCAAACAAATAATTTGCAAGAAAACTGACATTGTTTTACACGTTTTGCAAATATGCTTAATGTCGGACTTACTTGACAAAAGACAGCTGGAATCATACGAGCTCCTGCTCCTGCCCTGCTTGGAGATGATACATCACTGGTCTCTAGAAATTAATGCCAGTAAACAAATGTGAGAGAACGCCACTAAACAGTCATTATAAAAATGACTCTGAGCTCATGAGCCCCCTGAAAGTATGTCGGGGCCCTCTGAGAAATCCCCACAACCCACTCTGCTAACGGCTGCTAAAAATGCCAACATTGATAATCAATTGAAACAATTCACTCCAAAGTAAAATAGTCTCATAAAACACTCCTAAGGTATTATCTAGACAAATCCAACAACTGATTGGCTACATTTATCAGTTTTCCAGTGACTTTTATATATATGTATGTATTTACATTTTTATAAAGATTTAATGTAGGCCATCTGATTTTAAAAAACTAATTTAAAAGTTCAGTAATATTTTTGGAAGAAAGAATTCTTTTCATTGGATAGCAAAATACCAAAGCAAGAAAGTTTCCAAATGCTTTCAGAATTCCATAATACTTAGTTAACCAATTAAACAAAAACACTTAGATATTTCTCTAGCCATGGAGCAGAAGGAAGGTGGGTGTCAGAATTTTGTGTCTCATAATGCTTGTGCAATAGTTCATTAGGTTCTACATGTGAGAACAAAATAAACGCTTATTAAAGGTCAATTCCTGGGTACAAGCTTCAGGTTCTTTTTCTTTCTTGCTCTTCAGAGAGAACATAAGTAGACCCATTTGTAAACCTATATTGTATTCCAAGTATTACGTATTCTCTTATGATTTTGCTTACTTTCTGTTTAAATAATATATATGGTATTCATTTAACTTTTTATGTGTCTGTTTCTTTCTTTTAACATGCCTAACAATTCGGAGTAAAGATATTTTTCATACAATCCTACTTAGAGGTGGGGAAATTTTTTTTGGTTGTTATTGGTTGTAGTTAACAGCCCCATCTCTAATTGTCAACCACTATTAATTGAAAAACAGTTAATCTCGCCCTACCATGTTTCGTTCAGTCAATATTTCTGAACTCATTTTAGTTCTGAATCATTTAAGCAGAGAGTCTCCTCTTGGTGTTGTTTTGCCTGAATTCTAAAACAAGGAAGCTGTTAATAGCTCTGCCTGCATTCCAGCTTAATTAATCCTCGATAGAACCAATTATACATTAAACCACATTATCTGTACATGAAGAAATCTCAGATTCCCTGTATAGTCTAAATTCCACTTAATGCTTTTCTCATTCTCAACAGTATCCTAAAATCCTATATGCCACAATTCTCTTGGTGATCATACACCGCAATACTGCATTCCTCACACCTGCCCCTCTAAATAAAAAACTGATTGTAAACATTCTTCTCATGCTGTCCTACTGGGACTCAACATTCACGTTCCCATGATTTCCTCAAACATTTTCTCTTCTGTTTTCTCCACCTTTTCAATAATTTGATAAATATTGCTAATTAATTTTGTTAAAATTTGTTTTGTAATATACATCACTTTCCACCTTGCAATATAGTCTCTGTGTAGTTATATTATTGGTTAAAATGTCAGATTTATAACAGAGTTATTTTACTTTTTTGTTTTCTGACTTATTTTGTTCTTTTGCCTAGGAATTAATCAATATTTGTTGACATAAATACCTCACTCAAAATATATATGTCAAAAATAGGCTACAAAATATGCTTTGTTTTGGTGCAGAGTAAATTTTGAGAAAGAAACTATTTTCACTAGATCTGTAAATATTAAAAATATTCATAAGGTATAAAACAATCAGTAATATACCACATAAAGGGTGTTTGCTTCTTTAGAAACCAAACCAAAGTGAATGGAATTAATGTTCAAATGCAAAGCATCCCATAAGCTGTAGTACAAACTGTCCCACATTACATCTGCTGAAGTCCTTCCTATATCTAATGCTTATATTAATTAATTGCCAATGGTTTTCTACCAAAATAATCCATTTTAAAACCCATAAATTAAAAGATTATTGAAATAATAGCAAATTTTGAATATAATTTTGAATCATTTTCAGATATAATACTATTTGGCTCAGTTTTGCTTTCTCTGGGAATTATAAACTTTCAACGTTCAAATAAGAAGAGTTGGAAAATCCAAACAGACAAATGACTTTAGAATAAATTGAAAACACTAGCAAATAATGACTGCCAATAAAGAAAAAAGATAAAAGATAATTCTATACAGAAATGCTTTTCAACTTCTTTTTTTTTTTTTTAGACAAAGTCTCGCTCTGTCACCCAGGCTGGGGTGCAGTGGCACAATCTTGACTCACTGCAACTTCCACCTCCGGGGTTCAAGTGTTCAAGTGATTCTCCTGCCTCAGCCTCCAGAGTAGCTGGGATTACAGGCACCTGCCACCACATCTGGCTAATTTTTGTATTTTTAGTAGAGACGAGGTTTCACCATGTTGGCCAGGTAGTACAAACTCCTGACCTCAAGTGATTCGCCTGCCTTGTCCTCCCAAATTGCTGGGATTACAGGTGTGAGCCACTGCACCTGGCCAATACTTTTCAACTTTTAAGGAACAGATAATACCATAAGATTTATTAAATTTGTATGTTAGAAGATACCTTAAAGACATAAGAATCATTCGAAGAATGTAATCATAGTAGAATTTTTTTTTTTTTTTTGGGACGGAGTCTCACTCTGTTGTCCAGGCTGGAGTGCAGTGATGCGATCTTGGCTCACTGCAACCTCCGCATCCCAGGTTCAAGAGATTCTACTGCCTCAGCCTCCCAATTAGCTGGGACTACAGGTGTGTACCACTATGCCTGGCTAATTTTTTGTATTTTTAGTAGAGACGGGGTTTCACCGCATTAGCCAGGATGGTCTCGATCTCCTGACCTTGAGATCCACCCGCCTCAGCCTCCCACAGTACTGGGATTACAGGCGTGAGCCACTGTGCCCGGTCGATAATAGAATTTTTAAGAAATCTTTATAGAAGATTTAAAAAATTTCTTCTTATAGAAAAAAGCTCTATTTTGATTATTCTATATAATTTATTGAAATGCAATGTGTATATTAAATCATAGATGTTTCATTAATATGAAACAAACTGACAGCATTATTCTTAGTAAAAAGCTAGCAGAATTCTAGTCACATTTTAATAAGTGAGTTATTTTTGCTGCTTTTGTTCATAAATAATAATAAACGAGTAATAGATAAAATAATCATCATGTAATTTTCATTTCACAGGCATTATGTTCAACATTTCTTATGAGTCATTTTTTTTGAGCCTGCATCATTGTAGCTGCTAGGGATTCATCACTCAAGAAAATGTGGCACATATATACCATGGAATACTACGCAGCCATAAAAAATGATGAGTTCATGTCCTTTGTAGGGAGATGGATGAAGCTGGAAACCATCATTCTCAGCAAACTATCGCAAGGACAAAAAACCAAATACTGCATATTCTCACTCATAGGTGGGAATTGAACAACGAGAACACATGGACACAGGAAGGGGAACATCACACACCGGGGCCTGTTGTGGGTTGGGGGGAGAGGGGAGGGATAGCATTTGGAGATATACCTAATGTTAAATGGAGAGTTACTGGGTGCAGCACACCAACATGGCACATGTATACATATGTAACTAACCTGCACGTTGTGCGCATGTACCCTAAAACTTAAAGTATAATTAAAAAATAAAAAAATAAAAAAATCACAGCAAAAAATAAATAAAAATAAATAAATAAATAAATAAATAAATAAAAGACAAAAATAACTGCCCTGCGGAGTTTCCCACAGGCCCATTAGGGAGTTATTACGTAGTGGCCACATTTTACAGATGAGGAAACAGACTTAAAAAGGCAAATTAATTTTCTCGAAGTTACACAGTAAATGGCAGAAGTGATTCAAACCTCAGGCTGTTTAGTTCCAGGGTCCATTTTCTTATTTATGCCCTTTATTACAGTCCCTCCATTCTTTATAAATTTGTACTGAATTCTGCAAGCAGGGAAAAATAACATGTCGAAACTTTGCAAAGCAGCCCATGAAAGCAGGAATTTGTCGTATTTGATACTGATTTTATTTACTCCCACGGGAGGAAAAGAAAACCCTGTAAAAAGAAGACCCAGGCTTCCCAAGAGACAGGCTGAGAAACACGTTAAAGACAAAACGAAACAGCTGCAGGGCCGTGTTTCCCACGAAAAGACCCCCGCTCTACCAGTTCTTCACTTTAATCTCAAAGAGGACTACCAGCAGGAAAATGCTGTCAGTAATCAACCACATAAACTGTGTATATTTCATGAGAGCCACAGAAACCAAAGCAAAGTGGATGGAATCAGTCTTCAAATGCAAAGCATCCCATAAGCTGTAGGACAGACTGTACCACACCACACTCTCTGAAGTTCTTCGGATGTCTAATGCGTATATTCATTAATTCCCAATGGGTTTTCAAAGAAAAATGGAAATTTCTGGATTGGTAAATGTGACCGTACTTTTTAGGTCATAATGAGAAGACTCCCTACTTGGGAGAAAGAATAGTTACCTCCAGCTCCCTGCTCTTTTTTGCTTTCTTAGAATCAGCTTCCTAGCATGCAGATGCTAATGAAAACTTTGCCTCTGGCTGGGAAGTCTGGGCCGATGATGAGCGGAGGACATTTTCTCCAATGATGCTTATGCTCACCGTGTGCAGTGAACAAGCCTCTCTGTTGGGTTTAGAACTGAAACCACCTCCGGCTCGAGCTAAAGAACTTGGTAGAGTCCAGCCTAGATCACTGAGTTTTTACTCGAAGGCCAGACCATAATAGCAAAGAAGATTATGTATGGCTGAATCTTCTAATCTTATATTGCTCACTTTAGGAACTTTCAGAGGTAGATAGGGGACTCAGGGCAGGGTTCTGGCTTTGCTGGCATCCTCTAGGTAATATCACCATTCCATCAACACATTTATTTATGAAAATAAAAATGAATGATTACATTCAGACATTTGTATAGGTTAGTATTTCATTTGATTTAAGTCGTATATTTCACTCACCTTCTCATGAACTCCAAATTATGCTACTAAACCAATCTTCCCACTTCCATGAGCTCCCCACACTCTCTATCTTCAATTGCTTTATGTTATCTGCAGAATATCTTTCCAAATCCTTAGTCTAATGTTTGACCATTTCAAATATGGTCCTGACCTGCCTTTATGTCATCTCCATCTATCATTGTATTCAGCAAAAACGATTTCATTTTTGTTTCTCAACTATATCTATATGTATACCATGCTTCTTTTCCTTTGCTTAAATTGTTATTTTGATTTGGTATATTCAATCATTCCTCTTTTTTCATCTTGTTCTACACATAATCCAAGTGTCAGTTTTACCACGGTCATATTCAAACTAGCCTCGTTCTCTGGTTCTTGAAATGTCTTTTATTCATTTGATACTTAATTATAAGTTTTCTTATGTTATTTTAGTGGATATGCATCATAACGCTACATACACTGTGAAATTTGGAGGTTAGGTATGCTATCTTAAATTTACTTATATTCCCTGAATGTTGGATAGTGCTTTGAATATATTAGGCATCCTTATTTTTTGTTAAAATACATACATATATATATATATATACACACACACACACATATGTGTGTGTATGTATGATATTATATGAAATACGATTCTGTGAAATACAAATTGTATAGGCGAGGGTTTCTTAAAAATACCTAGCAGTTAATATGACATTTAAACAAAGGAAAATTTCTGGTGGTGCTATCAGTATTTCAAGAAAAGAGGGAATTTCTGTTTATTTGAATGATCCAGATAGTCACAGAAAATTCAACTTTCAAAAACCAAAGTGAGTGATCTTTCAGATGAGGTATCAAAAAAATAAATGCCAATCGTCCAGAAGGTGACTGAATTTAAAAGTTTGGGTTGCCAAGCAGAATGTGGTATTTTCACAGAAATCTCACCAAGCATGTCCTTCATGATGCATGCCACTAATTAGGCATCTGTGCGCACCTTATGGTTGATGAATTAAGAAAAAAAGAAAACCCTCTCTTTCTTACAAAAAATACACCCACAACTTCTAAACAAAAAATATTTATGTCTGAACGTTTCAAGATAGTCACCGTAATGAATTATCACAGCAATGATTGCTGTTTCTCTGAATTATTGAAGTCCATTGTAATCAGTAACGGTATCTGACGTTTTCTAAATGCCTAATATTGTTCTCAGCATAAGAATGAGTGCCAAAAACTCCCTATCTACAAGAAGGATGCTAGTATTACTCTTAGAAGGTCCCAAAGCTAGTGTTTGACAGAGTTGAGGTTTGAACCAAGGGAATCTGTTCGCAGTTTCTGTGCTTCTATCCACTGTAATATACTATTCACTGTAGGAAGGCAATTTTATTAAACAGAAAATTTATGGCAGAGAGATGACTCTTAGGCTTGAAAAGTAAGGTAACATGAACAATTTCAAGAGTACATACTAACCTTAGAACTAATAGGACCCAGGCCTGGCGCAGTGGCTCATGCCTGTAACCCCAGCACTTTGGGAGGCAAAAGTGAGTGGATCACCTGAGGTCAGGAGTTCGAGACCAGCCTGGACAACATGGCAAAACCCCGTCCCTACTAAAAATACAAAAGATACCCAGGTGTGGTGGCGTGTGCCTGTAATCCCAGCTAATCCAGAAACTGAGGCAGGAGAATCACTTGAACCCAGGAGGCAGAGGTTACAGTGAGCCTAGATCATGCCATTTCACTCCAGCCTGGGTGATAAGAACCAAAAAAAAAGAAAAAAAAAAAAAAGAAAGACCCATGAACTGCAAACATGCTAAGTAGGTGACTAAGAAAATTTCTGTAAGCAAGACTGTTCTTTATGTGAGCAGTATAATATTTCATGAGAGCAGTGAAACATTTAAAGTTCTTATGTTTTATTTTATGAAGAGTATATCATAAAGCTTGTAATTTAAGACAAAAAAGATAAAATCAAGTTTATTGCATCTTAACAAGTACTTATAATGTACAAAACACGGAAGTTAGTGTTTCATGGATTATTTTACCTAATTCTTTCCATGCCTTAAGAGGTAGTTATTACAATGAAGTAATATTACAATGTATTATTTAATTAACTATTAATATTTAATTAAAATTTAATATTTAATTAAATTAATTAAAATTAAAAGTAGTATTACAATGAGGTAAAATTTTATGTAAATTTTATGTTTTAGAAAAACTTTTCATTGAGTTATAACACATTAGACAATGAAATTATTGTATGCACTCTTAGACACTCATGCATTACATAGTTGCTGAACTAAGCTGATGGAATGCACCCATAGTTTTATGGGTAGTGGTAGTTCACTGTTTCTTACTATCTTAGAATATTGCATTGTATACATTTACTATAATTTATTAATTCCTTCTAATAGTTATGATAGTTACGAACCATTTAGTTGTAGGCTATTTTGAATAATGCTGCTGTGAAGAACTCTGTACATGTTTTTTAGTGCATGTATATAAGCATTTTGGAGGGTATATACCTAGTAGTGTAATTTCTGACTTATAGGAATATATATATATACACAGTCCTGTAACTCTATACACATATATATACATATATATACATACACATATATATGTGTGTGTGTGTGTATCTTCAATTAGTAGAATTTACAGGAGTAAACAATTTAGTACAGTTACAGGACTGTATCTATACCTATGTCTATATTTGTATTCAATTCAGTTGACTTTGACAGCTGGTTTCCAAAGTAACTATATAAACTTGCAATCCCATCATCAGTGTACAGGCCATCCAAATTCTTCACATCCCTCCCAAATGCTTACTATTTTCCATTTTGTTTTCAAGTACTGTGTATTACAAGCACAGTACTGCCTTGTATTAGAAAGTAATATGTTCAGCTTTTTAATTCTCTTTTGGTTAAGTGGGCAGTAGATAAATGTTCTCTGGTATTCTTGTTCACTTAGTTACATTTGTATAAAATTCTGACTGCCAAATGCTCAGACAACAAGTGACAAGGCAGAATTATTTAGAGCATTAAATCTTGAATACATTATTGAATTATGTATAATTTGAATTATAATAATATACATATTGAATTATATATTATTGAATTCGTTAATGTCCTGAAGGCTAGCAGATTGACAGTTGCATTTTCGGCATGCTTTGCTTTTTGAATTTTATTTTTCATTGCAGATTTATTTCACAATATACAATAAATTTTGTAAACAAACCTCAAGTTTATGAATAAAGAACCATTTCAAAAATTAAAAAAGGTAAGTAATTTATTTACCTTTTTGATTCAGATGTTGACGGATGGATTCTTTGAAAAGTGAGGGTTCCATTAAGATTGTCCTGGAGACTCTGATTTGGCAGCATTTGGTGGGACCCACAGATAAACAAGGACATTCATCAGGTCCTTTGTTCCCCAAATTCAAAAGTCCTGTCAATCTATTGCCAGGAATGTCTCTCAAGAACAATCTGACCTCTGACTAATTTCATTGAGTCCTAGTTGTTGAATTTATTTTGCTTTCTAAGAATATGTTGATTATACTTTTTGGTCCAAATGTGCACTGTCTGGTAAAGATGATTATTAACCTATTTAACCGTCTGCTGCTCTCTTGGTTCTCAAAGTAAGTTTGTCTATTTATATCATCTCATCTTACATGCTCTTGTTTTCTTCCTGAAACTCTTGTGTCTGTTGGCATGTATAAACCGAAAAGACACATGATTTATGTGTTTATTATGTGCTATTCATGATAGCAGAGACATGGAATCAACTCAGGTGCCCATCAGTGGAGGACTGACTGGATAAGAAAAATGTTTTGCGTATACACCATGGAATACTATGCAGCCATAAAAAAGAATGAAATCATGTCCTTTACAGCAATGTGAATGGAGCTGGAGGCCATAATCCTAAATGAATTAACACAGGAACAGAAAACTAAATACTACGTGTTCTCACTTATAAGTGGGAGCTGAACATTGAGCACACATAGACATAAATATGGGAACAGTAGACACTGTGGACTACTAGAGGGTGGAGGGAGAAAACAGGGTTTGGTGAAAAACTCGAATCAGGTACTATGTTTGCTATCTGGGTGATGGAATTCATACCCAAAACCTCAGCATCCTGGAATATTGCCATGTGACAAAACAGCGTATGTACTCCCATACCTAAAATAAAAGTTGAAATTTTTAAAAAAATACAACAACAAAAAAGTGTTCTATGAGAAACAAATGACAGCATAGGCCCAATAAATCTCCTATCCAAGCGAACTCCAATAACTAATGGTTATGAGTCCATGTGAGGCAATCAAATTATGCATTGGTAATTGGTTAGATGTTGGGTTGGGTTCCTTTTGAAATCTATGTTTTTTTTTCTTTTTCCTTTGTTGCCTTTACAATTTTCTCTTTACCATTAGTTTTCAACATTTTAAATATAATGCACTTTAACACTACCCAGGTTTCCCTGAACTTATCTGTGGTTTTCTACTTTTTGTTATACTTAAAAATTACCACACATTATATCTTCACATATTTCCTTATCCATCTTCTTTCTCATCTCCTTCTAGAGTTTCAATTTATACCTATGTTTAATTATTTAATATTATTTTACAATTTGTGAGTACTCTGCCTTTTTTCTTCTTTATTCTCTGTTTTCTGGCTTGGGTAATTTCTTTAAGGTTTATCTTCAAGTTTACTAATCCTTTCCTTAGCTGTGTCTAGTCTGATGTTATTAGGAACATCATTAGTTGTGTCCAGCAAATGTTTCAAAAACTTTCCTTATCTCTTTTACCACATGACTTTTTTCACTTCTAGATTATCAGTGTCACTCATTTCATAATTTTAGTGCTACTGCTGAAATCTGTTAATGCACTTTGTCCAATTCTCCACTAAAGCTTTTAACATACTTTCATATTTATTTTAAATCTCTCTCTGTTTCCAAGACCTGAGTCATCACTCAGTCTAATTTATTGATTCTTGTCTCACTGCAGGGGGGATGTTTTTGTTTGGTATGGATTTTCTTCTTCCCAGAGTAACACTGCATAATTGACCTGATTCAAGGCTGAGTGACAATTTGGGTAATTTTAGCCTAACTTCAAATTACCTCTCTATCAAAGGTGTACCCCAACAAAGTTTTCAAGTCAGAGCCTGTTGTGATCAATATTGTCTCCACCCCAGCAGAGTCTTGCACTCCCGTGTTTTCCTCCTTCCAGCAATGAGACTGATGAGTAGTTCTCTTTATATTTCAGGAGTTTTCAGCAAAGTTCTTTAGGCTGTCACCCCAGACTCAGGATTCAGTAAATGTCTAGAAAGGAAAATTGACCATGTTGTTGAGGCCATTCTTGCAAATGCCCTATGGCTTTCTCTTTCCTCCAGCAGCAGTTTTCTTCCTAAAAGATGACTGTAATGGCAGTCTCTTACCCATGCCCAGAACTATCAAATACGCACAAGAACAAATCAACTGCAAAATGTTTGCTTAATCCATTGGGTTCTCTCTTCTCTGAATTTTTAGCTACTCTTGTTCTTGTTATTTGACCACTCTCTGATGCCTTTAATGAAATCATTTTTTGCCTTTTATTTATCAAAGTTTTCAAGTTTTTGTCACCAAGAACATTGGTCTGGCATAAACTACCCAATCCTCTCTTGATACAGAAATCCATAATGCTATTTTGGAATAGGGTGACATTAATGGTCTCATTTATACGAGAAAATCGTACTAATCATAATACGATCCCCCAGATTTTGAAGCCTTAACAATGTTATATAATTTACAATGTGGTCTACCTTCCTTGGAAGTTGTAATTTTTGTTAATGTTTTTGCCATAAAATTGTGCTTTTAAAATTACTAGTGAAAAATTTTTGGACCAGCTGCTTATTTGCATAATATCTAGTTAGGATTTTGGTTTTTATTATCGCTGCTAGTATTTAAATTGTTTTAATTTATATAAGATGCCATCTAAATGTTTTTGTTCAGTTTATAGTTCTAGTGTTAAAATTTACACTTCAAAATTGGAACAGAAGTTGTATTAATAAATTACAACAAGATGGTGGAACAATCTTCATACTCTTTCTGTTGTTTTATAAGAGAGAATTTAAAGAAGTATATTAGATATAACATCAAAAATAGAAGACAGTATTAAAGTAAGACATGCATCATCTTTATCGATGTATGCATTCTGTTAATTTTCTTATTTCCAACACTCTGTGCCTCCTGAAAGATCAGTGTAGAGCTACATGAATTATGAATTATATACTATATAAATATGTACTATGGAAGAAAATTAAATAACTTGGTAAAATACCAGCCAACAAATGCTAGACTCCAAAATGCTTTTAATCATGCCGTACCAGCTTTCTACGCATCTTCGTAGTTGTGTTCCCTTCAAGTACTCAACAGAAATTTACTGAGCATCTACAGTATTCCAGAAGCCATTTTGTATCTAGGGATGCAAAGACAACTAGGACACACCTTCTGCCTTCATTGAGCCAGGAGGCTATTAGAGAAATTCGAGCGTAATAAGATGTGAAGATGTGATAGTGCTCAAAAAAATTAAATAAAAAAGGAGATAATTGGATTTTTTTCCAGAAATTATTTTTTGGGACTTGGAAATCAATCAACATTGCTGCAGAGGTGAAAACTGTTACATTATAAAATGATTGAAACTATTTAAAATATTAAACATGATTACTCATTTTTTAGCATTAAAACAAATTACCTTTCAGAAAAATATTCTATTTTATTTTTATCATACCAAACCCAGTCCCTTTACATTTAACTCATCAACACATTGGCATGAGCTCTCACGGAGTGTACTTCATTAATTCCTCACCCTTTCAATTTGGTCATTCTTCTTTCTCTTCCAGGAAGGGATTTTATACTTCATCTATCTGAAAAATAGCTACTTATCTTTTAATACTCAGTCTAAAGGTCATTTCCAGGATGATTTTAACTCCATCCCACACAATGGACAATGCAACAGGATTGACTTCACTGTTTTAGCATATCTACCACTTTATTGCACTAAATTGTTTTCTGCTTTTTCCTCAGTGAGTGTGAAAACTCAATGAGAGAAGGGGAATATCTCCTTCATTTCTGTATTTCTCAGCACATAAAAAGAGTATTTTTTAAAATAAAGTATTTTAGTCCTAGATGTATGTCCTAGAGTTTTCTACCTTTCTCTAGGTTTATTATATCAATGTGTGACATAAGACCTGTATAGAAATGTTTACAGTGACATTGTTTATATGGCTGGAATGGAGCCACTGTAATTTATGGGGAGGGGAGCATAGATACATTTTGGTAGAATCACACAGCAAAATGCTGTGCATCACTGAGAAGGAACGTATTGAGGTTAAATGCATCAACAAGTATGACTATAACACCCATAACGCCAAAAGCAAGCTACAGAAAATAATCACCATGCAGTGCCATGTCTCTAAAGTACAAATTACAAAATTTTATATAGTTTTATGGGTTTCTACATAGTGAGTGAAAACATAATATGTTTGGGAATGATGAATACCAGTGGCAGGGTTGTGGTTACTTCTGGATGTGTTGGGGCAGGTGAATGTCATCTAGGAGGACAAACCAAAGGCTTCAGCTGGCAGGGAGTGCTCAGGAATTCATTACTCTACTTTTTATAACTTTGCAAACGTTTTTCATGAATACCTAATGTAACGGTTACTTTTATATGTCAACAGGACTAAGTAATGCCCAGATAATGGATAAAACAGCCAGGCACGGTGGCTCACGCCTGTAATCCCAGCACTTTGGGAAGCCAAGACGGGCGGATCATCTGAGGTTGGGAGTTCAAGACCAGCCTGACCAACATGGAGAAACCCTGTCTCTACTAAAAATACAAAATTAGCCAGAGTGGTGGCGCATGCCTGTAATCCCAGGTACTCGGGAGGCTGAGGCAGGAGAATCACTTGAACCCGGGAGGCAGAGGTTGCGGTGAGCCGAGATCACACCACTGCACTCCAGCCTGGGCAAAAAGAGCAAAACTTCATCTCAAAACAACAACAACAACAACAACAACAACAACAACAAAACATTGTTTCCAGGCATGTCTGTGAAGGCATTTTCCAGGGAGAGTAGCATTTGAAATAGCAGACTGAATTAGGAAGTTCTGCCCTCACCAATGCAGGTAGGCATCATCTAATCCACTGAGGGATCAGACAGAACAAAAAGGTGAAAGCAGGGCAAATTCACTCTCTCTATCTTCTTGACGTGGGATGTACATCTTCTCCTGCCAAGGGACGCTGGTGCGCCTGGTCCTGGGGCCTTCAGACTTGGACCAGTTGACACCATTGGCTCTTCCGGTTCTTAGGCCATGAGTTTTAGACTAGAGCTACATCACCAGCTTTCCTGGGCCCTCAGCTTTCAAACAACAGATCATGAGACTTCTCAACCTCCATATTTACATGAGTCAATCCCTAATAATAAATCTTTCTCTCTCTATTGATAATATCAAAAGATAGATAGAAATATATATATATATATCTTTCTATTGTGTATGAGTTCTGTAAGTGTGTATTTTGCAGATTCCTTGGGATCTTCTATTTAGATAATCACAGCATCTGCAAATATGAACAGTATTATTTATTTTTTGTTGTTGTTGCCTGATCTGTAAGTTTTTATTTTCTTCTCTAGCCAGAATTTCCAATGTTTCCAACATTTTTGAATAAAAATAGTAAAAAATCCTTCAGTTTTCCCAATAGATCGATCTATCATCCATCTATCTATCTATCTATCTATCTATCATCTATCTATCTATCATCTATCTAGCATAGTTTTAATTTCAGTGTGCATGTGCTTATTACTAGTTTGTATAAATATAATTGATTTTGTATACACATCTTGTATCATGCAAACTTACCAAATTTGTGTATGAGTTCTATAAGTGTGTATTGTATAGGTTCCTTGAGACAATATATTTAGAAAATTATGACATCTGTAAATATGAAGGTTTTTTTTTTTTTTCTTATTTTATTTTGAGACAGAGTCTCACTCTGTCCCAAAGGCTGGAGTGCAGTGGCGTGTTCTAGGCTCACTGCAACCTCCATCTCCAGGGTTCAAGCGGTTCTCTTGCCTCAGCCTCCTGAGAAGCTGGGGTTAGAGGTGCACTCCACCACGGCTGGGTAATTTTTGTATTTTGTTTTTAGTAGAGACAGGGTTTCACCATGTTAGCCAGGTTGGTCTTGAACTCCTGACCCCAAGTGATCGGCCTGCCTTGGCCTCCCAAAGTGCTGGGATTACAGTCATGAGTCACTGTACCTGGCCCTTATTTTTTCTTTTGTGATCTATATGCCTTTTATTTTCTTCTCTGGCCTTATTTCACTGGCCAGAATTTCGAGTATTTCCAACATTTTCGAATAAGAGGAGTCAAAATTCCTTGATAGTTTTCCCAATCATAGGGGATAAACATTTGGTTTTTCAACATAAAATTTGATGCTAGCTGTAGTTTTTTTGTGGGTTTTTTTTAAATCAAGCTAAAGAATTTCCTTTATATCATGAGTGGGTTTTAATTTTTCCCAAAGCTTTTTCTGCATCAACCCATATGATCAGGTTATATGATCATGTTTTCTTTATTACTCTGTTAATATGGTAGACTGCAATAACTGATTTTCATATTATTGAACTTCTTGCATACTTGCAGTAAACTCCACTTGGTCAGAGTTCATACTTCTTTTCATATAGTGATGTATTATATTTGCTAATATTTTATTAGATTTTTAAAAACCACAGTCAAAAGGCACATTAGCCTATAGGGTTTTTTTCACACCTTTTGTCTAGTTTTGGTATCAGGACAAAATAAGCTGCATACATGTGGTTTATCTTCTAGTTTTTGGAAGAGATTGTGAAGAATTAGTGTAAATTCTTTAAATATTTGGGAGAATTTTCCAGTGAAACCATCTGGACCTGATTATTTCTTTATTGAGAGTTTTAAAGTTATGAATTAGATTTCCTAAGCAGTGATGGTACTATTAAGATTATTTCGTACTGGGAGAGTTGTGGTAGTTTTTGTTTTTCAAGGAATTGGTTCATTTAACTGAGTTGTCAAATTTGTATGTGCAGAATTGTTGGCCGTATTCCTTTTCTATACTTTTGATTTCTGTAGGGTTGATAGTGATACCCCTTGTTTCATTCCTGAAACTGGAAAATCATGTCTTCTTTCTTTTTTCCTTTTTTAGTATCTTTAGAGGTTTGTCAATCTCACTGATTTTTTTCAAAGAACCAGTAATATGTTTCATTGTATTTCTCTATTTTTTTCTATTTTCAATTTTATTGATTTCTCCTTATTCTTCCTTTTGCTTGTGTTGCATTTATTTTGCTCTCATTTTTGGTTCTTGAGGTAAAAGCTTAGATTATTTGAGATGGTGTTATTTCCTAACATATTTGTTTAGTGCTATGCATTTTTTCTTAGCCCTCTGTGCCTCACGAATTTTCATGTACTATATTTTTCTAAAATTTTCATCTAACTCAATGTGTTCTTATTCTTATTACTGTTTTCTTTCAGACTTTCTCTTTGACTTATGGCTTATTTAGAAGTTTGTTATTTACTTTCTCTGTGTTTGAAGATATTCTGACATTTTTCTGTGATTGATACTTAAACTGGTTTTATTGTGGCCAGAGAAAACACACTGTATAATTTCAATTCTTTCAAATGTGTTAATATTTGTTTATGTCCCTGGATATGGTCTATCTTAGTATATATTTTATGAGCACTTAAAACCAATGAGCTTCCTTTTGACGGAGTATTTCATGAATGCTGATTCAATACTCTTGATTGATGGTGCTGTTGAATTCTTCCACATCCTTGCTGGTTTTTTATGTCTAGTTATTTTAACAGTTGTTGAGAGATGGTTGTTCAAATTTCTAACTATAATTTTGCATTTATGCATTTTTCCTTTTTGTTCTATCAATTTTGTTTCATGTATTTTATGGATCTGTTTTTTGGTGCTTATATGTTTATAATTATCATGTTTTCTTGGGGGATTGGTTTTTTATGATTGTAAAATGTTTCTTTTTCTCTTTTAATTCAATTTGCTCTGAAATCTAATGTGTCTAATATCAATATAGCTATTTCTTTTTTCTAATTAACATATGCGTAATGTATTTTTCCGTCTTTGTATTTTCAGCTTCCTTATATCATTATATTTAAAGTGACTTATCATTGACAGTGTATAGTTGAGTTGTGATTTTTAAAATTGTACTCTACCAATCTCTGTCATTTAATCAGTGCTTTTAGATCACTTATGTTTAATATAATTTTTGATATGTTAATGCTTAAACCTGACATTTTTATTTCTTTTTTTCCTCTGTATTTCATTTGCTGTTTTCTTTTTCCTGCATTCCTGTGGGTTACTTGAGCCATTTTTAGAATTTTGTTCTAATTTATTAATAGTGTTTTTGAGTGTCTCTCTTTACTGTTAATTGGTAGTCGTTATAAATATTGGATTATATACACACAACTTTTGCTATCTACTAGTGCCATTATTCAATAATAGACATTCCAGAGAGAAGTGCAGGAACTGTTGCGAGTGGGAATTATTTAAAAACTAATTGCGATAATTTAATAGAATGAAGAAAGTGTAAGTTATCAGACTGAAAAGCCCATTAAATTTACAGCAGAAAGAACAGAACTAAACATTCAGAGCATACAAAACAAATACAATGTCTGAAAGGCACCCTGAAAGAAAAAGCAACTGACCTACAAGAGAACGATATTTAGCCTGGTGGACATTTCATCAGCAATGACCCAGGCAATAAGAGGATGAAATGCATATTTAAAATGCTGAAGAAACATAACTGTCAATCTAGAAATCAATATCCAGCCACATTATAATTCAAGAGTGAGGGCAAGATAAGGACACTGAAAACACACAGGTGAAGAAAGCTCTGCGTGTTCAGTTTAGTGCAACCAAAGTTTAAATTGTGCAAACAAAATTCTGATGGATGAAATTAGTGAAACGTGGATAGTTAAATAATACCTAAATCATTTAGATAAAATCTTCAAAGTATCTTATTTATGTACACCCTAAAATAATTTTGAAAAATATGTATCCCTTCACGTTTGTTTAAGGTGCCGTCCATGTAACTGAAAGGCTGTGTCTTTGGACCAAAATCTCCCCAGCTTCGCTCCACAACTGCTCCAGCTCCTGCTAATTGCCGTTAATAACAACACCTTGTATTCTTAAAAAATGCTGGGAGAGTAGATGTTAGTGTTATCACCAGAAAAATGATAGCTATGTGAGGTAATGCATATATTAATCAGTTAGATTTAGTCATTCCATAATGTATATATACTTCAAAACATCGTGCTTTATGTAATACATTCATATAATTTTATCTGTCAATTTTAGCAACGTTGCCATCTAACTTTTTTGTCTTAAGTTTAAATCATTGCAATGATCATTATTACTAGGGCATGGTATATACATTTATCTTTTTAAAATAAAACCGTTACTGCACAGTATTAAATGCATGTGATGGATCCTTAATACCATAAGGATTTAAAAACTTTCAAGATCTGGGAAAAGTGTGTTTCACTCTACTGTAAACCAAGTTAGCTTCTACTGTTCATGGATGCTGGCAGAAGACCTGGCACTCGGGTGTCAGGCAAAGCATTTTATTCTTCACAGCAAGCAGACAGCATGACCTTCATGTTTGCACGATGTATACCTCCCCCCAGGTCCCATGGAAATAATGTCAAGTTGGCTACCATATGCGCACTTGGTCTGTGGCACAGCTAATGAGCCCCAAGTTTACGATTTTCCCTATCTTATAAATTGGCTGCTGGCATACCTCCCTAACCTTTGTCCTGGAGGGAGACATTATCTTTCCTGGTGAAAAGACAAATCTGCTTTCTGCATTGAAGGGAGACTCTCTCTTCCAATGCTATTTGCTACAGAAACATCCTTGAAAAGATAGCTTGGAACAAAGCTGTCAATGCTTCATCATAGACACAGTATTTATGGTATTATCCATGATCTGGTCGATGCCTGCCTGTCTTCTCAAGCCATAATGCAATGAACATGCAATATACACCTGATAGAAATTCTGTGAACAAGCCAAGCTAATAATAATATCTAATATTTATTGAGCTTAGACTCTGACATAATACTTTTTATAGTTTATCTTAAATGTATTTCCTAACAACCCAGTCAAACGTCATCTTCAAAACTACAGGAGGAAACAGAGTTGAAGATTTCAAACTGTCTCCCTAAATGGCTTGAATATGGAATAATTTCTGCTTAGAATTTCACCCCAATTCCAACTCCTTCTCTGCCTTTGTATTGAGCTGATTCCCACTCGTTTTTTCTGCTTCAGTGCATGTGTGCACCTTCAGTGCACCTGTCACCCAGTGCACGTGGGGACAATAGACTCTTTTCTAACCCTTCAGGCTAATTAGGTCTATCTCTAATGAGCATCTGTCAAACACTCTTAAACCACTTATTAAAACATTTATGTCTGTTTTGTCACTTGCCTATGTTCTTAACCTTAATCTCTTTGAAGGCCCAAATAAGTTTGGCTAATCTTTGCACCTTTGTGCCTTAAGCCCTGTGGTTATAGTAAGTGTTGCATAAAAGTTTGCTGATTGAAAGGGCACATATCACTTAATTTTTTATGAATTTTAAATTTCCCAACAGGACAGAAGACTCTTGGTGTAGCCTTCTTTAAGGTAATATTAAACATAAGCACAGTGATTATATAATACAAAAAACTATATAAATCATCAGTATAACATAGTAAAATGAATGGCTTTCATTTAAACACATATTGGTGACATTTAATCTCAATTCTGAGGCTCTTTGAGTACAGAACCAACATATATTTAGCTCTGAATATATTATTTATATATAATCATTAATGTAACATGAGTTTTCTTTATTATTATTATTATTATTACTATTGTTTTTTGAGAGAGGGTCTCACTCTGCCGCCCAGGCTGGAGTGCGGTGACAAGATGTCGGCTTACTGCAGCCTCCGCCTCCCGGTTCAAGTGATTCTCCTGCCTCAGCTTCCTGGGTAGCTGGGACCACAGGTGCCTGCCACCATGCCTGGCTAATTTTTGTATTTTTAGTAGAGACAGGGTTTCACTATGTTGGCGAGGCTGGTCTCTTAACTCCTGACCTCAAACGATCAGCCCACCTTGGCCTCCCAAAGTGCTGGGATTACAGGCATAAGCCAGTTTTCTTAATTGTTAAAGGAAATCCCTTTATTTTCCTGAAGCACTAAATCCCTATTTTTTATCCTTTTATTAAAGTCCATTTAAATCAAATCAGAACTGTCAACCTCTGGGAATTAGGTTCAGGAACTACACAATATTAAATGAAGGGGAAGAAACTCTATGAATTTGTTTTTGTTTCTTTTTTTTTTCACTTCCTATATTACATACGCGAAGACCAATGGTTCTCTTTTAAGATATTATAAAACTATTCCCTTAGCTTTTATAACTTGTGTGGTGAGGAGTAGAACTGTAGCTGCAATTTTTACTAAGCCTGATTTAAATCAAGTTTTAGAAATTGGATGCAGCGCTCTTTCCAGGCAATGAAACATGCCTTTTGATGTTAAATTGGCAAGACTTTCATGAATCCATTAAAAATTTCTTTATCTCAGATGACACATGTTCTGATTTGGATTTTAATTCTTACATATGCAGGTAAGGAGCTACTTGACATAAAGGAAATGGAATTTTTACCATCCTAGAATACCTTCTCAGCAGATTCTTTTTTTCTTTTCTTTTAAGTACTTCTGTGTCACATAATGACATTGAACTTGGTTAGAAAGTGTCAATTAGCCCTAGTGATGAGTGTGTATGTCTGTGCATGTGTGTGTTTGTATAATCAACATAATAGTGTCCAAGTACACAGATTGTAGAGTCAGAGGGCTTGTGCCCCAAACTGAGCCATACCACTTACTTAAGTACACAGATCTTAGAGTCAGAGTGCTTGTGCCCAAAACTGAGTCATACCACGTACTTAAGTACACAGATCTTAGAGTCAGAGTGCTTGTGCCCAAAACTGAGTCATGCCACGTACCTAAGTACACAGATCTTAGAGTCAGAGTGCTTGTGCCCAAAACTGAGTCATACCATGTACCTAAGTACACAGATCTTAGAGTCAGAGTGCTTGTGGACAAAACTGAGTCATACCATGTACCTGCTGGTTGACCTCATGAAAATTACTTTAACTTGTTCTTTATGACTTTATGTTTTCTTTTCTAAAATGAGAAATAAAAGTAGTATTTTTCTTAAGCATCTATGTGTATACTTACATACATGTATAGCCTAGAACCATACTAAATTACAACATAATGTGTCAGAAATACTAGTTATTATCATTAAAACTTATAATGTCTATGTAGACATTATAAGACACTATAGACATTATAAGAAGGCAATATAAGAATAAAGAAGAAAAATATAAAGGAAGAAGAAGACATGAGGGAAAAATGAAATAATTATTTATTTTAGTTTCTCCACTAGCTTTGTTTTGGTATTGACACAGTGACTCCATTTCCATGTCATTTCCTGTAGCCTTTCTCAGTTTCAAAGTTGTATTCCACTACTGGAACTTTTCATGGAAATATTATTCTAAGCTGGCACCCCTCCCTTTTGTTTAAGCAGAATGTATAACCTGCACAGAAGAAAAGTCAGGTGAGAATGCTAAAGAGAAACTCAAATCGAATAATGTCGTAGGAGACCTAGTGAGAAGGACATCGCCATCCACTCCACTTGCACTTCTGACATCAGCCCTCCCATAGCCATCTCCCGCCTGTCTCGACAGACTCCCTAACGCTTTTCTTTTTCAACTGGGAAGTCCCTCGACATCTAACTCTCGTCCTATTTACATTAGTTAAATGATGCATTTTCAAAATGCTCAGTTCGTACATTTAACTCTTCGCATAGCTGAGCCAAATGTTAATTTGATTCTCATGACAGCTGATCGGCTCTCATCTTTCCTTTCGTATTCAGGTTGCTCATGGCTCATTGTGGGGATCCCAATCTTATTAGTTCAATTTCTCATCTTGCAATCACTGCTAAAGTGACTCCAAATCCTAACAATTTTCCTCTTTAGTACTAGGTACCATTAACAGAAGCACTCGATTGGCTCTTCCCCAGGAACTGAGGGCAGGATATGCTGTATAGCGTATTCTATATGGCTTATATTTTGGGCTTCCATGAAACAAAGTCACCACTCAAAAGAACTTTAAATTAGCATACTCAGGAAATCAAGAGCTCCCAATGTAATTAGCATACAGCTGCTAATTATCAAGTGAAATGCTGCATTGAGGAGGGAAGGGAGTTTACTGTTGATTTGGGTGTTAACATGAAGAGATAATTTCAAACCACTTTACTTTAGCATTGTCATTATTGAACATATGTTTCTAATTCCACAGGATGCAAAATTTCATTTGAAAGATATACAAGGCAACTACTTCTTAAAATGTACCTTAATATTGTTCAATGAGTTCATTCGAATTTTGGATTGTGTTATATACCCTTGTAGACAGCAATAAGTATAGAGTTTTGTCTCATAAAAATTAACCATAACAATATTGTTAAGATGCTTTGTAAGTTACAAAATGCTTTATTATGCGTAGCACATATACATAAATATTCTATAAGGTCTTTGTAATATAACCAGCTTTTCCAGATATGCGAACTAAGAGTTGCATCTATTTTATTTTTTCCAATTTATTACTTTAACATGTATCACCTTTATTTTTGGAGCTGGATCATTTCACTTCTCAGTGCTCCCGCGTGGCTCTTCCAAATGCACCCATTGTCCAACAATTCCTGCAGTTTATTCTGTTAAAGGGGAAATAGACCTATTTCCAAAGGATGTTTTTAGAGAAAAGTTAAGTTTGATCAGTTGAGGGCTGCCTTTGCTCTATTCTGCCCCTCCATTTGCTATTGACAAGCAGTCTTCCATAGTAAGACAGACAATTTTGCACTCTGCAGCTATGCTTTTGATTGGGCATATTCTAGTGCAGAATTCAGAGGCATCCCACCCTTGATCCCTAGCTTTCCATTGTGCTTGTTCACATTCACAAGTCAGCCCCTGTTCACAAAAGCTTGGATCTCTAGGCGCTGTGGATAGCATATGAAAAATCTGGAAAGAAAAATAATTATCCATTTTAGGCATGTCTGAATTACAAAGTTTAAGAAAGTATGTAGCAATAGATGAGTCTAAAAGAGTTATGCAGTTGTCACGTCAGGAAGTATCTTTTAAAGCCATACATAAAACTTTATACACTATCCCGTGAGAAATGGGGAAATTTGAAATGTTTTAAATAGTGCATCAACACTTTCAATTTTGGTTAATAAAGTGAACAAAAACTGCTGGGTGGAAAAAAGATTGAAAAGAGACTAAAGTATAATTTCCAGACAGGAAACTATTGCAGTAATTCATGTGAGAGATAATGATGGAGAAAGGGATATGTTTGAGCAAATGGGTAGTGCAGTTTACTGAAGCAAGGAGCACAAAAGACAAGTCAGGTATTTTTCTCAGTAAAGTGAATGTGAAGAGCCATTTTCTTGAGTCATGGACGGGAAAGTAACAAATCTCATATTCATGCAGAGTTATGAATCATGAGACTTCTAATGTAACACTTTAAAAAAAAAAACCTTCTTCGCAAGGGTAATTTGCAGTGCTTCTGAATAATTACATACAACATGTCAAGGGTTCTAATTACATATTTGGTCCTCGCAACAAGTCAATAATCTGCATTGCACATTTTATTCTGCAGGTTTTACAAATATCTTTACTTTTCCCTTGGGAAAACTGTATCTGAGGCAGGTTATTTTCCAGGCCCAAGACCACGCCTCCAAAAAACACAAAAATTTCAAACCTTGAATGCAAAATCAAGTTCTCAGATATAAAATTATATGCTTTTCAGTCTCCAATATTGCATTGCCTCTCAAAAGCAACTGTTAAAGACTACCCAACTATTACATATTGTCTGATTCATTCAAACAGTTAAATGTTACTATTTAAAAACCATTTCTCACTGACATTAATCCAATATTTTAGTATCTTTCATTCCAAAAGCTTATATCCATTTTAATCTTTATACGAAAATATTAACTTTATCAATATTCAACAAAAATGTCTTAATTAGTACGTTGTTTATATTAGCTATTACTGTTATTCTCAGTAGAACAGAGGAGAAAAGATACATCTCAAAATGTTTCAAAAGATAGAGAAAATAATTACAAATTGTAGGACTCAGGGATAGAGTAGATAAAATTGAGAGAGAACATACAAAAGTAAATATGAATTTGATATTTCAAAATAAACAAGAGATGCCATTGACAAACACAAAAACTTAGAGGAGGGATTGGTTTGACAAGTGATGCATTTGATTTTATATGCGTAGAAATATTTGAAATCTGAAGTCACAGAGTAACATTAAATGGAAAGATGAGAAGAATTAAAAATATTCACGTGAACTACACAAAGAGGAAAAAAAGTTTTTATTGAATGAGTCAACACGAGGTATTGTGCTAATTACTCCATTTTGTTTTATCCAATTATTGACACAAAAACCCTAGGGATAGTTAGTTCTACCCCATTTTCAAAAATAATAATAATGATGGTGATAATAGAAGCAGCATTAATTACATGTATAATATTTGAAGCATTGATACTGATTAATTAATAACCCAAAGAGTCTTCAGAAATAGATTTAATTGTTTTACCCATTTTACAGATGAGGAAACTGAGGCACAGAAATTTTAGTTCTTGCCCAAGATAACCCTATTACTGAAAGTCATAAGACTCAAATCCAGTTATAAAGCTTCAATGGCTTTAACTACCTTTAAAAATAAAAATTAAATATTTTTAAAATTCTTTGTTTTTTGAGCAGTTTTAAATTCATAGCAAAATTAAGAGAATGGTACAAACATTTCCCACATGCCCTTTGCCCCAACACATGTGGAGCCTCCTCCATTATCAACATCCCCTACCACAGTGGTGCATTTGCCACAATTGATGAACCTACATTGACACGTCATAGTCACCATAGTCTCTAGATCACATAAGGATTCAATCTGTGTACATCCGTGGGTTTAAACAAATGTATAACGACTTCTACCCATCATTGTGTTAAATGCAGTATTTTTACTGCCCTAAAAATCCTCTGCCCTCTGTCTATTCAGCCCTCTCTCTGTGACTCCCTAGCAACCACAGTTATTTTTTTTTTTTTGGATCTATACCTCTGTCTTTTCCAGAATGCCATAGAGTTGGAATTATACTTATGTAGTCTTCTCAGAATGGCTTCTTTCACTTAGTAATATGCATGTAAAGTCCCTCCATATCTTTTTATTGCTTGATAGTTTATTTCCTTTTAGTGGTGAATAATATTTCATTTCCTGAATGTGCCACAGATTATCCATTTAACCGCTCAAGGACATATCGGTTGCTTCCCAGTTTTGGAAATCATGAATAGATCTGCCATAAACATCTATGTATACACTTTCGTTTGGACATAAGCTTTTAAATCAACTGGGTAAATATCAAGAACTGAGATTTCTGAACTGTATGGCCAAACCATGCTTAGTTTTTAAAGAAACTGCCACATAGTACCAAAGGGACTGTACCACTATGTGTCTCCGCCAACAATAAATGCAGTTTATGTTGTTACACACTCTCATCAGCATTTGATTCTAAATTTTGGCAATTCTGATAGATGTGTAATGGTATCTCAATGTTGTTTTAATTTGCATTTCCCTAATGACATAAGATGTGGTACATATTTTCCTATCCTTATTTTCCATGTGTATATTTTCTTTGGTGAGGTATCTGTTGAACAGTTTGGCCGATTTTTTTTTTTTTAAATGAGACAGAGTATCGCTCTTGTTGCCCAGGCTGGAGTGCAATCAGGCGATCTCAGCTCACCGCAACCTCCGCCTCCCGAGTTCAAGTGATTCTCCTGCCTCAGCCTCCCGAGTATCTGGGATTACAGGCATGTGCCACCACGCCAGGCTAATTTTGTATTTTTAGTAGAGACGGGGTTTCTCCATGTTGGTCAGGCAGTTTGACCCATTTTTAAATCATGTTGTTCATTTTATTATAAACAAGTTTTAAGAGCTTTTGGAGACATGGATAGCAATACTTCAAATGATCTTATGAAAATATTTTCTCCAAGTAGGTAGCTTTTTTTTTATTTCTGTTGACATTGCCTTTCACAAAGCAAACATTTTTAATTTTGATGAAGTCTAGCTTATCATGTTACCTTGATAACCAATACCTTTTGGTATTGTATCTAAAATGACATCAGTATACCCAAAGTCAGTTAGAATTTTTTCTGTTGTTATCTTGTAGAAGTTACATAGTTTTGTGTTTTACACATAGGACTAAGATCCATTTTGAATTAATTTTTTGAATGGTCTCTATCTAGATTTATTTTATTTCCTTGTGGATATTTAGTTGTTCCAGCACCAGTTGTTGAAAAGATTGTCTTTGCTCCATTAAGTTTCCTTTGCTTTCTTGTCAAAGATGAGTGGACTATATTCATGTGGTTCTATTTCTGGGCTCTCTACTCTGTTCCATTGACTTACTTGCCTATTCTTTCACCAATAGCACACAATCTTGATTAGTGCAGTTTTATAGTAGATCTTGAAGATGAGTACTGTCAGCCTCTAACTTTGTTCTTTTCCTGTATTGAGTTGACTATTTCGTATCTTTTGTCTCTTTACACAAACTTCAGAATCAGTTTGTCAATTTCTACATGATAAATTTCTGGGGTTTTGATTGGGATTGCATTTCATCTATAGATCAATTTGGGAAGAATTGACATCTTGACATTATTGTGTCTCCATATCCATGAATGTGGGATATCTCTTTTTTACAGTTCTTTGATTTACTTCTTTGAGTATTGCAATTTTCCTCATATATACCTACTACATAATTTCTTAGGTCATTACTTAAATATCTCATTTTGGGTGGTGCTAATGTAAATAATATTGTGTTTTTAAATTGAAAATTACTTCGTTCATTGCTGGTATATAAAAAAGTAATTGACTTTTGTATATAAACCTGATATAGTGTAACTCTGCTATAGTCCCTTATCAGTTCCAGAAGTTGTTTTGTTGATTCTTTCAGATTTTTTACATAATCATGTTGTCTGTGAACAAAGACAATTTTACCTGTTGCTTCATTTTGTATACTTTATTTCCCTGTCTTTTTGCATTAGGTAGAACTTCAGCATGATGTTGAAAAGGAGTAATGAGAGAGGACATTCTTGCTTTGTTCCTGATATTGGTGGAAAAGCTTCTTACGTCTCACCATTAAGGATGTTAGCTAAAGCTTTTTTGTAATTTTGAAATTTTTCTTTATTCTGAAAATTTTTATTAAAAATGGGTGCTGCATGTTGTCAAATGCCTTTTCTCCATCTGGTAATATAATTGTGTTATGTTTCATTAGCCTGTTCATGTGATTGTTTATGTTGATTGATTTTCAGGTGTTAAACTGGCCTTGCCTACCCAGCATAAATTCCACTTGGCCATGGTGTATAATTCTTTTTATACGTTGCTGGATTTGATTTTTGAAAATTTTGTTGAGAATTTTTACATCTATCTTTATGAGAGATATTGGTCTGTAGTTTTCTTTTCTTGTAATGTCTTTTCTGGTTTTGGTATTAGAGTAATGGTGATCTCACAGAAGTATTTTCTCGGCTTATATTCCCTGAAAGGTATTGTAGAGATTTGCATAATTTTTCCTTAAATGTTTTGTAGAATTAACCAGTGAATGTCTCTGGGGCTGTTTTGGAAGACGATTAATTATGATTTAATTTCTTTAACAGAGGCCTATTTAGATTGTCTGTCTCTTCTTGTGTTGAGGTTTGGCACATTGTATCTTTTAAAGACTTGGTCCATTTCATCTAGGTTATAAAGTCTGTGGGCGTATAGTTGTTCATAATATTCCTTTATTATTGTTTTAATGCCCATAGAATCTGTAGTGATATTTCCTCTTTCATTTCTAAGAAATTGTGTATTTTTTTTTTCTTAGCTGGCTAGAGATTTATTGATTTTATTGGTCTTTTCAAAGAACCAGCTTTGGTTTCTTCGATTTTCCCTGTTTACTTTCTGATTTCAATTTCATTAATTTCTGCTATCATTTTTATTATTTTCTTCTCTCTGTTACTTTGTATTTGAAATATTATTTTTCTGTATAAGCCTGATTATTGATTTTAGACCTCTCTTATTTTCTTATGTATGCATTCAGTGTACAGATTTCCCACAAAGCATTGCTTTCACTGCATCCCACAAGTTGTGATAGTTCATGATTTTATTTTCATTTAGTTCAAAATACTTTAAAAATTTATTGAGTTTTTTTTGACTCATGTATTCTTTAGAAGTATGCATTGTTTAATCCCCATGTACCTTGGTATTTTCTAGTTACTTTTCTGTTATTGATTTATAGTTTAATTCCAATATAGTCTGAGAGCAGAAATTGTATTTTTTAATTTTTTTCAAATTTAGTCAGGGTGTTTCATGACACAGAATGTGGTACATCTTGGTGAACATTCCATGTGAACTTGATAAGAATGTGTAATATACTGCTTTTGAATGAAATAATCAGTAAATGTTGATTATATTCAGTTAAATTATGATGTTGCTGAATTCACCTGTGTACTTACTGATTTTCTGCCAGCCAAATCTGTTTACTTCTGAAAAAGGAGTGTTGCAGTCTACAATTATGATATTTGATTCTGCTTTTTTTTTTTCAGTTCTGTCAGTTTTTTCCTCATGTAGTTTGATGCTCTGTCCTTAAGTGTGTACACATTAAGAATTGTCAAGTCTCCTGGACTTTTTATCATTATGCAATGCCCTTCTCTATCCCTAATAACCTTTCCTTGCTTTAAATTCAGCTCTGTCTGAAATTAATATAACTTTTTCTGTTTTCCTTTGACTACTGTTAACATGTTATGTTTTTCTCCTTCAATTTACATTTAATGTATATGCATCTTTATATTTAAAGTGGTTTTCTTTTTTTGACAACATATAGTTGGTCTTCTAATACACTCTGACAATCTCTGTTCTTTAATTGATGTATTTATACCATTGATACTCAAAGTGACTATTGATATAGTTGAATTAACATTTACTGTATCTGTTACTCTTTCTATTTGTTACCCTTGTTTTTGTTCCTATTTTTGTCTTCTGCTATTTTTCTACATTTTATGGCTTTCATTGTGTATTTTTATTTTTCTCCTTATTTATTATATCAATTATTTCTTTTTTAAAAAGAAAAACTTTTTTAGTGGTGGCCCTAGAATTGTCAATATACATTTACAACTAATTTAATCCAACTTCATTTTCAAATAAAACAACACCCACTTCATTGATAGTGTGAGTTCCTTATAATAACAAAATACTCCTAATTCCTTCCTTCCATAACTTATATCATTGCTGCCATTCATTTCACTTATATATACGCATACAGAAGTACATTTATATAACATATACATAAGCCCACATAATTGAACACATTGTTGCTATTATTTTGAATGAACTATTTTCTCTTAGAATATTAACAAAAATAAGTTTTTATTTCATCTTCACTTATTCCTTCTTCAATGCCCTTCCTTTCCTTATGAGTATCTGAGTTTCTGACTTTTAAGAAACTTTTTTTATTATAAGGAAGTCAAAGTAATGTTTAATGGTTTCCTAATTGGAAATATGTAGGATATTTATATATATTGTATTAGCCAATTTTCATTTTCATGCTGCGGATAAAAACATACCTGAGACTGGGCAATTTACAAAGGAAAGAGGTTTAATGGAGTCACAGTTCTACGTGGCTGGGAGGCCTCACAATCATGGCGGAAAGCGAAAGCCACATCTCACGTGGCAGCAGATAAGACAGAATCAGAGAGCCAAGCAAAAGGGATTTCCCATTACAAAACCATCAGATATTGTGAGACTTATTCCGTACCATGAGAACAATATGGGGGAAAACACCCCTATGATTCAATTATCTCCCACTAGGTGCCTCCCACAACAGGAGAGAATTATGGGAGCTACAATTCAAGATGAAATTTGGGTGGAGACACAGCCAAACCATATCATGCATTAAAATGTGAGAATTAAAAGCCAGTCTTTTTAGATGTAAATTCCTTGTTTTCTTCATTTCTTCATGCTTTCTCAAGAAAATAAGTTTAAACCCACAAAACAATATGTTATTTAAGGAGACAAATACTGAAATAAAATCCAGAATAATCAGGACAACCTATTGTGGACAGAGAAAAGGAACAGAAGGTCACTAAAAGAAAACAAAAAAAAAATAACTAAAGATTAATGAGACATCCAAGAAAGTAGCATAAATAAAAATTGATGAAGAAAATTCACTGTAGAGAGTAAGTAGTTAACAATGCCAGTTGTCAGAGACAGTAATACATTTTAGGTTGGATATGTGAAAGATGTCTCTATATTATAAAGAAATATAGATGTCTCTATATTATAAAGTCATATATTAAAAATTATATTAGGTCAAGGCTTAACAACACATTGAACTACACCATAAAATGTAAGAATTTTTCTCACCAAAATTCTTCTCATCTCTGAATACTATTTTTGGAGAAATAAAGATATCGTTGACTTTTAAAGGTTTTTATAATTACTCGGATAACAAAAGAATCAGAATTTAGAACACTTAATAAAGTCATCAAGGCTGTGTTTTCTGAACACGTCAAGTTGTTACTTTTTTTACCTACTGCAAATAGAATTATTATGTGTATTAATTTAATTACTGCTTTTAAGTCATTCTTATCATTTCCCTATTTTTAGAATAAAGACCTTTTACAAAACATTTTTCCTGTCTCTCAGCTCCTCCAAGATTATTACCAAATGTATCACATTTTGTCATCAGTTAATTGACTGATAGAGGCATTGTCATCATAGAGCAGACAGGAGAGGGCAGAGCTTCCTGTCAGCACTGAGCTATCATTAGTGCTTGCTCAAAATGCTGGGTCACAAAGATTTGTATGATCACCATTCAGTTCAGAAAGGAAAAGTTGCCATGATCAATTAGTACCATCAGCTGTGGTGGAAGAAGGAAAGGGTGGAGTCTATAGGTCATAAATTTACCATTCCAAGATTTTGTACCACTATAGACTGAATGCTTGTATCCTCCCAAAATTCCTATGTTGAAACCCCAATCCCTGTATGATGGCATTTGGACTTGGTGCCTTTGGAGGGTAATTAAGGTTTGATTGGGTCTTGAGAGAAGCACTTTTATAATGGGATTAATGTCCTTGTAAAAGGAAGAAAAGATGTGAGATCTTTCTCTCTGTCTTCATGCTCATGCCAAGGAAACAACAAGCAAAAGACCTGAAGAAAGACATCATCTGCAAACCAAGAAGAAAGTCCTCACCAGGCAGTGAACCAGATGGCATCTTGCTCTTAGACTCTGCAGCCTCCAGAACCATGAGACATAAATGTCTTTTATTTAAGCCACCCAGTCTGTGGTGTCCTGTTATAGCAACTGCAGCTGACTAGGACAAGTTACTTAGGACTAAAATTTGTATAACAAGAGTTTCCTCCCAGGTCCAGCAGTAGGATTCTTCACTATGAAATGGGATATAGCAAGGAAGGCTTTGTGAACTTAGCTAAGTGAGTACTGGCTGCACACTTGACCTACCCCATAATCACAGTGGAGTTGAGTGAGTGCTCTGGTCAATAAACTTATGAGAAATCAGAAAATTCTTAGAGCATTCATGTATAACTAGAAGCAGTGAGCCTTCCAAAAAGTGTGGGATTCCTGATGCAGATGTGGAAACCTCCAGTGCATTGGGAGGTTTGCATTTGCAGAGATGCATAGTATGGAAGAGACAAGAAAATGACCTTAAGTATCTTCCACATTCATCAAATAAAGTTAAATCTAAAGAATGGTGATAAAAACTCAGAAAGACAAATATTGAATGATCTTACTCATATGCAGGAGCTGAAAAGCAAGTTGATCTCATGGAGTAGAGAGTAGAATGGTAGATACTAAAGGGCTGGGAAGAGTGTGGGTGGGCATATGTTGCAGGGTGGGGACCAAGAGAGGTTGCTTAATGGGTGCAAATATGCAATTAGATAGAACTCACCCATTCTAATGTTCAATAACAGAATAAGCTATCTGTAGTTAACAACAATGTATTTCATATTTCAAAAAATTTAGAAGAGAGGGCTTGAAGTATTCTCAAAACATAGAAATGATTTAAATACTCAAGGTCGTGTATATCTCAAATAGACTGACTTGATCATTACACATTATATGCATGTCATGAAACATCATGAGTATCCATAGTCAGAATAGTATGTGTTAATACAAATAAATGTAAAAATGAATAATTAAAAAAGAATAGTGATACAAACTAATAATAATTATGACAATAATTAGTAAAATTTTAATACTATGTAATTGAATTAAAACTTTTACATGTATCTGTTCCTTCATTCAATTGACAATTATTTCATCTTTGTTATATGCCCAGCACTAGTACAGACATTGATTATCCAGTGGTGAGAAGAAATCAACATGGTTTATCCTCTTAAATAATTTAGAACCAATAATATTATTTATTTTTTCTTATGACCTTGAGAGAAATTGGTAGTATAATTAACCTTATACCTGCATACAAAGTATGAAGTAATTGAGGCTTAGACAGATAACATGATGTGTCCAAGGCTCCTTACCTACTAAATGCTATTGCCAGAATTAGTTTAATAAACTCAGGACATTTGAGAGTCAGATGCCTTCTTTTAATTACTAAATGATATATAAATAAGTAAAAAAAAATAACTTTAAGTTACCATGTCATAACTGTTAAAAGCAATAGGAAGAATAATATAATAAGTGTAATCATGTTTACTGGTTGAGATGTGGGCTCAGTTTGAAGAAACTAATTAGAACTCTGGTCACAGTTCTCAGAATAGCATTAATTGAAAGTGGAAGAAAATTTTCTTTTATCTATTCCAGTAAAGCACGCTGCTACCTGTCTGGTTAGATACAAAGTTGAGAGAGGGAAGGGTCTCTATCCAGTTTTGTTTTATTTTGAGAAAGAGTCTTGTTCTGTATCTCAGACTGGAGTGTAGGGATAATCATAGTTCACTAGCCTTGACCTCCAGGGATCAAGCAATCCTTGCACCTCAGCCTCCTGAATAGCTGGGGCTACAGACATGCACCACCTTCCCTGGCTAATTTTTTATTTTAATAGCAATAGAGTCTCCCTATGTTGCCCAGGTTGGTCTTGAATTTCTGGGTTCAAGGGATCCTCCCAACTCAGCCTCCCAAAGTGTTGGGATTACAGACACGAGCCACTGTGCCTAGTCCAGATTTATTTTTTAGGAAATGACTTCAGATCTCCGTAATGTTTCAAAATTGAATGGTTATGTCCTTCTCCCTTAACTCCAACACACAGAAAAAGAAGGTGGGGTTTGAATAAAGAATGAGAAATATGATGAAAAGCTGGGACCAAGAATGCCTTCTGATGGGGAATGGCTGCGCATTTTTAGGACCATGAAGATAAGCAGTAAATTAAGTAATGTTTCCTAGATAGAGCTGCAAATGCTGTGGGACAGTCCTCAGTTCCTCCTAAGTGACAGTTCTGTGACTCTGGTCTTTATGGAAAGGAAAGGAAGCAGAGTGATGTCTACAGTGGGAAGAGAGGATGGCAAGAGAAGAGGGCATACGATATGACTGCATGGCTTGGGACAGGCTGCAGTACAGCAGGAGACCACTTCATCAATGCAGCCGTGAGAGACACAAGCCTCCTGTGAATAACTGCAAACATTGGGTTGTTCCCAGTGCCAGAAACATAACTGGTTAGGCCCAATGCAAAATGAAATGCAGAAACCCTTATCAAAAAAGAAAGAAAGAAAGAAAGAAAAAAAAGCAGGAAAATAGTGCTGTGAAAAGCAATACATATCAAACATTTTTACTTTAAAGATATTATATTGCTTACAGAATGGAATAAAATAATCATGACAAATGAGTAATAGCATAAAGTTACAAATTGCAAAAAATTGCGAAAATAACTTTGCAATGTATTAATGTGATATAATACATAGTCATAGTGTATAGTATTAATGCAGTATCTCAATTGGGCATGAGAAGTTTCTGATTTGCTTTTCCATAAATTAATTGATTTTGTCATCAAAATCTACACTTTTACACAATTCATTTTCAATAGATATAATTGAATGTGGCATTAGTTGTTCTTGAGAATGCAAGATGTTAAATATTTTGGGTAATTTTCAATTCTGAGAAAGACATTTTTGTCTTTGATGCAACTGCTGTTGAAGCTATGAGGTGTATTTTGTAGGCTGTAATAAAATTGGGATACATTTTTATAAATTATTTTTAGATAAAAATTGATCACATCTAGAGCTGATAATTTTCACAGAAGAATTTTTCTCAAAAGATTTTAATTCTTTACACAAGTTAGTTCCATCTATGTTCAAATTCAATTTTAAATGCAAATTTGAAGATTTTTAAGAATTTCAAGGCAGCAGCAGAGCAGCAGAGCATTAAACTAATTTTAGGGCAGGGATTCTTTTTTTTTTTTTTTTTTTTTTTTTTGAGATGGAGTCTCGCTCTGTTCCCCAGGCTGGAGTGCAGTGGTGCGATCTCGGCTCACTGCTAGCTTTGCCTCCTGGGTTCATGCCATTCTTCTGCCTCAGCCTCCGGAGTAGCTGGGACTACAGGTGCCCGCCACCATGCCTGGCTAATTTTTTTTTGTATTTTTAGTAGAGATGGGGTTTCACCGTGTTAGCCAGGATGGTCTCGATCTCCTGACCTCATGATCTGCCCGCCTCGGCCTCCCAAGGTGCTGGGATTACAGGCGTGAGCCACCGCGCCCAGCCAGGGCAGGGGTTCTAAGGGCAGGGCCCCATGAAATAATGCAGGTAGCCCATGAAGCCAGCCAGCCCCAGTAGGTCTTTTGTACCCCAGATCATGAAATGAGGTGTCATGTTAAATAAAAGTGAGATATCCCAAAACCAGATTTATAGAGTGCTGAATTTTGGAGCCATATTGGCTTTATCTTCAACAACACTGGAAGACATCAAGAGAAACCAGTGTTTATATTTTTATTTTTTAACTCTTTTGGTGAGACACTCTGCCTTGACACTGTTCCTCCCAATACCTCATGAACCCTTCCTATATTTGTAAATTCCAGGAAAACACATTTCTACTCAGTTATCACCCGGGATATGGATTCAAAAAGGGCATTGAAATGACTTGTCCTTGAATAATTGCAAAAAAAAAAAAAAAAAAAAAAGCAGAGAAGAACAGAATTACTCCTGTGATAATACTGAATAATTTAATGTTACAAGAAAAAGAAAAACAGAAAAAAGAAAATCTGTAGAAATCAATTTCACCTACTAAATAGTGGAAAACCTAGTTCAATAATAATTAATCCTAGTATAATTTAAAATTTAATGTCTTATTGGCATATTAGTAACACTTCGCCAACAGACTGTCTCTCATCAATATTTCTGAGACTACAAATGCAGAATAATTATGAAATAATTAGGGAAAATGTTGAACCTCCTTCTATTCTCCTTACAAAACTATATACACAAGATCAAACTTAGTTTTTTTACGCTCAAAGAAGAATATGAAGATATTTTCTAAGAGTTATCTCCCTCTCAGATTCCTAATGGTATTACTTAGGTTACAAAAGCTTAAAAAATACATTTTGTTCATTACTTTAAAATATCTTATGAAATTATCCCTGCAACAAGTACATAGGTCTATCCTTATTTCCATAGACAAAGGGAGTTTTGGCAATGAATCTTTTCTAGATTTGGAATTTAGAAAAGCACCCACTTGAAGTGGCAATTTTTTATCGTCTTCATAATCCAATCTACATGACATATTCAAAAGTGAAAAGCATGTCATTTGACTGACTTTTTCTTTTTTTTCTTTTTTCTTTTTTGGAGACAGGGTCTCTCTCTGTCGCCCAGGCCGGAGTGCAGTGGCGTGATCTCTGCTCACTGCAAACTCCGCCTCCCAGGTTCACGCCATTCTCCTGCCTCAGCCTCCCGAGTAGCTGGGACTACAGGCGCCCGCCACTACTCCCGGCTAATTTTTGTATTTTTAGTAGAGACGGGGTTTCACCATGTTAGCCAGGATGGTCTCGATCTCCTGACCTTGTGATCCCACCACCTCGGCCTCCCAAAGTGCTGGGATTACAGGCGTGAGCCAATGCGCCCGGCCACTTGATTGACATTTTTATCTCTCCAACTCAAGTTACACTCTATTATTGGAATTTAGAAAGAGACTCACTTACAATTGCAGGGCCAGGTCATGGTTTCTATTCAGAAGAGAAGCCAGCACACACCAACTACTCAATATCATAATTAGTTAGGAGCTTTGAGAATTTCTTCTAGAAATATTGTCCTTTCTGAGACAAAGTTTGGACTTTGGGAAACACAATGTCATGTGTTAGTCCTTCCCCTTGGTCTGGGACATTAGCGGTCACTTGGAGAAATCTCTCCTGACTGCCTTATTTATCAAAAGTAACAACTCCTCTCAATGTAGCCTTCTATTACTCATCTCAGGATCAGGTTTGTGTACTTCCTTATTCTTGACACAAAATGCAGAAAATTAGCTTGCCTGGAGTGAGTGTTTGTAATTAATATGTATTTATACCTCCACTATTATTCAACTATAGTGTGGCCTAGGGACTCTTGGAGGTCCTGAAGACCAGTTCCATAGACCTATTAATACAAGGTTATAATTACCTTCAGATAAATATTAAGATATAAGTTCCCCTTTTCACTCACATTCTCCAATAAAAATAATCAGGGATCCTTGGAGAAATACTTGGTTCTAAAGACTGGGTCAAGAAACACACACATACACACACACACAAACACACACACACACACACATCCCTTGATGGAAGAATGTCAAAGCAGCACAGGAATCAACTGTAAAAGCTTCCAACGGGCAAAACTGGAACAATTTGATAGTACAATAAATAAAATAATAGTGGTATCTTTACTCAAAGTATAAAATAAAATATCCATTAGTCCAAACTAATAGAAATAAATAATTGAATAAACTAATAAATGGGAGATAAAAGACAAATCTCCCTTGTAGAAGAATTCCAAATAATTCATGTAGGTATTCTGTCCTCAAGGAGGGAGATTAAATGAATGCCCAACTTTAAAGTATGGGCTTCACATAGTGACTTATTTCCAAACAGTGTTATACTAAAAGGGCAACAAAAAGGGTAACTTTTGATTAGAGATGACAAACATTACTTCAGCCAAGTCATCAGGTCAGTGTCAACAGTGATAAGCCATGTCAATAATATTTGATTTGATGTGAATAAAATTTCACTTTACCGCTGTGGTCTTCCTCCACCAAACCTGTAACTCCAATATAATTGTAGGGAAAAAAAAATAAAACACCAGGCAGATTCCAATAGAGCAGCGTTCTACAAAATACCCGTCTGAAACTCATTAGGCCTGTCAATGTTGCAAAAAACAGGGAAAGACAGAGAAACTATCACAGCCAACAGGAATCTAATCACACATGATGCTGAAGTGTAATGCATCCTGGATGGGATTCCAGAACACAAAACAACGTCAAGCACAATCTGTGGGAATGTGAATAAATTATGGATTTTAGTTAATAATGTATCTATATAGGTTGGTTACTTGCAACAAATATAACATAGCAAATTAAATATTAATATGAGGTAAAATGAGTGGCAATGTATATGGGGTACTCTGCAGTATCTTCACAAAAATTTCTGCAAATCTAAACTACTCTGAAAAGCAGTCTTAAAGAATACTTGCCACAGAAATATGAATAAGAGAAGTACTAGCATAAATGATATATCCAAGACCATAAATATCTATTAATTTATGAATCTTCAACTATTTAACACTTTTATAGTACTTACTACATTTCAGTAACAGTCGCAAGTACTTCACGATATTAAACAATTTTCTCCTTATAGCAACCATAAGAGGTAATTATTACTATTATTTTTACTTTGCAGATGAGGAAATAGTCACAGTGATGTTAATTATTATAAAAGGTCACAAAGCAAGTAACGTTTGAACAAAGATTTGTCTTCAGTCATTCTGCCTCCAAAGACAATGCTTAGCCATTTTTAATGCTGTGATAATTTCACAAATAAATTGGAAAAAGACAGGAAAGAGAGGAAGATAATGATATTCCCATATTTGCCTAACTGTCTTTTAACTTTCCCATCCCTTTGACTTCTACTAGTATCAGAAAAGGAAAGTCAGCTAAATGAGAAGGAAAAGTAAAAAAAAATCGATAGTTAACTTAGCTCTCTCAAGTACTCACCTTCCTGAAGGCCTGAAAGCAAATTTAGGAGTATTTAGAAACATTTTTTGTTTGGGGGTAACTTTCTACTTTGGTGGTAACCATTACAGTCTTATTCCATCTGAGTAAATACTGATTGAAAATAAGGACATTTCCCCCACCCCCGAGTTTCTGGAAGTATGTTCTTAAGCCCTGGCTTTATTTACCTATAGGGTAGAAGAGATTTGGGAGGAGAGAGAGGGAGAGGACAAATGAGCAGAGGTTCAATTCCATGTGAGCTGTGAACTCTAACCTCTGAACGTTTCACTTGATTGGACCGTGTATTTGCTGCTTTCTTAAGTATGGAATGTGATACGGTGGGGAACAGGAAGAATCCTGAGTTATTCCGAGGTATCAGTGATTATAAATAAATCATCAGTAGTTAGCAGAAATTATACTATGCTGATCGTCAAGGCACTGAGTTCACTGAGTTGCTGGATCAGTGTATTGGTAGATTCAGAAGTTTCAATGTTGGTAGATCAAGAAGTTTCCATGTTGGTTCAAAGTTATGGCTGTAGCAGTAACAATTAACTGGGGATCTATATAAGTCAAGGTGAGCACATCATAATTTATAGGGTGACACAATTAAAATTCATCCACAACTGCAATCTATTAGCATATGTGCGTCTTTAAAACAAATTATAGAGATGCATAAGAAGGTGCTATAATCCCTGTCCCCAACTTCCTCCAAAGTCTTTAGAGCACACAATAGCTGTTGCATGACACATTATTGCAAAACTTACCACACAGATTTTGTGAGTCACTAAGATGTTTATTAAATACTACACTTTATGCAGGGTTTTAGGTTCAATTTTTTTTTTCCAGAGCTCCAGTTCTGCTCTAAGATTTGTCTTTTCCAATACTACAATGAAATTTTTTTTAAAAACCTTTTTTCAATGGATTCCTATTCATCACAAGTCCCAAATAAAAGAAGTAATATTGCCCTGATGTCTGCCATAATTGCTAGCTGATTTTCATGGTATTGGAAAGCCTGAGGTGTCTGGTTGGCTGCTGTTTTAGAGAGTCACAGATCTCTGGAGGATGTGATCTAATGAACTTTACTGGGGTAGATTGTCAAGTACTCATCTGTCCTTTTGCCTTTGACCATTGTTTAACCTACTTCAATTTTCACAGAAATGAAATAAATTTTCGTCAAAGCAGCTAAATATTTAAGGTCAGGAGGATTGCAGAGAACTCAGAACAGTGATTTTTATCCCAGTACTTACATTGAAATATAAGAAATAATGTAATCTGTAGGACATAATATATGTTTAAATTGAAATACTGTGACACAGATTAGCTCAACCAACACTTTTCTTACACTAAATCTCAGAATAAGGTATATTTGCATATAGAATTTTTGTTTAATTTCAATACGTGTTTCATCTTAAAAGTTATACTAATGCAATTTATTTTGTGAATGGTGTTTGAACTCTTTTATTTTATTATTTTTTTTGAGACGGAGTCTCACTCTGTCACCCAGGCTGGGGTGCAGTGGCATGATCTCAGCTCACTGCAACTCCGCCTCCTGGGTTCACACCATTCTCCTGCCTCAGCCTCCTGAGCAGCTGGGACTACAGGCGCCCGCCACTACGCTCGGCTAATTTTTTGTATTTTTTAGTAGAGACAGGGTTTCACCGTGTTAGCCAGGATGGTCTCGATCTCCTGACATCGTGATCTGCCCGCCTCAGCCTCCCAGGGTGCTGGGATTACAGCCGTGAGCCACCGCGCCCAGCCGTGAACTCTTGTTAAAATGTCACCATTCTTTTTCAATACTAAAATGCATATCAGGATTTGGGGCACTATTTCTGAGATATAAATATGACTTTGGTACATTGTTCACCTCGAGTTCACTGTGTGTGCATGTGTATATTTAACGAGACTCCGTTATGTTTACAGTGTTCAGTACTATGAGTGGCTTATTCCAGGGACTTAGATTACTCTTAGAGAGTCAGAGGTTGATATGGTTTGACTCTATGTCCCCACCCAAATTTCACCTTGAATTGTAATCCTAGTGTTGGAGGTAATGCCTGGTGCGAGGTGATTTGATCATGGCGGGTGGTTTTTAATGGTTTGGCGCCCTAGTGCTGTCTCATGACAGAGTTCTCAGGAGATCTGGCTGTTTGAAAGTGTGTGGCACCTTCCCCTTCACTCCCTCACTTCCTCCTCCTCCACCACGTGAAGAAAGTGCTTGCTTCCTCTTTGCCCTCTGCCATAATTGGACGTTTCCTGAGGCCTTTCCAACCATGTTTCCTGTACAGCCTGTGGAACTGGGCGTCAATTACAACTATTTTCTTCATAAATTACCTAGTCTCAGGTAGTTCTTTCTAGCAGTGCGAGAATGGACTATACAAAGGTTTCTTAAAATGACAAGTTTAGTGAATTATGAAAAAATCATAAAGTAAAAATCGTCATCTCCTAGAATCTTTTGTCAGAGATCATTAAATGCTGTAAAATGCCAAAGTAATCTGCAGTCTGCTAAAAAGTCCTCAGATCTACACAACCTAAATAAAGACTTGCAGGGATGCAATTTCAAGAGAAGCTGAAAAGCCCTTGGCTTGATAGAGTTCTGCAGCGACAGTATACTAGCATGGGGGAAAACAGCTACTATGTTGACAGTAATCTAACAATATGGAAGATTTAGGTTTTTCTAGAGAGATATTCTATCTTGTTTTATGCCTTTTTACAAAAAAACAGAAATATTTTAAGACTGAATTCAATATT